>NC_071511.1:41175859-41481718 GCF_027887155.1 Malaclemys terrapin pileata
ACCTCTCACCCCCCATTGGAACCCAAATAGGGTATCAAACCATTACACCCCATACTTGATGGGGATCCCATCCTGAAAAATAATTTTTCCTGAACCCCATCTTCTGGCCTTTAAACCACCCCCCAACCTCTCCAAGCTCATCATCAGAAGCAAGCTCCCAACTGTAACCAGGACACACCAACTCAAAGCTGCACCAGACTCTGCCAGATGCAAAACCTGTAGATCTATCTCCACTGTTACAATGATCAACACTTCCCACAATACACCTTTCAAGATCACAACATGTGTTGTTCGTCATCCAGTGCACAAAATGTCCCAACAAATATGTGGGTAAAACCAGACAATCACTATGCTCTCAAACGAGCTCAGACAGAAAAATGATCACCTGTGAGTGAACATTTTCACAAGGCCATTACTCCATATCTGATCTCTCAGTTCTCATCCTCAAAGGAAACCTCCTCAAACGACGAGCCTAGGAGCATAAATTCATAACTTGACTAGACACTAAAAATCATGGGCTGAATAGAGACACTACAACACTCTGTAACTCACTAACTTCCCCTCCCAGCATTTCTCCTCCACTCTCATGACTAAAGAGGTGTAAATGGGCACTTGACCCTGAATGGTCCCCTGAAATGTGTGTTAACTACTTATGCTAAACAATCTGTTCCATCTTGTATTTAGCTGTAACACTGAGTATATTTCATAGACCTGTAGATGAGCTTATCTCTATCACCAAGGGAAGTCCAATAAAAGATATTGCCTCACCCAGCTTGTCTCTCTAATAAATTAGGAAACAACACTTAGTGGTCACATTTTCCTTAATACTTAACATTTTTTAAACTAATGGCTTTGCCTTTTTAAATTATAACAGGAGTGGTTTGCCCCACTATTACTGTTGAAATAAAAGCTAAAGAAGGGAACAAGGCGTTATAATTACACTGACTATTTTGGGGACTATATTAACCCAATTATGTTCTGTATTGCAATTATTTACGTCTAACAATCTTACAAATTTATATGGACTTATTTATAGCTTGGAGTGGGGCTTTGTTTTGTTTAAAATATGGATGAATATCACAATGTGCATAATTGGAAAAATTGTCCAAGGACAGGAATGGGGACTTGAAAGGCAAGTCTGTGGGGTTCTACCCCTAAATCTACCACAAACCTCTTCTGTAGCTCAGAGGAACTGACTTGTCAGATAAATACCTCAGTTTAATCATCCACAAAATAGGTATATTACCACTATTAAAATAGGATTGTTGTCAGGCTTCAATATTTTTGTTCACTATATTTATAATAAATCCTCAGCTTAAAGGTACTATGCAAGTACAAAGTACAGTTGAATCTCTTCAATGTGCACTTCAATAACTTACACAGAAAAATCATGCCTACTTTTCTGCAAATATTTAATAGAGGCCCTAATTCAGCAAGATACTTAAGCACATGCCAAAATTTAAACACTTCAAAATTAGGCATGTATGAGTACCTTGCTTAATTGGGATCAAAGAGCTGTAGTAAGGCCCCATATTACCAAGGCTTCATTGCCTTTATGAATATGGATGTATGCTATAGAACACTTACTAGTTTACTAAAGAGTTATATCTTAAATAATTAAAACTAAGCTACCTATGCTAAATGAACAAATTACTGTGTATCTCAAGCATTAATTGTATTTATTTTCCTCCTTTTTAATCCACAAAAATTCAGTATTCAGTAATTCACATCTCCAAGTCATTAGTGTGAATTAACCATGTTCTATTGTATTATTAATTACACCAAACAGCAAAGTCTGAATTCAAGTAATGGAAAAAGTTAAGTGTATTAGGCTATAGATATGGCAATCAAAACACTAAGTAGCAGGAGTTTAAATATGTTTTTGAATATAAATATAATTTTACATGCACTATTAATGGTGATAATTCAATAAGATTAAAAAGAAATGTTATAAGAGTAAGATGTTGTTGCATGGCTATTCCTGTTTTTCATAGCACCTAAATAAGGTCAATATTAATCCTGAAATAAGTTGTAAGGAACTGTATGAATTTAGAAATAGCTATGTGCAATCATTGCTACATTAAAAAAAAAAAACCTGTTATGAACCCAATACACACAAATTCTTTGGCAATCTTAAATCCTATTTGGGAGTAACAAACTGTGTTTGAAAATGGCTGTCAAGGATGATTCTTTTATGTTAAGCAGAGCTGTGCTTGACAGCAATTTTCAGTCACAGAAGTAGTATCCAACACCTTAGTACCGGCGTGCCTCCCAAATACTTAAAAACCACAATAGCACACACTCCATCTTCCTTCCTTCCTTCCGAGACTTGAAAAGAAGTGGCTCAATTAACATACAGGGATTGTGATATGATGTGTGTCCGTGTCCCCAATTTCATGCTCATTCTTAAATCTTGCAGACATGAGTTCCATAGCTCCTAAGTCTCTCTCTCGTTCTCACAAGCCTCCTCCTTTTCATTGTTCAATTGGAACATAACTGTCATGGAAGGTCATGGTCACAGGGAGAGAAAAGATATCTCAGAGATCACTCAAATCTATGTAGACTTTTGAATATAAGGGCAGAGACCTTGAAATGGACTCTATATTGACAGGGAAGCCACTGCAGCAAGCAGAACAGGAAAAGGTGTTGCTAACCCTCCTCAGTGTGTGATTAACCTAAAAAGAAAAATCATCCGGAAGCTGGCATTAAGGTTTCTGGGGAGCTAGTTATGAAGCTCAACAAAACCAAAAAAAAGACAGTGAGGAAGGGAGTGGATATGGCGTGTGTGACAAGGAGTTTGTTAGTGTTTACACATGAACCATTGAAGGAGTAACTTTGAATGGAGCTAAGCTACATAGTAAAGTAAAACTGGTATTTTATATTAAACTGCCAGTTCTCTTGTGTTTGTGGTGTGTATAAACAAAAATTTCAAATGCTGAATATTAAAGAAACTAAACAGAAATTTGAACAGAAGAAGAGTACGAGTGCCTTCACCTGTCAAGGATGTCTATGGCTGCTATTGCTCTTTGGGTTTTGCTTCTTTGGGTTTTAGTGCATGGTGACCAAAACAATGAAAGGAGTACCATGAAGAATGAGGAAACAGCTTTAGCCTTCACAGGTAGCTTGAATGGTAACAGATGGTTTTGCAGCCATTTCTACTGTCTCTTGCCTTTTGGCTCAAGCTCATTATAGGATATTCCCCTCCCCACAACTGATTCATTTCTTTTCCTTCCTTTATTTATCACATTCCAGTGACCTTTTCCTCCTCTTACCCTTAGTCCAGCAGTGCCAAAAAGTTTGCTCAACCAAGGGCCTGGAAATGCCCTGATTAGCATAAAATGTTTAGCACAGTGGTACAGTCTATGAACATTACAAGTCTTGATCCTAATGCCAATGTTGATCCTAATGCCACTATTGTTGCCTGTGGGCTGTACCTTGGTACTAAAGGAAGTGATGGTTGTGGGCTGTATTTTACAGCGCAATACGTTCTATTTGACCCACAGGTTTCATGATTTATGACTTGACCTTCAGGAATCCTAATACGTCCTACAAAGTGCTGAGCCCATTTGGTTCCCATGGAGCTGTTTCTATACTGCAGAGCAAACTCTCAAAACCTTGCAGGCATACTATTATCTCTCACCCTAAACTCAAAGTACCACAAACTCTCCTACCAGAGGAGAAAATAGAGCTATATTTCTGGGTAAATGTATTTATTAATTCATTGATAGTCTTTTGGGCTAATTTTTTTTAAGTTTGTATTACATTTCCTCTCCTTCCAGGGTTTGACAACTAAGATTCTGAAAGCATACTGCTGACCTGATGATGCGGAAAAAGCTGAAGTACTCCATGCTTTTTTTGCCTTGGTCTTCAGACAAGTTCAGCTGCCAGACTGCTGAACTGGGCAGCACAATATTGAGAAGAGGTAAGCAGCCCTCTGTGGGGAAAGAACAGGTTAAGAACTATTTAGAAAAGCTGGACATGCACAAGTGCATTGGTCTGGAACTAATGCATCTGAGGGTGCTGAGGGTCTTGGCTGATGCGATTGCAGAGCCACTGGCCATTATCTTTGAAAACTCGTGGCGATCGGGGGAGGTCCCGGACAATTGGAAAAAGGCAAATATAGTGCCCATCTTTAAAAAAAATAAAAAAATTAAAAGGAGAATCCAGGGAACTACAGACCGGTCAGCCTCACCTCAGTCCCTGGAAAAATCATGGAACAGGTCCTCAACGAATCCATTTTGAAGCACTTGGAGGAGAGGAAGGTGATCAGGAACAGTCAACATGGTTTCACCAAGGGCAAGTCATGCCTAACCAATCTGATTGCCTTCTATGATGAGTAACTGGCTCTGTGGATATGGGGAAAGTGATGGACATGATGTATCTTGACTTTGGCACAGCTTTTGATACGGTCTCCCACATTATTCTTGCCAGCAAGTTAAAAGATTATGGATTGGACGAATGCACAATAAAGTGGATAGAAAGCCGGCTAGATTATCGGGCTCAATGGGTAGTGATCAACAGCTCAATGTCTAGTTGGCAGCTGGTATCAAGTGCAGTGCCCCAAGGGTCTGTCCTGGGGCTGGTTTTGTTCAACATCTTCATTAATGATTTGGATGATGGGAGGAATTGCACCCTCAGCAAGTTCGCAGAAGACACTAAGCTGGGGGGAGAGGTAGATATGCTGGAGGGTAGGGATAGAGTCCAGAGTGACCTAGACAAATCGGAGGATTGGCCTAAAAGAAATCTGATGAGGTTCAACGAGGACAAGTGCAGAGTCCTGCACTTAGGACAGAAGAAGCCCATGCACTGCTACAGGCTGGGGACCGACTGGTTAAGCGGCAGTTTCACAGAAAAAGACCTGCGGATTACAATGGATGAGAAGTTGGATATGAGTCAACTGTGTGTCCCTGTTGCCAAGAAGGCTAATGGTATTGGGCTGCATTAATAGGGGTGATTATTCCCCTCTATTCAGCACTGGTGAGGCCACATCTGGAGTACTGCGTTCAGTTTTGGGGCCCCCACTACAGAAAGGATGTGGACAAATTGGAGAGAGTCCAGCGGAGGGCAACGAAAATTATTAGAAGGCTGGGGCACATGACTTAGGAGAAAAGGCTAAGGGAACTGGTCTTATTTAGTCTGGAGAAGAGAAGAGTGAGATGGGAATTGATAGTGGCCTTCAGCTATCTGAAGGGGGAGGTCCAAAGAGGATGGAGCTAGGCTGTTCTCAGTGGTGGCAGATGACAGAACAAGGAGAAATGGTCTCAAATTGCAGTGAGGGATGTCTGGGTTGGATATTAGGAAACACTATTTCACTAGGAGGGTGGTGAAGCACTGGAATGGGTTACTTAGGGAGGTGGTGGAATCTCCATCCTTAGAGGTTTTTAAGGCCTGGGTTGACAAAGCCCTGGCTGGGATGATTTAGTTGGGGTTTGTTCTGCTTTGAGAAGGGGGTTGGACTACATGACTTCCTGAGGTCTCTTCCAACCCTAATCTTCTATGAATCTATGACCTGGTTATGACTCAGATTAAGACCAGAAATGGAAAAAGTTGAGTTTATCCTCTTGTATTTAACTTTCACTTTCTCTAAGTGAAAGCTAAGAGGGAAATAAAATGTGCTTAAAGAGAAATTACACATCATGAAAGGGAGACACTTTATTTTATTTGTATTCTTTACATCCAAGGAATAAATAAAACCAAATATGCTTCACCCTATCCCTAAAATTCTTATTTCTAACAATAGCTGTAAAAATACCCTCCTAACCATAAGGGACCTGTAAAAGAGGATTGGATGTCAAAACCTCATGCTCTGAATAGTAAAGCTTCAAAAGACTGCTGGAAAAAATCATTTGAATTATTTTCCATTTTCCTATCATCTTTTCTGATATCATGTAATTGTGTTTTGGATTAAATATTTTCAGCATGTTTTTAAAAGGCAAAACGAGGATTCTTAATTTATTTTCATTTTATATAGTAAAGTTAAGGATCAGGAACTTCCAGTATCAATCCAGGAAAACTCCCAGCAAACCCAGCCCAGATGGCCACTGTCCTGCAAGACTGTATGGAAGGGATGCCTACGCTGAATTTTTATTTCTGTAATTCTCCTGCTCCAGCGTCTTACCCTCTTAGCATTCTCACTGCTTCTATTAAATAATGCTGATTTAGCACAACCATCTCAACCTGCAGCTGTCTGCATAATAATAACTCACCATTACAGTATTACAGAAGCAACTAGTTATAGCACAATGCATGTGCACTATTTGTTTTTTTCTGGAATGAAGTCAGAACCAGAATCTTAACCAAGGGCTAACGACTCTGCATACAGTGCAAGAAACTGCACACAGTTCTCTTTGGCATTTCATAGGCTCTATCTTGTGAGCTGTTCATAAACTAATGTCCCTTTAAGCATTAGAGAAAAATAAAGTGGCAATTCCATTTCATTATGAGTGCCAACATGGAATCATTGTCTCATTGCAACTGTATGCTATTGGTTCCTTAGCATCAAACATCAATAGGGATATTTTTAGAACAATGTGCAGAATCATTCATTATAATTCAAGCAGCGAAAAGAAATGTAGTAAACACGCAGAGTAAAATTAAATGCCTCTCTTCAGTCAGGACAGCAATTTCTTCCAAAGCTGACTTACAAATGCTACAAATCAATGTTTTCTCCTGACGTTTTTGGACAGCACACTTCCCCAGCAAGTTGGAATAGCTTATTGGAAACACCATTATTTTCTAATTATGTACAGTATAGGAAAGGTATGTTTCTAAACAGCAAAGATGACAGGATGGTGGTAGCATATTATTACACTAACGTGAGCATCTAAGGTTATATCACTGAGTACACCCATTACAATCTATTCATCCATCCTGTAAGATGAACTCCATACACCAAGTACTGCACATGCCAAAACAAACAGATTCTGTATGTCTGAACAATGCAACTTTTTTTTTTTTTTTACTGAAGGTCTGTGGATGTATCAAAAACTTTGGCTATCACAAATATGGATACCAGCATTCAACCAGCTTTCACAGGCCCTGGAGGAGGAAGAGAGCGAGAATTAAGGTGATCATGAGACCTAAATCTCTGCCAGCTGGGAAGAGGGTTTGAAGCAATCAGCTTGCTGATTGATTCATCTCTCCTTTGCACAGAGGGTATTAGCTGTGTTGGCAAGTGATGGATCATTGGTACTCCCAGTCAGTATGGGGGGGGGAGGGGCGTGGATCACTTTATGTCGCACTCTGTCAGTACCTAGCCCAGGGAAGCTAACGATCCAACTAGCAGACCAAATGCAGTGATGAATCCTGGTCACGTGCCATATGAGGCACATAGTGTCTCCTCTTCTTCTTAGCATATGCACAATGAGAACACCTACATAATACTTCAAGGGCTAATGTGTGGAATTTGATTGGCATTTTGACTAATAAGCATGTATGTGGTCATTTTAGTTATAGGCTTCCCAGCATGCTATGGATTGTGCTTGACCTCAGATATGGAGATCAGCAATGAATTCTTTTCCCACTGCAGATCAGTGGTACCAAGGTGGTATGTGGAGGAATTTAGTCTTCACCTAGAATATTCAGTAAGCTGGACTAGTTGTTTTTAACACTATTTTAAAGAAGATAACTGAGTGCTGTCACCAATAACGTGGCTGTTGGGTCAACTTCTAACTTTAGTTGGGGAATATTAATGGGTTTGTCAACTCAGGAATAGCAGAAGTCATTTAGCATTGTGGGCCTGAAGCTTATTCCAACCTAAGCCCAAAGCTGGGAATTGAGTTGCGCCATGGGGCACAATAAGAATGAGAACAAGAAGAAGGGCTTTCTGTACTGAAGATATGTCTTGTTCTGGTACAAATCTTCCTACAGGGACAGAGGGCTTGTTGGGGAATACCATTTGGACTGGTAGACTGGGGCTTGAAGGGCCAATGAGTGGAACAAAAAATGACTGTACTGAGCGGTTTTCTTTTTCTTCCTTCATAGAATTGTAGGACTGGAAGCAACCTTGAGAGGTCATCTAGACCAGTCCCATGCACTCATGGCAAGACTAAGTATTATCTAGATTTTTTTTTGCTCATTTGTTTAATACATCTTCAGCAGCATTCAAACCAAACTGAACTTTGTAGAGGTTTTTACTGACTTCTCACCTCACTGGTAAATTTGCTTAATAAACATCTCAAAAGAAAATAAAGTTTAATGGGTATTTTCATTATATCTGAAATAATGTACTCAACATTTTTGCCATCACGTAAATACAATGATTTATCTTACTATATACTGAAGGCATTTCCCTCTAAGATTTTATGCCATGCCAACCACCATAGTACTGGAGCATTACGAATGGGTCTGAATACTGTAGTTTGCACACTATTAGTGGAACACACATCCAGGGTATTGAATAGATTTTTCACTTTAGAAACACAAGAAAATGTGATGAATCATTTTGATGTAAGTTGGTTGCTGTGGACTAAGTCCTATAGTCTAAACTCAGTGTGTAATCAAGGATTGAAATCAAAGAGAGTTTTACCTAAATAAACATTTGGCCCCAAGTGGATTTACATTTGCTACTGCTATACATTTTAGCAGCCAATATTCCAAAAGCTATTGCAACTGGTGTTAATTCAGTTATACTACTAGTGAGAGGTATTAGAGGTAACATGCTCTAGTAGACTGAGCACACAACTGGGAGTTCTAATCCTGACATTGCCACTGAGTGTCTGTGATACTTTGGGCAGGTCACTTAGGACTGTTCTACACTGGAAACTTACATCAGCACAGCTACGTCTCTCAGGGGTGTGAAAAATCCATACCCCTAAGTGATGTAGCTATGCCAACCTAACCCCCGGTGTAGAAAGCATTCTTCCATTGACCTAGCTACCATCTCTCGGGGAAGTGGATTACCTACGCCAATGGAAGAACCACTCCCAGTGGCATAGGAAGAATCCATACTGAAGCACTAGAGCAGCACAGCTTCAGCTGTGCCACTAACATTTTCAGTGTAGACATACACAGAGAAATGAAGGATATCTCAGTGTCCCCATCTATGAAATGGAGAAAATTCTTAGTTCCCAGTGTGAAATTACAATTGCCTCAATTGATCCTTTAACCTGCTTTCTCACAACTACTTCCTGGATTGCTGTTGCAGCCCAGTGGTACAACACTTCTGCTCCTTTTCTGGGTAATAGGCACTTTGAAGTAGGGGACATACTGGTTAGAGAGAAGCTTACTTACCTGAAGTGTGATAAAACAGAACAGTATTTTGCAATTTGGCTACCATTTCTCAATCATGCTGTCTTGGATACCCAGGTGGCCAACCCATATAAATTAGGGTTCTTAGCTCATTGACCCACTGTTTCATATTTTATCTTTTCTGATGGTACACTTTTGTAACTATCCTTCTATTGCTATTTTAAACAATATATTGCAGCTGTTCGCTGACTATCTTTGCAACTATATACCCCATTTCTTTTTCATCTATTAATTTTAAAAAGCCTAATATAAAAACTGAAATATTACTATTGCTGAAGAACTTTCCCTTACATACATGTGACTTACCAGTCTAATTTTCCAGACAACAAAATTAGAAATTATATGTACTTATGCATGTTTTGCACCAACTTGCTTTACATAACAAAAATAACAGTAAAATACCCATTGTTCATAATTATTATATGTATAAAAATACAAAGTGAAATGTATATATGAGTAGTTAAAATAGATAACTTTTAAGTAAGAATAATGTAAAATAAGTAAAACATAGTTTAACAAAATATTTCAAATAGCTATGTTGAGCAATACTTTATCTGTGAGCAAGACACACACAGAGACAATCACACAGTACACACCTCTGCATCCCATTTACAGTATAGAGTGCAACTGCTGTACATTTTAAGGCTTTAGCAAATGGAATCTAAAGTAAGATTTGCTACTTGCTAGCACAATGCCTGGCAAGAAGGTGCTGCAAAGGCAGCACAGGTATACCAATCAGACAGACAGATTTCTGTTTCTTGATTAGCAGCCAGACCATGCTGAAGCCTCCATTCAAAGCAGATTTATTGCTACCTTATTGGCTTAAGGAAAAAAGAATCCTATTGAAAGCACAAAGGATTCTGTCATTAACTTTACTACCAAACTATGAACTATGAATTACCAAACCAAGCTAAAATGAGATATTTTAAAAATAATTTCACTCATTTTTCTTTTATTCAATTGACCCTTTGTCTTTTTTTTTAATTAATTCAAAACCTAGTCATTTAAATGATGAATGTTTTTAAACCTGACCAGATAATACAGGATATTAATGTAACTAACAAACCTTTTTCCCATTGTCTAAAAGCAAATCTGAAAAGCACAACAGTATGAGCTAAGTAAAAGTATGGTGCAAATCCTTCCTTTCTTCTGAAAATATTTGCTTTAAAACTTATTGGATATAGCAATATATTAAAAGCAGAGTTGATACACTTCAGTACAAGGTCCCCTTGTAGGGTAAATCAGCTGTCATCCAGTCTCAGAGCATTGCTGTAAGCTACACTTAGGTAAATGTATTTGAATGTATTAAGGAAGTCAGGTGCAATTTAAATACATAAAAAGTAGGGAATGTACTTACAAGATCATGCCTTTTTAATTTTTTTTGTGGAATTTGAAATGATTATATCCATGCCTACAGAAAGTGCAACTACAGGGATTTGGAATTATTAATTTAAAGTGAGATCTGAATAAAATATTAACACACTTCTTTTACTAATTATTCAAAAATAAACAGCAGAACATGTCATCACACTTTCAGAAACCAAAATACAGGAGCATAAAAATCAGTCAAGATTCTACAGCATCTGAAAAGATGTGCGGAATATTTTAAACGTGGGATGGGGGGAGAAATAAAATTAACCCTCTGAGACTGTTTCCAAGATACATGGTAAGAAATTCAAAGAAAAATGCACTTAACAAAAGTCACTACGAAAGCACTTAACAGTATGATGTCCAGCTCAATATGACCATGTTTTCCCAAACCTGTAATTAATGAAAATTTGAAACTGTCCTCAAAAGCTGTATTAATACGTACCCATAAACCCTTTTAATACGTGCATAAAATATGGGAGATATCAGCCACTGTCCATGTGCAATAGGAAAAAAATTGACCTTTCCAGTGGAAATGTAAGTATATTTAACTCTGATGTGCTGGGCCAAAATCAATTCTCTATAGGAATTCAGGGGGAAAAAATAAGTCATGCAGCATTACAATGTACAACTTTTCCAAAACCCATATTTGCATGCGTTCTTTGCAAACCTATTTGTTTTACCAGCACTCCAGTGCAAATATGAAACACTTTCTTCACGGGTAGCAATTTCCACCAAAATGAGAAGAACATGAACAAAGTAAAAGCTGTATGTGATCAAAGACCTGCTATATACCTGTGTCAAGCAGTTCTCGTGAGCAAGGTAGGAGAGCTAGTCATGCAAACGGACGACCTTTCACAAAATTAAATTCTAGTCAAACACATCTTACAATATAAAGTATTATGAAGCAGATCTGTTAGCTCTCTTTCCAGATAAAAAAGAAAAAAAATGTTCTTATTTTCAAGCACCATTCATCAATCTCCTACTTCATATATCCACTATTAACCAAATATTCTAGAAGTGAAGGTACAATTTTCCCACACTGAGCACGTCTGCTATCTTACAAACAGCCTAATCATCATAATGCCTTCTTCATCCTTTAATACAATCAGTAAAGGGATGTAAACAAAAGGTTGAATAATCATAAGTCAGGATAAATACACAGTCCTTCTTGTGTAAGTGTGCATGGTGAAATGAATGGTTTCGTTATGAAAGAATGAACAATCTTTTTAGCAACTTCATAACTTACCTTCCAGAAGGTAAAGAAAATACAGCACTAAGCATCTGCTTCTGACAGTTCAATGCTTCCAAGACTGCCTAAAGTAATCATCTCATTAGTCAAAGGTAGCAATGTGCATTTTAAAAGCAACTGGCTAAGCTTGTATAGGACAACTTAAAGTCACGAAATCAAAGGCTGGAGAACAGATTGACTGCTGCCTAGTCCAAGTCAGACAGACGAACTGTCAGTTCCACAACCAGAGATCAAACATGCAGAATCTCCCTTTACATAATAGACAAAGACTCCAGTAATCTTACTTTTTTTGTTAAAGCATTATCCTTATGATATGTATAAAGCTTTTCCATGCAGTATTCATAAAGGATTTTTTAAATTTTTCTTTAAAAATCTGATCTGTGTATAGAATAATACCTATTACATCATATGCCACAGAACGGCTTTTTTCGGGAAACACTATGCCATACTCTAAAAATTACCATGAAATTCCCTACCTTTATATGTAGCAGTATACTCTAATCCATCATAATGTAAAGGAGCTATGATTTTTATGTCAACATTTCTCTACTTTCAAAAGTGCATCTTGAAAATTTATGACAAGCTGTGAAAAATAAACTCATTTCAGACTTGAATCTTTTTAAATACACACACACACACACACACACACACACACACACACACACACACACACACACACACACACACACACACACCTACCTTTGTCTAGCATAAGGTCATACATATTATGGCCAGATTATCATCAGCCAAAAAGTATCTCTGTACTACTTATGTTTTAGAATGTATTCTTTGCACTCTGTTTAAAAAAATCACTAACATTTGAATATCAATAATGATAAAAGCATCCACATGTTTTCTCATCATTAAATAACTGGTTTAAGGAAAACCTTTACCACTTTGACTTTTTAAAAAAAGAAAAAAAATCTATACTCTATTTTCAACCTCCAAAATCTCATTGGATTATTTCTGCCATGCAGTTTCTGGTTTTTCTTATATAATATTCTATAGAAGTTGAATTACCTTTCCAGAGATTCATAGGACATGAACTAAAATCTAATGCACCACTCAAACCAAGTCTCCACACCATTTTCTCATCAGCTTCTGCCTCCAAGAAAAAAAAAGAATTGACAAATAAACAAGCACAGAACAGACAGGGGAACGCTCTTATTTTTTATTTTCATGCTGTGGATGTCGCTACTTACTTGGCTAAGATATCATCACAAATCCAAAATGATTTCAATTACACAGCGGAGTAATCACTGTTCGGCATCTGTAAGGGATTGATAAGCTGAGCTACATTACAGGAGTCCCTCTGCAGACTGTACCATTCCTGACCAAGCAGGTGGGGGAGAGAGCTGATATTTCTGTCAGAGCATCTTGCTAGCAGAGTGCAAGCACAGGGTACATTTATTGCCTGCGGTTTAAGATTGCTGAAGAAGGAAGGCGAACAGCAGCTACAGTAAGGGAAGAAAATGTTGCTCTGTAAGGAAAATGGACTGAACCACCATGTTGTTGTTTGTGGTTTTAATACTTCCCTTGGGATAATGACAAAAACGGAAGATGGCAAACTACCAGGAATATGCCACTTACTCCGAAACGGGAGAAACCTTCAAGGACAAGGACTGTCAAGTTCTATCACTATGATTTGAGAAGAAGGAGGGGGAAAAGATTCTGTATGGAGGGGACTAGAGGAGGTGAGGGAAAGCAACAAATTCACTTCATCTTTACAGTGATCAGACACAGGCTGCAGACCTATTTTCTGAATTCCAGGTTTTAGTGCCAAGTGCTTTCCAATTTATTTTTTTAATTTTGTGACAAATTCAATAGGCAACAGAATACAATTTTCTGTATTTCAAATTATGTGACCTAGAATTATATTTTGCCAATAATAAATACGTTTGCAAGCAAAGGTAAAAAACAAACAAAAACAGCACAACACAAATATATACTGTATATTCCTATTATTCCAGAAAAAATATTTTGTGCTTCTGGGTCTGCAGTAGTCGTACAATATTTGTGTTTATTTCACAGTACTATGCTCTTACACAAATTTAACAGCCAAAACAGTACGAGCACATAGCCAGCCCTAAATTTAATTTAAATTTATCTCATTAGCATATATTGTAAAAACCAAATAAACATATGGTAGTAATGTTCAGCATTTTTTACCGATTAGGACGTAGGAACCCTTTTAATGCTTCATGCTAAAAATATCGGGTTTTTGTTATTGGAAAGAGCCATCCTTTCTTGGGGAGGGGAGGGGAGGGCACAGTTTTCTTCAAACTGTAACATCTAAAATGTTAACTTTTCAGTTTCTGAGGAATTATTGCATATTGTTTTGAGGCAGCTACTTTCTACGTAGTATTTTTAGAAAGTTACAACTTCATATCGGGAATAAACACATGAACGTACTGGGCTGGAGGTGTGGGGACATAAACTAGAGGACGTACCATGCCATAGCTGTACAATAAGCATTTAAAGCACCTACTGTGAAAAAAATAATCCAACTGATACAGGGCAAAAGGAGAGCCACCTGTCCTTTCAAAACATTAAATTTTACATATAATAGCAGAGTTAATTACTGTCAACATTTGCCCCAAAGCACATATACGGTGTAAGCATATTTACAAATGTCTTTTAAACATGCAAAATATTCATTGTCCTAGTCACTGTATTTTACAAACTACAAGCTCAGATTCTGCACGTGAAACAACACATTCTATATAGAAAATGACTAAATACAGAGAAAATGCATCTGTTTCTTAAAAGCATGTATAAAACATTATGCCTCAAAGTTGAAAGCTTTTGTAGAGTATCCTAAGGACAGCAGTGATTCGTGACTGCGCTGCCTCTTAGACAAGAGCGGGCAATTACAACTAAGCATACCTCCCTGAGCACTAATAGGAGTAGCTGTACTGATGCTCTGTCATCCTTGCTTACTTGCTGCTCAGAATATCAATTCAGCCAGTTAAACCAAAAGTCTGCACTGCACCAAAATGGAAGCTATTAAAAAAAAAATCCTACTAAGATTACTGATCAGAGAATTTTAATCTTTGTTGATCAATGGGGAAAAAAGTGAAAGTTAAAATGGGATTGGAACTAATAGATTTTTCTAAAATGAAGCTGCCATTATCACTGGAAAGCTTCAAGCAATACAAGCATGTCATGACATCCTATGCAATGACATTGAGTTGCATTCAACACAGTTCTGCACACTGTTTTACTGAGCAAGTCTTTGTTTCTAACTGTGTCTTTAAGGAACTCTGAACCCAGCTTCATTTTAAATCAAACTAAACAAAGCAACCACAGGGGAAAAAATGTTACAGTTTAAGATGTGTTCCACTTAGATTCAAGAATTGTAACTGCTGGTGCTCTCTACTGCTCTGCTAGAGTGCCGGTTCTGTATACTGGACATTTTCAGTTATTAGAAGCCAAATTTTTCCATGTATCTGAATACAAGTTCTAAATCTATTTTTAAAACCTAGACAACTGATGATATAACTAAAGCCAAAAGATAATAAACAAGGAAGATTAAACAAAGTATTTGTTCAAGGTGGGGTTTGGGGGGTTTTTTTGGTTGGTTGGTTGATTTTTGTGGGGGGGGCGGAGAATAATCAAAAGAAAGCTCTAACAAAGTTTAAAAGCCCTTATTCAAAGCATCTAGCTGTTGCCGACTTGCATGTTTGTTCCGAAGATTCTGTGTCATTGATGCACCGTAACTATAATGAAACCATTGAGTCAAACATTTAGAAAATGCTTTTATCCTTTTTGTTGTGCAGATTAAACAGGGGAAAAGGAGGAAGGAAGAAAAATAAGTACATATTCAAGAAGGAAATATCCTAGCTATTTTTGTATGACGTAAATGAATTACTGAAGAACCATTCCGGGAAAACAAGTTTGCACATAAGTATTCCCAATGCTCGTTTAATATAGGGCCTCAAAAGTGCTGTACCAGGTAACGTGATGATCAAGCTATTAACCTTGTTGCTTGTCTCATCAGTTAGGGACCTATCTCCCAGTGTTGTGTGCATGTTACCGCCAGTGTTGGTATTACCTTCATCATAATGCTATGAGTCATCTCACTGTCACCTGGGCAACAAGGGCCAGCTAACATTACTGAGCAGAAATCCCACAAGATGTGCCTCTTGGAATAAGAATGGAGCGGCTAGATTTGGAGACTGCACACTGCACTGCAATTGGGAGCGGACTGTAGTTTCGTGTAGGTACGTTTAGCTTTCCTTGGGGGTCACAAGTACAAAATCTTCAGAGATGCCACAGATCCTTTCATCAAACAAAACAAAGCTGCTGCAAAAAGCCAGAACTACCACAAAATCTGCACCAGGTAGTAGTCTGAATCCTCAAAGAAGAATGAAGTTTTACTTGCTGAAAGACTTAGTACATTATTACACTAGTCAAACCTCCTGACAGACTCCTTGCAAAGCTGCCTAGCACAGGGAGTACTGTACCTGGTATACATATAGTGCAGATACTATAGTACTTGGGGAGACATCATCATGCGGTTTACAAAGACACTCATCAGTACTACTTTTGCATCTAACATTTACAGCCCAAAATAGCATATGTTTGTTCCCAAGAATATACCATATCCACATTGCATATTACTACTACCAACAAAGTTCTGAATAACCCAGTCTTTCCTGGAACTAAGAAATCTCAGCATGTTTTATTGATTTTGAAGGGGTTCAAAGGAATATTGTTTAGCGCCAACCAGCAACAACTTAACACCTGAATTCTCTGAAGCGAAAAATTAAATTAATGATCCTTTTATATATGTGATCAGCCACTTAAAACCACACAGCATGTAGAAGTATTAAAATGGTAGTTACCTAGAAAAATATCCAGACAGAACATTATTTGTACTACCTTTTGTGATTAAAATTCCAGTTAAGGTGTTGAAAATGTCCTGTATTCATAGATGCTGGAACTAGGGGCGCTGGAGATGTGGGAGCACCCTGGCTTGAAGTGGTTTCCATTAGATATAGGGTTTACAGTTTGGTTCGATGGCTCTCAGCACCCACACATATAAGAAGTGGTGCTGCAACAATTTATACCAATGGAATCCAGATACTTCTGTCCCACGCCAAATGAGAACACAAAATATTAACTGCTGAATGATTTTTTAAAGGCCATGCCCTGCTTGTGCATACTGTATGGAAATAAATGATACAAGGTCCAGGCTTTGGGGATTGAGGCATTATTTACAAATATGTTGTATTGATGTACTACCTAGAAACCAAATGTATTACTTTACAAATTAAACTTCAGTATTTAGGCAACACTTTGTCATAGGACTGAGGGGCAAAGTTTCTTAGACGTCTAGAAATTGTATCATCATCTTCATTTATAAATTCCTATATTCTGGAAATTTTCTCCACTTGAGTCTCTGTATGAAAAATGGTTACTGAATGGATTTTTAGAAAGCCTAAATTTAAGAGTTTAAATTACTGTGAGTCTGGTCACCCATCAGAGAGACCATAAAATCTTATTATTCAGCGAGGTGTCCTCTGCCTTATTCTCACTGAACAGGGAGATCTGCCTATGAGATGGTTGAAATCCTGAGTGCTACCCTACATAGAACAGCAGACAAGAGACTTCTCATTTGAGAATTAAGTGGAAGGAAATTCTTTGAAATTAACCTTACAAAAAGCTGACTGGCTAAAATAAACACGTAAACGCTCAGGGAAGCAAAGATAAAAAGGATGGCGGGATTGGGCTGTTGAACTAGAAAATACCACTGGCAAAACTCATGTCATGACTACACGAGTGGTGCTTTATAGATATAGCTATACCGATACTGAACTTCTAGTGAGGACAGCTTATAGTGGCAGAGTTGCAATTTTGTCTATCCCGCTCGCTCGCTCTCTCTCTCTCTCTCTGTCTCTCACACACACACAATCAGTAAAAGCACAGTTTTGCTGGTGTAACTGTCTACCTTAGGAGTTTCTGCTGGCTCAGTTCTGACAATCAGGGATGACACCCCTAATCAACATTGCTATGCCAGCCAAGATCGTAGTGTAGACATAGCCCTGGTGAGTCAAACTTCAACTGACTATTTTGAAAATAAGCACCGAGCATATCCAGGTACTGAAGAACCCAGAAGACAAGACTTCCTCTGGCATAGCACTGTTGGTCAGGAGTGTGAAGACATGTGATCTCTGACCAACACAGCTGGGCCAGCAAAAGCCTCTAGTATAGATTCAGTTATTCTAGCAAAACCGAGCTTTTGCCATAGAGCTTGTTTCACTTGGGTTGAGGGAGGTGGGAGGAGAGACAGAGAAATAAGCTATACCACTAAGAGCACTGCTTTGCCAGTATAAGCTACATCCAAACTTAGGAGCACTTGGCCAATATAGTATATCAGTATGCCTAACTCTGGTAAAGCGCTCCTAGTGTAATATGGCCTGTGTCCAGGGCCGGCTCTAGGATTTTTGCTGCCCCAAGCAGGAACAATTTTGGCGGCCGCCCCCTCCCCCCCGTTTTTATTCTTACCCCATCCCCAGCCCCGCCTCAGCTCCGCCCCTTCCCCAAATCCCCAGCCCTGCCTCCTCCCTCCCAGGCTCTCAAACCTGGGAGGGAGGGTGAGCAGCGGCGCGCGAATCAACCGTTTCGCGAGCTGCAGCCGCTCGGGATCTCCCCCTTCCTCCCAGGTTTGAGAGCCTGGGAGGGAGGGGGAGCAGCGGCGCGCGAATCAGCTGTTTCGTGCACCGTGGCATGCGAGCGGCAGCAGCAGAGGTGAGCTAGGGCGGCCGGGGCACATTTTTAGGGGCGGCATTCTGACGCTGGCCATGCCGCCCCTAAAAGTGTGCCGCCCCAAGCACCAGCTTGTTTTGCTGGTGCCTAGAGCCGGCCCTGCCTCTGTCTACTTTCTTTGAATAATTTTATTCCATTTGTGCTGGAGGTTGACATCACGAGCAACTCTCATTTAGGACCCCTTTAAGAATAACAATTTAAGATAAGAAATGTTGGAGCATGATTTTAATACCTCTTGCAGAACCTTGGGACTAAGACACAATTTTCTATGAGGCTATGTGAGAAAAGGAGTAACATCAGAAGTCAACAGCAGACTCCTGATTTCCAATCTCAGTCCAGCTACTTAAAGCGATAGCAAACTGGCAACCTTTCATATTTTTAAACCTCATTTATTAGGTTGATTTGCTAAACTTTAAAAACAAAAGTGAAATCTGTTTTCAAAAGAAATATTTCTCCAGTTGTGCAACATTTTATAGTAATATTTCTGCTAATAGAAACAGCTTGTATTTCAAACCTGCACAAGCATGTTGCAATAATAGAAAGCAATGAGACTTAATGGATGAGGCATGGGACAAGGACCCAGGAACTCCTGAATTCTAATTCTGACTCTGCCCTAATGGATTGTGTGGCACTGGGTAAATCACTCTCTCTGTGCCTCAATTTTCCCATCTATAAAATAGGAATAGTACTGACCAGGTTACGTTATAGGGGTGCTAAGTAAATCAAGAGGGTAACATTTTTACAGCAATTCCAACGTGCAGAGCTTGAACACTATCCTTTCCTTTCAAGGAACAGTATTTGAGAAAGCTGAACTACTTTTTGGAGATATGATGGTTAAGTTAATATTATGAAATATGGAATGTGAATGTTGCAGTTAAGTCTGTGTATTTACTGTTTGTTTAAATTACAGCTCTATTATATGTATTGCATTTATTTTGCCATCCCACTACCACCAATAATTACTTACCCTCCTAACCCATGAACAACAGAAGTTGAGCCCAATTTCTAGCCCAGCTTACCTCCTGGAGTCCCTAACTTTTCCGGTGTCTCCAAGCCAATCATACCTGGCACATAATGCCTCAGCTCCTTATCCCATGCCACCAGATCCCTTCACACCCAAGTCTTGATTCCTCCCCCTAACCTTCTAGTCACTTCCCAGTAAGAGACTGAACTGACGCCCCACTCCCAGCACAAACCCCAATTCCTCTTTGCAGAACTGCTAGCAAGAGGTAATTTCATCCCTCTCTCCACAACACTCCTGATCCCCCATCCCATCACCTGCCATATCCAGCACAAATTCCAACTACCTGTACAATTCTCAAATTCTTTGCTCCCTGCAGTGACTAATTACAGCCTTTCTTTTCCAGCTTGTGTTGCAGTATGCACATGCAGGCACTTTCGTCCCCCTGCCTGTCTCCACAGAACACTGTTAGCAATCACAGAGAAAGCAGCCCATTCCTGCATTCTCCTCTCTATTAACATGCAGGGCTACTTTGTCTGAGAAGGATGGAGGAGGAGACAGGCCCCTGGACTCGTTTGAACACAGCAAAGGATAAGGAAAGCAGAGCCTATGACAGGAGGAATTGGAGTTCATAATGAGCCTGAACCTCAAACAAATTCACAGTGAACCTGGTTAAATGCTTATCTCTGCCAATGCAAGGCCAGAAGACAGGGTGGGAGGAACATACTGTCACAGTTCAGAGCACTGTGCCTGTATTTCCCCTTGGTGTCCCAGCAGAGACACTCACTCTCAGCTTCCACCTCCCCTCATATTGCCTCTCTTGAGTGAAGACCTACATTTCACTCCCTTCTGAGCAGGATAGGTTCTGACTGCACAGTTCCCTGCCTTCCCTGTGTATTTCCCAGCAAAGACAGTGTGCCTAAACGGACCTGCTTGCTTTCTTGTCAGAGACTAATAATGGAGTGATTGCTACAGGTATAAGTTACCACACAGCTCTTTATACAAAAGTGTACTTTATTCTTAAGACTAAAAGCACTAGAAAGCACATTAAAAACAATAAAAGAACCTGTACATATTAATACATTTACCAGAGTTCATCCCAACTCCAAAGTGGGCTTTGACAGGAAAAGTCTTTCAACGCCCTATCCTGAGGGTTTCCTTGTAGCTATAAGTCCCTCACAGCTTTAGCTCAGAGAAATGAGCTATGAGGCCCAGTCTTATGAGGCCTCAATTGGCCAAGTCCTTCCAATCTTTCCCTAAGGATTAGGGCCTTCTGTGGACCAGAGGTGCATTCTGGAGAATGCATTTTGAACTAGTGTATGTGTTTCTCTCCAGGAGGGATGGCTACAAAGGTTGCTAATGGAGGAAGCATAGCTGCTGGAACTAGGGGTGGCTTGAAGTGGTTTCCATCATAAACAAGGTTTATAGTTAGGTTCAATGGCTCTCAGCACCCACACTATACAAATTGTTCCAGCACCCCTGACCTAATGAGCTTTTATGAAGAATCCTCCGAGGATGAGACCAGTTTGGAGACGTGACACCAAGATATATATTGAATATGCTTAGGAATAATCCATTTCTTTCAATGTGTCTTCCATTTTCACTTCTCTGTGTGTCTTTTGCTGAAATAGGAGTACCAAATATCTAGTGGCATATTAATCTGTTTACTCAATGTCATATACTGTTGCTACTGGAGCCCTCGGCAGTAGATACTAGTTTTCCACTCCACTCTAACCACACTCTATTCTAGCTGCTGGATAAGTTTGGGATATTTTTTCTATACTCTCTTAATATAATTGTTTTTCTTGGGTAGATGGAGATCCTGGCTCCTGCTGGACTACTCTTAAGATACTGGCATTTCCAATCTCAAGTGAGGATTTCTGTTCCAACTAAAGAAAGTAGATGTAAATGTAGATTTCAAACAATCCAAAACTTGCAAACTGATTGGGACTTGAGTCATGATTTATCAAATTGTAGATTGTGAAATGGAGATTTGGGTTACAATTCCAAAGTACATCCTCCTCAAAGTTCAAGGATGTTAGGAACCAAAGTTTTGGTTCAACCCCATCTACTGTCACTAGAGCAAAGTACTGTCAGGAAAACACAAGTGTTTACTGCCCTCTCTTCCGGTCGTCAGTTTCTATGTCATATACTGGAAAATATTCTCTGAAAATATTGTTCCTGTAAAGTGGATTAAGCTATTTTGGAAAAAGGAACTCTGATTCCTAATAGTGTCCACACACTGAGTTATTCTGGAATAGTTCCAGAGTTACTCCATCTGTAGACAAGCCCTGAGATACCTCACATGCTTGCTTTTCAAGTGTGACAAACACCCAAACTGCACCATGCCTCTCACCACAAAAATGCTGCATCCTTTCAATGTTTTCTTAGAAACCCTATACACTATCCTAGGGACATATACTGGAGAGTCATTCTGCATTAATAAACCCAAATGAGTGACAGCACCATGCCTGAGTGTAGTCAAGGACAGATTAAGGTAGGATTCATAGACACCAAAGTTTGGATCCAAGTGTACTTAGTGGATCCCCTGCCACCAGAGATGCTTAGAGACTAATGGAAAAGCACAAGTTTGCATCAGCAAGGAGCCAGGAGAACTTTGGCATGTTGTGGGGTGAGGTCCTTTGACTGGAAACAATCTAGATCACATGAAGGCTTAACCAACCACTGACCACACACATTGAATATATGCCAGCCACTGGTTAAATTTTAATTATGTGTTTCTCAGATACAGATTTGTAGCTTTTGCCCATGGCCCAACAATACCCAGATTCACATGCTGAGAATATGTTTGTAATGGGGCAAAAAAACAGTAAAGGTTTTACAGCGCTGCTTTTGAGCACCAAGAATTGTGAGTTAAGCATGACAATATCTCAGAAAATACGATTTTGCTCTAAAAACAATTCTGACACATCTAATTGAGAGACATCTGGCAGCTCACTGCATTATCACACAGGAAAATCCAATTTGGGAGCATCCCAGAGGGGTGGGGGAGTGCTTGCCTTCTCTTCAGAATCTGGTAACAGTGCGATTGCTACAAGGGGGTGCCGAGCTTGTCATAGCACCTAAAGTACTCACCCTCTTTTTCAGTGCTAATACCAATAAATGTTCTGGCATCAAGGTTTGTGTGGTGATTAAATCTCTTGAAGTGACTTGATGTTCAGCAATAAAACTATAAATCATCATGATTATATCCCCACAGTCCCTGCTTACTCTTAGATTGGCACAAACTACCACAATTCTCTTCTGGCATGTGCCCTTGCCAACTGAGTAGGCAAAGAACACTCTGGGCTCTAACACCTGAGACTCTACACCACATAAAAAATGGTCAGAAAACCCTAAGAAAGTGAAAGTGAATAAATACTGATGTCTCAGAAAAGCCAAGAGAGGAAAGACTAATTTACAACAGCAAACTAAGAAGAGAATTGTAAAGCAATTGCAGACCTAGCAAACAAAAGCATTACTCTTCAATTGCCCTATTAAACTGTTGCAATGTGTAGCATGCACTGTCTATTAAGGGGCTGATATAGCAAGTTGCTGAGTAGTCTCACCTTCCATTGCAGCTAATGGAGCTGAAAAGGTTCAGCACCTGGTGGATCTGACATTAAGGAAATAAACTACTAACACTGTCAATTAAAAAAAAAATCTAGATGAGGAGAATCCTGGGGATATGATGAATAACTGATTTGTATATAAATAGAATAATATTAGGTTCCCATAAGAATACTAAAAATGAACAAAATACCATACATGGAAGAGGATAATACATCATGCTGACAGCCATTTTAAGTATGCAGCAGCTATTCAAATTCTAATTTGAAGAGCATCACTTCTTAAAAATATATTCTGGTAGGATGCCTCATCTTTGCTACAGGTATGTGATGATTTATTTTATCACAACACTGATTTACAAAAATTTCAATAAAAAAATTTGTGAGTTTTTTTACAACGTGGCTATCTTTGCAATTATAGGCATTTTGCATACAATCAGATTTTTATAAATTGATGGTCACAAGGCTAGAAAATACTGCAGATGTATAGCCTCTAAAACTGTGGGCTTTTTTCCCCAAAAGCTCAAAGGAAAAGGAGGTAATTCAAGCCCCAATCCTGCAAATACTTATACATACAGACTTCAGTGCGACTACATGTGCGCTTAAATTTGTACCCCTGCCTAAGTATTATGACTGAGGCCCAAATTTGCAGAAAATGATGTTTTTCTGCATTCAAAGATGCTAGCTGACCTTGAGGATAAGAATAAAATTTGACATCCCCCAATATGTGCTCAGTTCCATTCAGTGAAGATATCTGAATTTTCTATGCAGAGTTAAAACACAGACAGTCCATACTAACTTCATTTAATACTTCTGACTTCAACTTGAAGAGGAAAATTAGATTTCTCAATAGCTATTACTGGTTCAATCACTAAGAACCTGGACCTGTTTAGAGAGAACTCAAGCAAATATATGCACACTTCCACAAATAGTTGTGGCAATATACCTTAGTTCTGCCTTACAATCATCCAGCTGACTACAGAAACATCTAAAACACAACTCTAATATTCCAAAAATATATACAGCAATTCCTCATTAATCATTTAAAATGTTCTAAAAGGCTGAAGGTTAACTAAAGTTTAATTTTCTCCAACAGTTTTATGAAAATTCTAAGAGAACATGGACTCTTCCTGATTAAATGATCATGTACAGTATTTTCTGTACCCAACTTCTGTCCAGAGTGCCACCTGAAGTGTTTGCAAACTTTACTAATTTATTTGGTTGTCATGTTTTAGCTGACTTCATTGATCCAGTCTACTAGAAAGCTCTAAATTGCTAGAGAGCAACCCCTTTGACAATTTTAAAGATATCTAATCAGTCTTTCATTTTGCATACTCAGCAGTGAAAATGCCACCACTTCAACTCCTAATGGCAATTTAATTTGATTTAAAAGGAGGAGACCAATTGTGTGTTCACAGACAAAAAACCCCAACCACACCATACACAAAATTTCACAAAACCATGATACAAACCAGAGCTGTGATTTACTCCTGGTAACTGTTAGTCATACAAATATAATTCAGTCTATATTTTTAACAAATCATTTATTACCATCTCTAATTGGCCTAAAGAATTCCTATCACCCTGGAAATAAACAGTGTCCCCCTGAATCAGCAGGACCATTTGACTAGCAAAAGCAGAACTGACTGGCTCAACATAAAGCCCCATCCTCTTGGCCGGAAGGATAATGAGAAAATTGGGAAATGCTTATGGCCTAACAATGGAAAGGCAAGAAGCTTCCCTTGTATATGGTAGAGCCAGGACTGCCTATCTGCATGTAAAGTTATAGGGGCCAATCATACTCCCAATAAAGTCCATTGGAATCTTTCCACTGACTTCAATGGAAGCTGGATTAGGCACATAGAAAACAGTCACTCATTCATAGAAAGTAGAAATAACTATTTGTGGCTAACTAGAAAACTTCCCTAATTTTTGTTCTTTAAATTAGTTTTGGCAGGCAATTCTACAGGAAAGAACCCCACAATACAGTGCACAATTAAGCTTACTGCTTCATGTTTCTTCCTTGTTTTTCTCAGTTGAAAATAAAAATAATTGAATATAACCCAACATCAGAATATAAGAATGGCCATACTAGGTCAGACCACTGGCCCATCTAGTCCAGTGGTTCTCAACCTATTTATCATCGTGGGCTGCATATGTATCCCACAAAGTGTTACCTGGGCCACAGGTTGACAACCACCGTGCCCCACCACACACAAATCCCTATCCCCAGCACCCTCCGCCCAGAGACCCCTCCACAGAGTGGGGCAAGGAGCAGATAGCTGTGCACAGGACAGGCGGCAGGGACCCCGACCCCCGGTGTGCGGGGATCCTGAACCCCACTGCGTGGGGCAGCCAGGACCCCGGCCCTGCCGCTGCACAGGGTCGGGTGCAGCCGGGACCCCAACGGCTGTGGGGGGCTGGGGGACAGCCGACAGGACAGACACACACGCTGCCGCTGCATGGAGCCGGTGGGAATGGGGGGAAGCAGCAGGACCCCAACCTTGCGTGGAGCAGGGGTGGAGGGGAAGGAAGCAGCAGGACTCCGGATCTGACCCTGCCAGTGGTGCTGTGGGGTGGACAGCAGCCGGAGCCTGAACCCTGAGCCCACCACGCAGGGCTGGGAGGCAGCCAATGGATCAGCCCATGGCTTTTAGCACACAGCAGAGCCGGGCCACAGCTGTGTGCTAACTGGGCTGTGGGTTGAGAACTGCTGATCTAGTCCAATATCCTGTCTTCCAACAGTGGCCAATGCCAGATGCTTCAGAGGGAACAAACAGAACAGGCAATCTAGTGATCCACCCCCAGTCATCCACTCCCTTCTTTTGGCAATAAGAGGCTAAGGATACTCAGAGCATGGGGTTGTATCCCTGACCATCCTGGCTAATAGTCATTGATGGACCTATCCTCCATGAACTTATCTAGTCCTTTTTCAACCTGTTATAGTCTTGGCCTTCCCAACATCCTCTGGCAAAGAGTTCCACAGGTTAACTGTGTGTTATGTGAAGAAATACTTCATTTTGTTTTAAACCTGCTGCGTATTAATTTCATTTGGTGACCCCTAGTTCTTCTATTATGAAAAAGAGTAAGTAACACTTCCTTATTTATTTTCTCCTCACCAATCACGATTTTATAGGCCTCTATAATATCCCCCCCTCAGTTGTCTCTTTTCCAAGCTAAAAAGTCCCAGTCTTATTAATCTCTCATTTGGAAGCTGTTCCATACCCTTTATTTTTGTTGCCCTTTTCTGTACCTTTTCCAACTTCAATTTGTCTTTTTTGAGATGGGGCGACCACATCTGCACACAATATTTAAGATGTGGGCGTACCATGGATTTATATAGAGACAATATGATATTTTCTGTCTTATTATTTATCCCTTTCCAAATGATACCCAACAGTTTTGACTGCCACTGCTCATTGAGTGGATGTTTTTAGAGAACTATCCACAATGACTCCAAGATCTCTTTATTGAATGGTAACAGCTAATTTAGAGCCCATCATTTTGTATGTATAGTTGGGATTATGCTTTCCAATGTGCATTACTTTGCATTTATGATTATTCAATTTCACCTGCAATTTTGTTGCCCCGAAGTTCAAATGATGTCACTACTTCATTGGGTATCAGAATAAGTTCATTCCACTTTAAAAAATTTTTACTAAAACATACTTTAACAATTTTAATGAGAAATTTGAGTACACCTCAAGCACCTTATGAAAAGGTGTTTCAGAAACACATGAGGTGTGCTATTCACAAGCAGAAAAAAGGTAAACCCTTGCCAGTTTTGCATTTGTGCCGTTTAGCACTTTCTTTGGTCTAATCCTTTGTCCAGGTAATATTCTACATAGGGTTTCGGCCTTGACTCTACAGTAAAACAACCAGCGGGCGCTAAATCAAACTATTTGCAATAAGCATCAGACTGTAATATACGCATAAATCTTGTACACTGCATTTTAAAATTGTAAAATGAACACTTGCTAAATAAGTTGACTATACTACTACCCTAATCAGTTATCTTCATTCAATCAATAATTAATTTACACTTGCTTTTACAGGCAGTCAAGTGCCATGGGACAGCAACTGTTGTATCTGAAAGCACAGAGGATCTACAGTTTGTTCAGAAAAGACTTTTGGGGAAAAACAGTGGTTGTCACATAGCTGGCAGAAGGAAGTGGTAAGAATGGCAGATACACAAAGTACAAGCTATTCTGCTCACAGCTCATTATATTACCCTTTCGTTCTGCTCTGTGCTAGGAGCTAGACCAGCCTGCACCCACCTCTTCACTTCTTACCAAAAGAGCTAAGAAAAGATGCTTGCAGTCTGTGGAGGACAACCTGGGAGGCTACCTACAAGCCTCCTGGTACATGGTATTTAAGGAATCAAAAGGAGGACAACTCAGGGACTGACAGTGGGGAAATCATTTTCTTCCCATTATCAATTTAGAGAGGTCTCAGTCCCACGTTATTTGTATTGGGGAGCTAAGAGAAATAATTAACTCAAACAAAACACAGCCATTCTGAAATCAATGCTTTGCACACCAAAAAAAGTATTCTTTGCCATAACAAAATCTAGCTTTTTTATGAATAAAGGTTCTCTTCCAGGAAAGCACTTAAGCACGTGATTAACTTTGGCAACATGAGCAGTTTCATTGATCTCTATGGACTAAATCATGTGAGTAATGGTACATGTGATTAAATGTTTGAATTATTTTCTTTTGGACCACTATTGCAATTATTCAGTTTTAATGAGGACATAAACCCCAAGTACATGAGCCTAAAATCTGGCAGTGAAGTGTTTACGTGTTAACAGCACAGATCTATGTAATTCTGTTAAACTGATTAATGATATATATATATATATATATATATAGTACTCTTTCCCTCACCATTACGCAACAAGGAGCTAATATGAAAGCCGTGGCAATGGATGTACAAAGGATATCAAATTAGCAACAAGCTCAATTAATACAATTCTACAAAGATTAAGTGATACATTTAATTAACTCTGTTTTGGCTTTTTTTCTTCTTTTTAAAACGCTTCAGACTTCAAGATGGTAAAATGTCAATGCATTGATGCTTCTGATAAATATCTGTCAGGAATTCCAAACGAATACAACAAGCATGATTGTATAGCTTCACCTTATAGTGAAATCAGAATTATTGTCTTCTATTAGTTAATGGTCAGGATTATCCTAGAATTAATTTAACACAAGATGGAGCCGATCTCAGTTTATACAGAGTAAAGCAGGCCACAGGCTTGATACTACAAGATACCATCAATTGCCACTGAGTACGTGCCCTCAGCACCTTGCAGGGGTATTAAACCATCTTTCAGGATTGGGCCCTATATTTATATAAACTTGTTCATGATCATAGAATCATAGAAGATTAGGGTTGGAAGAGTCCTCAGGAGGTCATCTAGTCCAACCCCCTGCTCAAAGCAGGACAAGCCCACCTAAATCATCCCAGCCAGGGCTTTGTTAACCCAGGCCTTAAAAATCTCTAAGGATGGAGATTCCACCACCTCCCTAGGTAACCTGTTCCAGTGCTTCACCACCCTCCTAGTGAAATAGGGTTTCCTAATACCCAACCTAGACTTTCCCCACTGCAACTTGAGACCATTTCTCCTTGTTCTGTCATCTGCCACCACTGAGAACAGCCTAGCTCCATCCTCTTTGGACCTCCATAGTTGAAGGCCACTATCAAATCCCCCCTCACTCTTCTCTTCTCCAGACTAAATAAGCCCAGTTCCCTCAGCCTTTCCTCCTAAGTCATGTGCCCCAGTCCCCTGATCATTTCCATTGCCCTCAGCTGGACTCTCTCCTTTCTGTAGTGGGGGGGCCCAAAACTGGACACAATACTCCAGATGTGGCCTCACCAGTGCCGAATAGAAGGGAATAATCACTTCCCTCGATCTGCTGGCAATGCTCCTACTAATGCAGCCCAATATACCATTAGCATTCTTGGCAACAAGGGCACACCGTTGACTCATATCCAGCTTCTCATCCACTGTAATCCCCAGAAATGCCACTTAGTCAGTCAGTCCCCAGCGTGTAGCAGTGCACGAGATTCTTCTGTCCTAAGTGCAGGACTCTGCACTTCTCCTTGTTGAACCTCATCAGATTTCTTTTGGCCCAATCCTCCAATTTGTCTAGATCACTCTGGACCCTATCCCTACCCTCCAGCATATCTACCTCTCCCACCAGCTTAATGTCATCCGCAAACTTGCTGAGGGTGCAATCCATCCCAACATCCAGATCATTAAAGATGATGTTGAATAAAACCGGCCCCTGGACTGGGCACTCCGCTTGATACCGGCTTCCAACTAGACATCGAGCCGTTGATCACTACCCGTTGAGTCCAATGATCTAGTCAGCTTTCTATCCATCCAATGCTTATTTTTTTAACTTGCCAACAAAGAATACTGTGGGAGACCGTATCAAAAGCTGTGCTAAAGTCAAGATATACAACAGCCACCGCTTTCCCCATATCCGCAGAGCCAGTTATCTCATCATAGAAGGCAATTAGATTGGTCAGGCATGACTTGCCCTTGGTGAATACGTTTTTAGTAGCACTCACTGATTAAAAGTAAAAAACACACGCCTCAAGTCATATTTATGGTCCAAATAATTTCTATTTTTGGTTTTTCCAAAATATTCAAATTCAGACATTTGTCAGCATGGTTGATTTGAAATTCTGAATAGCTTCACAATAGCTACCTGTGCCATGTTTCTCTCTATCTTGGCTGCAGCTTCCATTAACATTTCATCCTATATTCCCCAGATATTTTGACTCAGAGATTTAAAGTACTCAATGGCTGTTTAAAAAACAAACAAACCAAAAATAGCCTTCAAGCCTGTTTGATTTATACTAGCACTGTGATCTTCTCTGCTTTACTGTGCTGTCTTCTTTAAAGACACTCCTCCTTCAGAAGCTATGCCCTCTCAACCCAACAGGGTGTCAGACGGATATGAAAACATCATTATAGGTGAGAGTAAACCTTTTGCAATCATTAAATTTAGCAATCCTTATTTAGTAATAAGCCACAAATACATCTACATTTGATAAATATGTATAGTGTTGCGGCCTGAGAGAGGCACATTATTTCCATCACTAAAAATACTATACTCACATTATTTTATTATGGGTATTTTCTCCATTTTACAAATGGGGAAACTGAGGCATGAGGAGAGCCAGTCCAAAGTCACACAAAACCTATGAGATAGCTAGGAAATGAGCCTAAATGTGCTTAGTCCCAGTCCAGTGGCTTAATCATCCTTCCTCTCAGATGGCCAAAGGTATCCAACCTAATCCATACGGTGAACACTTGCTGGTTTTCCCTGATAACAAAATACATTTTCAACACAATTAAGGTAATTGATTTTTTAAGAAATATAGTCCAAAGACAAGATAATTTTCACAGCAAGAGGGGAAAAGGCAAGAGGATTTCCTTGCACCCCAACATTAGCTTCCGATCTCAAGAAAAGCAGCAGGAGTTGATCCCACTTAAAGGCTTTTTCATGGCTTTTGAAACAGAAGTCTCTCTACCTATGAAACTATGTAGTATTCTTGGGGGGGGGGGGGGGAAGAGGAGTGGAAAAAAACTTATAAAACTAGTCTGAAATGGAACAGTACTTCCACATCTGAACCTCAACATTCTTTGATGGGAGCATCTTATAACTAAGTATTTTTGCTATTAACTTTATTTAAAACCTTTGGTGTCTTATTGTTTAGATTGAAGCATGGATTGTCATTCGTTTGTACCATGCCTGTAATACAATGGGGCCCCAGCCCGATGGGGCCTCTATGTGGAAAGATGGCGCTGTGGCAAGAGTGCTAACCTGAGACTCGGTAGAGCCAGGTTCAGTTCCCTTCCAGAAGGCCAACAAACTCAAGTGTTGTTGTAAGGAAAAGCACCGTGGGCAATAATAAAATGAAGTTTGATAAACTTGTATAATGCTCTGTCATAGGAACTGATGTAACAATCATTATAAAATTCTTTAAACAACCAAGTTAAAAAACTGAAAAGTGATTGTGTAATGCCGACAGATCCCAGTCATCGGCGAGCGGGATCAAACCTGGGACCTCTGAAGCTTAGTGTATGAGCCTCTACTGCATAAGCTAAAAGCTATAGCAAACTCCTCAATGTCAAGCTGGGCTTGGTGCCACTAGAGGGGGACAGAGCACCACACCAAGCTGGCACAGGTTACAGTTACATTATTAAAAAAACCACCACAGATCGAGGGGACATTTAACATACATGATGATAATCACTATGAAATTTTCAATTACATCCACAGACCTACTCACTTACAAAGGTTTTCTTTACTGGGTGAATTATGAATGCTTGTGAAAAGTGAAAGGCTGACAAGCCTCAGAACCCCAACTCCTTTACATATAGAACAGACAAAGTATGGACAAAAGCTCTGCAAGCTTCCTCATGCTGCCCATGTCAACATGCCTCAAACTTGATCTGGAGGGAACCGTCTCTGTGATAAAATGTCACTCATTCTCTGGTAATTCTCTATGCTCATTCCATCCATGGTCTCACTGAGACTACCCATGAGGGTGCCCATTAGTACCATCTCTGATGTTTTGTTTATTTATGAAGATGATGTGAACAAAACTGACAAACCCATTGTCCAGCCCACTGGACAACCAATTAATGGTAATGACTTTCAGCCACAACTGATAGAAAGAAATGCAGTGGAGCTGCCTGCTGCCTCACTAAAATCTAGAAGCATCATGCATCCCAAGCCCTCTCCCCTAGAAGCTCTAACACTGCTGATTGCTGTTTCTGCTTTTCTTCATTAGCATGACTCTCACTTCACCACAAGAGAATTCGGGTCCCAATCCTGCACATGCTTAACGATGCACAGATTATTCCCACTGAATTTTACTCACACAGAGTGTAAAGTTAAACAAATGTACAAGTCTTTATGGGATCATAGAATCATAGAATATCAGGGTTGGAAGGGACCTCAGGAGGTCATCTAGTCCAACCCCCTGCTCAAAGCAGGACCAATCCCCGGACAGATTTTTGTCCCAGAACCCTAAATGGCCCCCTAAAGGATTGAACTCACAACCCTGGGTTTAGCAGGCCAATGCTCAAACCACTGAGCTATCCCACCCCCTTCCCCCAATGGTGGCCCCAGAACTTTCTGGGCATGTCAACACTGCAATACAAGACCGAAGGCCCAGCTCCAGCTGGCCCAGCTCAGCTAAGTCCGGCTCAGGCCTACAAAATTGCAGTGTAGACATTTGGGTTCAGGCTCTGAAACCCCGACAGGAGTGAGCATCTGAGAGGCCAGGCTCAGAGACACTCACCCTTATCTGGGTTTCAGAGTCAGGGCTCTAGCCTGAACCCAAACATCTATTCTACAATTTTTAGCACCAGCCCCTAAGGCAGCTGACCCGGACTATGAGACTTAATGCCCAGATTTTTCATTGCCTTGTGGATGTGGCCTCAGTTAACTTCTCCCATCTGTTCTGCCTTACCATGCCATCTTCTCTCTTCCCATCCTATATCCTTCTTGCTTTCCATTCTCACAGCTTCCTCTCCTCCTCCTTTGTTCCTTGAACCAAATTTACCCTTTCACCTCAGTTCCACTTCCAGTTCCACTCAACGAAAATAGCATATTAATTAGAGCTGGGGAAAAAATTTCTGTTGAAAATAGTAAGTTTGCTGAAAAATGCAGTTTTGGGGCAACCAAAACTATTAGTCAACTCGGGCCAAATAAAAAATAAGGAAAATAAATTCAAAGCCAAAACTGTTCATTTCAACATTTCAAAACAAATCATTTGGATGTTATGCTTCAAAACGGTTTCATTTCAAAATATCATTACAAAACAATGTTCAAATCATTTCACTCAACCCAAATGAATTTTTTTTTTTTTTTTTTGGTTTTTCATTTCAGCGAAATAAGAAAGACACACAAAAACAGTTAGTTTGAAACTAAGCACTTCCCCTCCTCCCCCGGGATATTTTATTATGGTTACCAAAGTGGAAAAAAAATCAATTGCTGAGCTCTAATATTAACTGATTACATTCTGATGGATTTTAAAGAAGCACATATATCCTTTTGGTCTATGCAGATGGTGTGTCCGCGCTTACATACATATAGCAGCATCCAGCGGAGTCTCAGTGTGAACATAATGTTTATGAACATGGTTGTATATTTGTAGCTCTTATCCTCCCCTCCCCTAATACACACCACCCCATTATTATCTGCTACCACACTTTGCATCTTTTCTATATTTTAGATTGCAAGCTCTTTGGAAAAGGAACTCGAGGCTTTCATCCGAACATATGGTACTTGGTGCATTTTTAAGTATGCAATAAATAATAGTGACATCATCCTCAATCCCTCTAAAACATTCATTCCTGACAGAAAAATAAATGCAACATAACTACTGGCACATCTTGAACTGAAAGTCAGCTAGGCTGAACTGAAATGCACCTTGCTAGTGTTATCATACGATTCTGGAGAACTTAAATTTTAATTCAAAAAGTTTATGGCCCTCAGATCTGTTAAGAAAACCATCCCTTTTCTCTACGGCCACAGTACAAAACTTCCTACAAGTTTTATTTCCTAGTGCTTTGCTCAGACATTTTTCTCCCCTGCTAAAAATATTCCACTATAAACCGAATTTAATCATGACAGGACAGGTTTTACCTGGGAAAACTATTCCCTTATCTCCACAGAACAGGAATATGATCTCCTTTGCCTAAACTTCTGCAGTTACTCCCACCTGCCTGCATGTATGGGCTGTGTGATTGGGTGGTCTGTCTCTGAAGGAGGCTGCAGGAGCTTTTTTTGTTTTTTCCTTTGAGTTTCAGTTCTCTTTCCTGTTCGGAACAGCAGGAGTGTGTGAACAAAAGTGATATAAGTGTGAAAGGTAGTTAATTGTACTTTTGGTTTTTTTTCTTCTCTCTGTTAATCACGGCATTGTTCTCTTTCTGCCCTTTCTAGAAGACTAGGGAAAAGGACAAACAGACAAATCTGTACTCAGGTGTACAAGTGAATGGCGTGGTTGCCAGGCTATAAATTACTGGCAGATACAGATTAGCCAAATCTTGTTGGAGCACAGGTGCAGCAGGTTAGCAAATGGGAACTGGAGGCACAGAAAACTGGCTAAAAAACCTGAAAACCTTATGAGAGAAGGAGCTATTTATGGTTCAGAACTGTCTAGTGCGGAGCCCCATTATTTTGGGCTTAGATCCTTATGCTATTATTCATTGTAACCATTGATACGGTTTTGGTTCCTTTCCCTATTATATGGAAAACTCAAATTCCATTTCCCTCCTCCCTGACTGGACTGGATCCTATTTTCTTTATAAGCCAATCCAGACACTTGGTCTTTGACAGGCTGCGTCAGTTGAGTAACTCAAAGACTTTTGGCCCAATTCTGATCTCACACACTGGACTAAATCCACTAATGTCAGAGTTACATCAGTGTAAAAATGGTGAGAGAGAATCAAGCCCTCTATCTTAATTCCATTCCTGAAGCAGTTGGGTCAAAACCAGAGGCATTACTCCTCCTTGTCCTTCATTCCACATGGTTCTGACAATTCCTGTGTACTCACTCTATTCAGCTCTGTTAGAGCAGAGGAGGAGGAGGGGGAGGTGTTAATCTCCTTCAGAAAGCAACATCTGACACATAGCCAGTGGGTGGTAATGGCTACATTCCAATAAACTGACATACCACCACTCATTTACAGTGAAATTAAACTTGACTATAGGAGGAGTGAAAGTGCACTGAAGTAATTCATAACTTACATTCTACTTCTTTATAAGCAGAGTCCCACTATAAAGTGATCCTACTCTACATACATTCACAGGAAGAAAACAGTACATTATATTTTCTATATACGTAGTAACTGATACAAAGTAATGCACTACTATCCAGTTCTCAAGATTTAATAACTAAAATCTTCAGCTACTTTAACTAATAAAATGGAAATGGATTCCATACAGCAAAAGAAAATTAAACTAAACATGGCAAATAGCAAACGTACTGAAAAACTAAAAATGAATCATGATGTGAACATGTCCTAGCTCCCCACCCATTCCTCCTCCTTATACCACAGAGTTAAACCAGCACCATCATAACAGAGGGATAGAAGGTGGCAGTAGCTTTATTTACATATAAACAATTATGTAACAGTAAACAAAACAATTTATGAGCACTACAGCAAAATGAAAACCATAGTTAGGACCTCTCCAGATGAGACTACCACCCAATCCCTAAAGGGAAATCAGTTCTGATGACATCCCCAGCGAAATTTCTAAACCAGAAATGTACAGATAAGCAAGTATTCAAACCCTGTTATATTTATGTGAATCAAACTTCCAGGCTTGTAAGGGTCTCATGTCAATATTTTCCTACTTCTGCATAATTTAAAAGCCTCTTTTCAGTATTTGTGGCTTAAGCCCTTGTTGCAGTGCAGAGACAGGTACAGAAATGTGTGCAAGGAAAGGAAGACAGGATGCTATACAGAACTGAAGTTATTCCTTTTCATCCAAATGTATTAGAAAGTTTTACACAGAAAATGTTCATATGGTTATAACAATGCTATAGTTGCTTGTAATCTTATGTCGAGTTTACTATGCTTGTCTGGAAAGAAAGGGGCAGTCTATTACAGAGGCAATTTAAAAAAAAAACCATTGAAAGGACGAAACAGAGGCCAATTTGTGGTTCATTACTATGTCAGCAACTCATCAGGCCTGACATGCTCATTACACCTCACACACTGGTGTAATAATATTTAAAAAGTGGCATGTAATATATTGTTTGAAATCTAACAGCATAGTGGTCATTAGTGCCACAAGGCAAACAGCTCACTGGTCTCAGGTAATGAGTTTCAGGTGGCCTGACCAAGTCAGCATACCCCAACTCACTATGGTTATAGCCTGTATCTAACAGGCCTCATGTAAGATATCATTAGAAATTAACAACTTACCAATCATTAATATTCTTCCACGATGTATGCACAGGGTGAGTACAATAAGTTACGAATTATTATTAGAATTGTATTATTAAGTGTGTTTGGCAATCAGTGCATAAGCACAGGCTGCCTTAACAAAGGAATGTGTATTTGATTCTCTGACCAGCCCAGTTTTCAGGCAAAGACAATGAAGGTCCATTTTTACATATTCGGGGGACGCTACAGTATAGCATCTACACCCAGCAGGAAAGAGAAGCTTGGTCTAGGTTTTACTTTTCAAAGAAAACACTGAACAAGTTTACTGGTCTATAAAGACAGGGGTGCTGAACCTCAAGTGATGAGAAATTGAATCAACTGATTATTGTATTATAAAAGTATACAGAGGTTTTTTTCTGAAAGCTAATGACACCCTGATTAATATCATTCTGAAATGTCTGTATTAACACTATCTGGATACTTAATGATATTATGTTTTAAAATCTATGACCAAACAGGGAGAAACAGGTTCCCCCCTAGACAGAAAAGAGGTAGCTATTTATCTGTCAAAACAATGAAAGCACTATTTACATACAGGGGGAGGGAAGCCCACAGGAAGTGAAGAATACCATGAGGTCACCCTGCCCGTTGAAATAAAGTCACTGAACTTTGAAAGATAAGCAAAGACAGAAGCCATCTTTGGCATCCATTACTAGATAGAAAAGAAGGGAACAAAGATATAGCAAACTTAGAAAGATGTGTCCTTCACCAATGGGGGAGGCTGAAGACCAGTGTTCCCTCGAATTTTGTTATGTGCACCAATATGGAGGTGGTGACATCACCTCCACATAATAAAATGCATGTGGTGGGGGGGGGCAGGGATGGGGTGCGGGCTCTGGCTGGGGGTGCAGGCTCTGTGGTAGGGCCAGGGATGTGGGGTTTTGGGTACAGGAGGGGGATCTGGGCTGAGGCAGGGAGTTGGGGTGCAGGAGGGGTGAGGGCTCCACTTGGGTGTGTGGGGCCAGGGATGAGGGGCTTGGGGTGCAGACAGTCTGGGGGCTATGGCGGAGAGAGAGAGAGAGAGAGGACTCACCCTAGCTCTCTCTCCCCACAGCAGCACCTGGGCTGGGGGGCGGAGGGGAAGAGGTGCCTCTCCCCGCTGCTGCAGGTCCGTGCTGGGACCAGCAGGGAGGGGCACCTCTCCCTGCCATGCAGGTCCATGCTGGGGGAGAGGCATCTTTCCCCATTGCAGCCCTGAGCGCCTGCACAAGGCTTAATAAGCAGCTGCACAGCTTAGAGGGCACTTAGCTGAAGATTCTAGGGATTGAATGTAGGTGAGAAACCTATTTATACAAAGATCTTTCACTTGCGAATACAAGAGAAGCCAGAACCTTGTACTTCTAGCCATGGCTGACTTTCCTTCAGTCAGACCCTTCCATAGAAGAAGAATTACTGGTGAGAGAAACCATCTTGAAAAAGCCTGTATCTTGATAGACTAAGTTTCACTTTTATTTGCTTATAACCGATTCCAACTTTATTCCTTTTTTGCTCAGCACCACTTGATCTATGTCCTATTGTTAAAACGTGTTTTATTTTTATTATAAACCAGTGCAGTGCTGGCATTTAAATGGAAGGGTGTATTTACCTCAGTTAAATTAATAAGCTGTGATGTACTTGTGTGTCTTTAGAGGAATTAACCTTATTTCTTCTCTGAATTTTCCAGGAGAGGGCTGGACATTACAGAGCATACAGCTTAGGAAAAGTGGGGACTAGGAGTGTGTTGGGGTCACCTTGCAAGTAGTAACCAAGGCTGGTGGAAGCCAAAGTGGGGCTGTAGACACAGTACTAGGGTCAGAGCTGCTGAACCAGGGTTGTTTAGCACACAGATACTCCGTTTGTGACTTGCATGCTTTTAGCCTGGTTGGGAGCATCCGAGGTTGGGAGTTAAAGCAGCAAAACCATATGAGTCACCAGAGTTCAGAATAAATGGTGACATAACCCCTTATGGATCTAACCCCAAACCCTGTGACAGAGAGGATGACTAATGCATAGTGCTCCGTTGCCTTGTCACTTCAGAGTAACAAGACATAAAATTCAAGTATCAAAGTGGAAACAGTGAAATGAAGGAAAGAGACATACTATAGTGTCAAAGATGAGTTTTGCATTGTGCTCAGAAAGTAAGTTTAGGCTCTGACCAATTCCACATGAAGGCAACTCCACTAAAAATAAATCTGCCAGCCCTCAACAGTGAACACACAGGGGCTGTCAGACAACTTACACAAAATACAGGAGTGAACATGGGAGACATCTACTTCACCCAGAGACTAACCGATCCATTGCTTATGAAAGGAGTTCTCCTAGGGATTCTAGGAGAGATATTAGGAGGCACTGGGGGAATGTTGCCCACTGGTTCGAACACTGCACTGGGTGGGATTCAGAAAAAACTGTGGTTCTATTCTTGGATCTGCCACTGGCACATCACTTCACTGCTCTGTGCCTCAGTCTCCTCTTCTTTACAGTGGTGATAAGGAGTCTGACCTCCTTAGTAAGCACTTGGAGGAGATCTACCAGTGAGAAGCTCCAGATAAGAGCCAGGTGTTACTAATATATTTAAAATTTGACTGACAATTATAAAGGCACGATATTTCAGTCCCCACATTGCCTAGCTATTCTTCAACTTTCTTCACAGTGCACAGAATATGGCTCTCAGGCTCACTCACTCTACTCATCTCCCTATTGCCCCCAATCACCAGACGTTGCAAGGAGACCAAAGTCATGTACTATTCACTGGCAATAACTATCTTTCACACAAAGGAAAGGAATTTCACAGATAAAGATCCAAGAATGACCTCAGAGTTTCTCTTGAATCAAAAGAGATTGAATTCTAATGTACAGTCCCGCAGCAGGACTGGGATCCTGTGGGTCCTACAGGACCCGTTGCCATAATAGTAGGTGTGGGGTAAAAATTCAACAAACAATACAGGAGCAGGTGTGAGTGGGAATCGCAGGGTAGGACAGGAGCGGGATTAAAGTAGTCCCACATGGGGTCTAATTCTAATGACCCAATGGATGACATCATACATGTTGCACCATTACTAGGAATTTTCAAACAGAAAGCATAATTATTCATAGTAGAGCATTCCTCATTGTACTGACAGAGAGAGAAAGACCGATGTTAAACACAGATTTTTCAAATGTCTCGGTTCTGGTCTGCTTTTCTTGTCAGCAAGTTGTAACTGATTGTTATTACTTTAGTAACCAACAACAAACAGCAAAAGACAATATATGTTGGGACAATTATATCCACTGAGCCAAGTATGATAAAAAAGATTGTTAGATCATGTGCTCTGGATTGTTAATATGCACCTCTGTCATAAAGGGTTATATGTCATTTACTTATAAATACTGACAATCAATTCAAAAAGAAAAAAAGATGGGTGCCTAGACTTTTGGGTGCCTTTGACAAGTCTCAAACCCCTCGAAAGTGGGTCCTAGCCACTAGGAAATGTTTCATTAATATCAATGATGTACAAGCAATGATCCCCAAAAGCCAAAGAAATCACCCACTTATGGTTAAAAATGTAATCAATTAGGTAAATGCCAATTAACTCAAATTTAAGGAGAGAAGTATTTTTTTCTGTGGGTCATAATTAAACCCAGAACATATTTGCATATGTGATTGCCTCTTCCACAATGGCATCCAATGCAAATCCATGTTTCTAGAGCCTATAAAGCCACTTCCTGTTCACTAAGTCCTTTGTATAGGAAAGCTCTTCTAAGGTGGCTGACATTTACATACATTCCTCACCTTGATCACCAGCTGGAGATCAAGCCAGAGAATTTGTGGGGAAGAGCATCCTAATGATTAAAGCAGAGGACTCAAACTCAGGACTCTAAGGTTCTATTCCCGGCACTGTTGTTGACTCATGTGTGACTTAACGTATTTGTGCCTCAGTTTACTAACTATTTCACCATCTTGTCACCACAAGCTCTGTCATAAAGAAGTGAGGCAGCAAAGAAGTCATATGATGTGAGGGGTGCAGGAGCTATTCTGAGTAGGAAGTAAACTAAAGATAGATGAGCTTTTGACGTTTCTACTGCTGTTGCGTTTAGGTTGATCAAAGTTAAACTGATCTAAACTGAATTAAAAGTATTGCATATTGTGTATATTATAGCACTGTAACAGCTTGAGTGAATTCCTAATATTCCAAAGATAATTTGTCAGCTTTCAAGGTCATGATCAACAGAGATGAACCTCTGAAAGAATAAAAACTGCCAGAAAGACAGAACAAGTAAATAAGTAGATTGTTAAATATCATTTACTCTAAGAAATTACTTGTCTCAGATGAAACCTTTGGAAACTATACCATGAAAAATCTCTCTTCACTAAGGAACCTCCCGCATAACCTCTCACTGAGAAATTGAGAGGTATTGTAGACACGGTGAATGAAAAGAATATACTAAACTTTGGGTTTTTTTGAGTCATTCACACACACACACACACACACACACACACAAAGACTATGTACTTTTTCTTCACCTTGTCCCTCTGGATGCCATTTCTTTCTAATATAGCACCTTTGATTCTAAAGATGTAGAGTGATAAAATGCAAAGTAACAAGTCCTTTTCAAGAGTAAAAAATAAAAATAAAAAAAAAACACATACCCTTCATATTGTGGCCCAGTGACCCCTCAGAGATGTGTTGTAATGAGGTGTAGATTTCAGAAATAAGTTTAAAGATTTTCAAACTCCCAGCCCCTCCAATTTATGCTTTGATCTTAATAAGTGGCATAGGTCACTGCAAAGGTGCAAGGTTCACTGTAAGCCAGTTTACAAAAAACATTAAATATTTGTTTTAGTAGCATTTCCTTGTTTTCATGAATAAGGATGTTCTGACCAGGGAAATAAGCAATCAGAATACTTAGATTAAGGAGGATTTATTAATGAGGGAAAATACTTCTATTGTTATTTGCATTGCGGTAGAGTTTTAAGATGACAATCAGGACTGCAGTCCTTTTGTGCTCGGCTCTGTACAGTGTGGTCCCCACCCCAAAGGGTGTGCAATCTAATTTAAGATGAGCCTCCACAAGCCACTTTAACAAACAGGCTTGACGACCACACAGTCTACAAAAACAGATCCTATAATAGAGCAAATATCATAAACGTGATTGGGACAGGAGGAAAAAGGCTAGAAGGAATTAAAAAAGGGGAAAATGCTATAGAAGATGCTTCTTGTGAGCACATTTGTGCATTGGCCTTGGATCCAACAACTTTTTACCAAAATACAACATAGTGAACATTCCTTATTATGTTAATTTATGGCCAAATTTTGCAATTTTAAGCCAAGAAAAATCCCCATTCACTTCACCAGCAGTTTTGCCTGAATAGAGGCTGAGTAAGGCTGCAGTCCGTGAAGAAAATAATGGGATGATAGAAAGATTGAACAGAGGCTGCAGAATTGTATTACTCCACTGTTTGAATGAAAGGCACAAAAATCCTCTGATTCAATTGGTATTTTTATACATCACTTCCTCCTGCATTGGGAAATTTGAATTAATGCTCAGGCACCTCTGAGCTACCAAGCAGAATATAATACATGTTTCATGAGGCCTATTCATCTTTAAGGGATTTCATAAAAGTTATAACAAGCTCTTTCAGCACATGGTCAATTCCATATTTCGATCATTTGAAGCCAAATACACAGTGTGTGTTGTATTTCTATATTTTTAGGGGGGGGGAAATAATAGCTAAAAACATAAGGGCATATTTTCTCCCAATGATATTCAATTCTGCATACTCTGTAATAAGCTACTAGTAATTGCAAACCAATAAGAAGGAAAAAAAATAATGACATGACATAAGAGTACATACTAACATTACCTACTGATAGAGGAAAAGATAACAGCCAGACCTTAAAGCCAGGCTTCATGGAAAAAATGCTATTCTGTGCATGCTTCTTTGGTAACACATTCTCCACCCCACCCCCACCTTCACCAAGAACAGCCCTCCCCACCCACGACCCGCTAAATAAAGCTGTATTGGGAAATTATCCCTTTTTTTTTTTTTTGCCAAACAAATACAGAACCACCAGCACAAGAACAGCTGCTTCTGTTTCATGTTTCACATATGTGGGTAACTGGGGATCTGTCCTCTTGCCCTTGTGCCTTTTTTGGGGGTGGGGGGTGCTAGTTATGATCATTTTTATCTTCCTGGATGGCAAACATCTGTGGCTTAAAACGAACAGTCAGCCTTGATACACACAATGAAATTTCCTTCATTCCATAGGTAGCCTAGCATCACACAGCACTATTATCCTACTTTCTTTTTTTCCCTCATGGATGTTTAGAATATTTTTTAAATGGTGCTCTTTACAAATAAATCCAAATGCCAGGCTTCTGCTAATGAATGACTTGTGGATTTCCCTTTTAAAAAGCTAGATGGGATCGCTACAGACCAACACTTTTCTATCCATATTATGCAAAAGCCATAGTTAGAGAGGACATGTGTATGATTAAAATAACATGCCTTACTATGAACCAATTACTCCAGAGGAGCGAACAACTGCTTATAGACTCCAGAGATTGTCAACACAAGAAGTTCAAAAATGAGATACTGATAAAAATCTATAAACACACTAATGGAGGTGTTTGAGGCAAGGACAATTTAATGATGGATAAATTTTGTCTATCCATCTCCTTGCTTGATTATTTTATATTACCAACTAACTTTTTATTCAAATCTGGGTAGAGATGTTAATGGAAACCTTGTTGGTTCAAAAGTTTAGGAAAAACAAAGCTTAACCCCACAATTAATAAAAGTCACAGGAATAACACCAGAGGAATTAAATTAGGCCTTAGGGGTAAAATAGCTGGAGTCTTTCTGAAAAGAGGGGTATAATATTTCCCACTAGTGGTGCTGGTGAGCAACTGGAATTGGTCTTATGCATCACAGACTTTTGGACTTGCTAACTTTCGCCATAAGGTTACAGCTGAGTATTAGAATAAAAAGCACTTATTGCACAACACTCCATTTACTTTCTCTGTGGATGAAGAAGGAATCTCTCATTTTATTTATATCTTATGTTGAATATCTGAAAAGTCAATACATGTTAAAGCTGCTAAAAAATGGAAACTTCTTCCAACTTTTTTGAAAATTTCAAAATTGTTTCCATTATGCAGGTTTCAAACATGGAATGATTTTTCAAAAATTTTACTAATTTTTTTCAATTGTTCAGAACTCTTTTACCACTAATTGCTATCAAATTAATTACTGTTATGTTCAGTGGTGCTTTTTCTTTCGTTTTTTCTTTTTGAAATGTTTCCTTTTGTTGGTCTGTCATTTTTTCCATAACTTTTTCAACTTTGAAAAGTGTATAGAGTGGCAAATAGATACATGAAACTCTTGAAAAACTAAGTGCGGCAGAGTTAAAGTTCTCTTACCCCAATAGTGGCCTTAGAGTATCATGTCCTAACTACTGCAATCTACTCCTGTTTGGCCTTTAAAAAAAAAAAAAAAAAAATCAAATCACATCTTGCCACCCCTTAAGTGTAATCAAAACATTGCTGCAAAAATTATCTTCTGGCTCATCACTTGGAATATATCACCCCTCTCTTTTCGTTGTTTGTTTTCATTTTAAAAGTTCTTCATGGTCTCTTCCCACTCCATCAATTATCTCTAATACAGAGATGAAGCCTCCTGCCTCTGCTGTACCAATGACATTGCCCTGGACTGTCCACTTGTCAAACTTTTGGTCAAGCACCATTATGCTTTCTCCATGTCAATAGAAGCGGCTCCCTGTAACAATCCAAAAACGCAATACTATTTCCTCCCCAAAACCCACCTGGTGTCATAATGCCTACAAACCATTTGACAATATATTTACACAGCTAGCATGTTGTTGTCCTTCAGCACTACTGTAGTACGTATAATCACACTAAACACAAAACCTAAACTCAACCTCGGCTAGGTAAATTGCATGTAATGCTGGTTCTGGAATAAAGTCTATTTGTGTTATTTGTAAATGGAAGAAGAAAGATTTGCAAAAGTTAGAAGAAAACCCCCAAATCCTGACATTTAGTACCACTACAAAACACTTCCTCCCTATACATTTTAAACTCTATGCGCCTAACCCAAAGCCCACTGAAGTCAACAGGAATCTTTGCACTGACTTTAGTGGGCTTTGGATCAGTCCCTATATTTGCATTTGTTAGTTTTCAGGATGGCTGTTTTGGGGATTTGGGGGATTGCATGTGTAGAGAACTACCCAAGATTTACCACCAGCTATAATCTCATTCACTTTGGTCACATCAGAGTGTATGTTTTATTTTCACCTTATATCATCATAAAGTGCATTGACAGGTAGAAATTTATGTAGTCTTAACAGAAAGTAGGAGAAGAAAGAAGAAATACAGTTTGCTGTTGGAAGTTATGTCTGGGCCCACTGGGCACAGATTTCGTTTCCATTTCAGTACAATATCTCAAGCTGGATTGACAGCAGAAGTATTTACAGAGGTGAATCACACGTCTCCAGCATGACAGAATGTTATTTCCCAGAGGCCAGAGGGATGGTGGCAGTGTAAAGAATTCCCCACGGACAGAGAACAAGTCGAGTCACACCCATCTCTGGAGGTGGGCAGGCACACAAGATTAGAAAAATGGAATGAGCACATGAAGAATGAGGGTCAGGCAGATCAAGGGGAATGTGTATAAAATCAGAGAAGCTGGTAAACTAGAGAAGGAAGATGATTTGCATTAATTGTGAGCTATAGTTTCCTATTTCTGTTTTCATTCGCTTGCCCACCATCCAATTCTTACTTAATGTACATGTCCAGTGCTGCTGGTGAATGTGATTTTATAAGCAGGAAAATCTTGTTTATTGCCACCAGTTTAAAAGAACAACTTGGAATTATTTCCTATCACATTATGCACCTACCATTCTAATTTAACCTCAGAGAATAGGTCTGACCAGAGAAAGCAAAAATAAATACATTAATTCAGAGTATGTGGAATACTCTCCTTTTTTCTTTTTCTGTTTAACAGTTTTGGGCAACTCTTCCCAACAAACAGTTTTCCGGCTGGCTCTCTGGCAAATCCCAGATGAAGTACCTGTGTGCCAGACATCAGCAGTTCTATGTAAGCTACCACTTCATCTTCAGTACATGGCTTGTGCCAGTTGCTTGGCTGGAAATCATTACAGAGGAACAAAACTATATTTCTTCTTTTCCTCCTTCACTTTTTAAAAGCCAATGCACTTAATGATGTTGAAAATTCACTGCAATGTAAAAACCTCACGGCAGACAGTTTTTCCTTTCACTCTGTTTTATATTCTTGTGCTTTTAATAATGGCAGTGAAGAAAAGAATCTATCTACTAGAGATGACAGGTTTCAGAGTGGTAGCCGTGTTAGTCTGTATCAGCAAAAACAACAAGGAGTCCTTGTGGTACCTTAGAGACTAACAAATTTATTCGGGCATAAGCTTTCTTGGGCTAGAACACACTTCATCAGATCCATGGAGTGGAAAATACAGGAACAGGTATAAATATATGAAAAGATGGGAGTTGTCTTACCAAGTGTGAGGTCAGTCTAACGAGACAATTCAATTAACAGCAAGATACCAAGGGAGGAAAAATAACAGTTTCAAACAGTTGACAAGAAGGTGTGAGTAACAGTAGGGGGAAATTAGTATTGGGGAAATTAGGTTTTGTAATGACCCACAAAAAACTTCAAAAACAGACTCCAATGTGAAACTGCAGAATTGGAATTAATTTGCAAACTGGACACCATCAGTATTTGTACCTGCTCCTGTATTTTCCACTCCAGATGAGGCACTGGATAGCTATCTTTTTGATAAGAGTTTCCTTTATCTAGAGATAGAAAAGTCCCCTTCATGGAGGGCAGCAAGCCCGATTTTTAGATTTTGTAAAGTCAGTAGCAGACTCCACAGATTTCTGTAAGGTCTTAAATGAGAAAAGATCCTCTTTTGACTTTCAGTTTGAAGAAGGTTGCCTCTTGGGAAGGATAGCAGCTCCCCCCAGAAATATCTGGGATGCTGTAGGTTTTGTTGACAAATGCCCAGAAATTCTAGAGTAAAAAGCAGCTTTCATTTTAAGCCTGACCCAATTTAACCCAGGCCATAGTGAGCTGAGATTCAAGATATCACATCATGGGTACCAGTGCCGTGCAATTTAAACAAAGCCATACTGAGTTGCACACTGAGACCCTCCTTGGAAATAGTGCTAAATGGCTTAGGCCAAGCTAAACTAGGATAAGTAGCTCTTGCACCTTTCAGATATATCTGCTGAACTGGATCCTGCAGGCCAAGATACAGGAGACTAATTAGATATGGAACAACCTGTCAACTGAGGGGAAAAAGAAAAGCAGAAAGCAGACTAATGGCAAGAAAATACACTTTACTGTAGGAGGAAATGAAGGTGTGGATAACAGATGGTTGGTGGTTTTAGAGAAAGAAGGGGAAATTAACATGAAGATTAAGGATTAAGCCAAAGAAGTGGAAGCACCAAAAAAAAGTTGCTCAGAAAAGTCACTAGAACTATCAGGAAAATTAGATGAACAAGAATCATAGATTTGCATTTTTATAAACACTTTTCATTCAAATAAAACTCCAAAACACTTTGAGCTTTAGAAACTGGCTACATGATGTACAAAGCTGAGCATCGCTTTGCTAACCACTGAAGCACCTTCACCCATTGGGGTAGAACACAGCAAGCATTCAATAATGCAAACTCTACAGTTTAAAGAGCAAGTAGTGCAGAATACTCACTAGGGGACCAGCTTAGGAAAGGAAAACAGAGGGCTAGATTGTGGTATTTAGAGTACAATTCTATGGAGGGAGCTGTGTAGAGACAAACATGACAGGAGGAGCGCTACCAAGATTGCACCTCAGGTCTGTGTGTATACCACCAGATTGCTCTGCTCTGGTGTGGCAGAGGGCCAGTGCAAAAGGGGATGGTGGGGCAGAATTCTAGCCATTTTTCTGGGGTCTTGCTCCCCAGGGGAGTAGAGGTCAATAGGCCATGCACCCCCAGAAGCAACTACTACTGTGAGAGAAACTTGCATGGTTATGTGGGGGAGAGGGATGAGAAAAACATCTTGTGCTCCCCTAAGTTCCTGTGTAAGAGCCTCTTGACATCTGTCTCACTGTAATTAATCCCTGTATCCCGGGCCAAATTCCAACTTGGGTAACTGCCCCTCTTGTCATTTTCAAACAGCTTTCTTTAGTAACAACCATCGTACTTCAGATACAAACATAAGGAGGGAACGAAAATTCAGGTCACAGCCCCTCACTCAAAAGCACAATGTTACAAGGCATTATACGACAATTGCAATTATCTCCGTATAATCAGAGCATTTTACAGCAAATCTAAGAAAAGGAGAGAAGAGATTCAAAATAATTAAAACTGGTAATAAGTTATTAAAATGGATTTTAAAAAGAAAAGTTTAACTTGCACCCTGCTCTATTAAAAACCCTATAGAATCTTTAACAACCCTAAAGTCCCAGGATCCAAGTTTCACAACTCATTCATCAGAACAGTGATCACTGAATATCTAATATGTTAGAGATAATAACACCAGTCACTCAATCACCAGCCTCACTTTCCACCGTAATCAGGATTTTCATTGGTGTATCATCTAATTACTAGACTTTCTGAACTTTGCTCCACGTGTGAGCACCATCAAGAGCCCATGTTCAACCCAGGCACTCCAGTCAGAGGAAAAACAGTATGCTTATACAGTATGACAAGGCAAAAACAAAACACAAACATCTGTCTTTATGATAATCTCAATGTCATTTTCAATGGCTAGTATATGTTAAATAATAAACAAGACTGCTAAGATGGCAGAGAAAAGACATTAAAACATCATGGCAACATCTTGTAACCTTTTTGAAAATAATCAGCTTATATATTAATTTCACGCTTGATTCACACAAAAAAATCAGTATTTGAGTGACACGAACAGCAGGCTGAACAAGGGTAATTTTAAATATTGTACATATATTTGTGTAAGAAATACAGCAGGGGATATATTAACACTCTTTTGATCTATTATAAAAGGAACCCAGGAACTTGCCCATCTTCAGCGCTCAAAAAAAAGAATGTACTTTTGTCATTTTAAAAATCTATTAGGGAGTAAAACATAGTAGAGAATACTAACCTACATCACAGCACCAGATAGAACCACGGGGGAATAAGCCTTTTTTAAAATTAGTCACAGACCACATCTGTTTGATTTGCTATCCTTCAAAGGTAGCATATTGGTGAGGTATAACTAAATGCATGGAAGAACTTGTCTAAAGAGACCATGTTTAAAAAGCAATATGTACACAGTCAGAATATCACATAGCAATTTTTAAGGAAACATTACAGTGAATAGCATTGTATTATATAGCCAAAAAGAATCATCACATTGTGTGGCAAAGCGGATAGAGCATTGAACTGGACCCAGGAAACTTGAGTTCTATTACCAACTCTGGCAGTGGCAGGCTAGGTAACCTTGGGCAACTCCATTTGCCACTCTATGCCTCAGTCTCTCCCCTCCCATCTGTAAAACGGAGACAACAATAGTGAGCTCTTTTTTAAAGTGATTTGAGATTTACTGATGAAATAAGTAATACCTAGCTCTAACATTACACATCACCACACCTACCATTATCGTCTCTTTAAATCTAATAGCATAGTATTAAAAAAACTCTTTACCTACTACAAATAAAACTGATTTGAAAGATTATTTAAATAATTATTTTTATATGATTTGAAAATAAAAGTTACCTTTGATACCAGTGAAGTAGGAAAAAACCCACAGACCTGGTTTTTGATGCAGCTGTTCAAAATGCAGGCGTGTACATTTGGATTCCTAACTTGCGTATCCAAGGACCAGGATGGCAAATCAAACAACTGCATGCACAGAGGCAGCTACATTGTCCATAATTCATCTGAATAACTGTTCCCATGTTTGCACCTGACCCATGAAACTTGGCTGGCTAGCACATCTTCCTCTTCCCTGCCAAACATTGGAGATAGTCCATCTTTAAATATTTTAGAGTGCCAATCATCACAGAAATTTAAAACAACAAAAGACAACACAAAATGACTAGATGAAGAGTAGGCAGGGACTGTCTCTTAAGCCAGCTCTACACTCTACACTCAAACTTCTGTCACCATAGCTATGTCATGGGTGTGATTTGTAGTTGACATATTTATGCTGCAAAGGCCTCTACTATAGACCCAATTATACTTGCAAAACTTCATTTCTGCTGATGTAGCTTGTTTTGCTTGGGTTGGCTGGAATAAACTATGCTGACAAGGACGACTAGGTATAGGCTATATCCACACTAAGAGTGCTTTACTAAAATAGTGTACTGGACGGTATAAGCACCCCTAATGTAGACCTGGCCTTACTAAATGTATGTACAGCAGCTAGCACAACGGGTTCCTGATCATGGTCTGGGCCCCTAAGTGCTACTGTAATGGGCATCATCAATAACATTGTGTGTCAAGAGAAAATAACTAAGAAAATATGTGAAAACTAAAAATAAAGCCTCAGCTTCCAGAGTCAAGGGCAATCAGCGTTAGCTGCACGCATTCTGCACCAGTCTGAGCTTTCAGGTGAACTTCAATGATACCCCCATGTAGAGTGCAATTTGACCTGGAGGAGAAAAAGACATGGAAGATTGTTGCAAAGTCCAAATTAGAGAGAAATGGCTACAGCCTCTTTGAAAGCTGCACACAACTGAAGGCGCTCAGAGCACCAATGGGTCCACTAGGACTTGAATCCAAAAAAAACACTCCAGTAAAAGGCAGGTGAACACTCAGTTGTTTATGCAGATACAACCTCCACCCATTTCTTCAAATGCTTCCCAATACCAATGAGTGTCCCTCTGGTTTCTATGGACTGAGTTACAGCTTTTTAGCAAGAGGCTTGTGTAATTAGACACTGCAATCTAGATTCTACAAAGGGGAGACTCCAGTCCAAGCGTCTCCTCATCTCTCCCTTAACAGCTTACACAAATAGCAAGAAGAGTGACAAAGTGAAATTCCTTGAATTTCATAGATGAAGCACTTTGGAAAAGAACAACAATTACAGTACATTACCCTCAGTGACATTGATGAGGAAGAAGTAATCCCAATAAACTCATTGCCTAGTCTGACAAAATCCCACAGGCAAATCAGCAGTACCTCCTGATTAATGTTATTTAAAGCTGTAATAGAATCAAATGGATACATTTCTGAAATAATGGATTCAACTCTTGATATAAATGCAAGTTTCAGTTCTGCAGTCAGGTATGGAAGCGAGAGCGAGAGACACACGGGGTGGAAGTCTATAGAATCCAGATGTAGTTGGGGCATTAGCCCACTACATCTTAAGGAACTTTCCTAAAAATGAGAGCCTCAATATTGTGTATTATCATGAGAAACACACAAAACTTTGTTTATGTGATAACATTTCAAACTCATCCATGTTCCTTTACAAAAATGTTGAATGAGATGAATTATTTTAAAAATTATGGCTCCATTTTCATAACTGAATTACAAAAAGAACTCTTTCAGTAGTAACAGTATTTCTTATTTAAGTCTTTTAATCTCCTATGGACATTTAAATGGCTGACTCCTTAAATATTATTGAGAACTGTTCATTTCAGGAACATATTGAAAAAACTGATGTTAGATACTTGAAATATAGGCAATTTTTGCTCCTTACCCTTTATAGCACCCATTAAAACCCTTCATTAAAGCAATACTGATAGACTACTGCTGTGAAAGAAAGCTTATGTCAATTAGTAGTAATGTTTAAAACACTGCACTTATTAAATAGTAATAAAGTTACTAGCATGCTCTTCATGACCACATTTTTTCTCCTGTTTTAAACTGATAAAAATAAAGACAATGATTAGGATATGCAAAGTTTAGATTAAAATTAACTTTTACATGCATCCGTGAAAAGCAGCCAGACTAGAAATTCATCAACAAATAATTTTGAATCCACCTGGAAACATTCACAGTGGTACCTCCTATTGAAAGTAAATTATGTGAAATGGTGAATACCTATATTACACAAAATATAATATGTTTGACAATATAGTGTTTACCCTTAGTTTTTCATACACATAACTACATAACTTTAAATTGGTATTTGCATGTTCTAGGTATTCTCTTTAGTTATTGTAGAGAAATGTAGGTAATAGTGAAAATACTGTGGTATACTTACCTATTTACCTAAGGCAAAATTATCAAGTTTTTTTTTTTAAATGGTGACCACTAAGTCTGTTTATTTTTGCATAATAATTCATAATGGCACACTTTAGGAACAGAAAAAGATTACCCTGGACCAAAGGTTTAGTGCTGCCATGTTTGTATGTATGTTTAAGGTTCCATAGTTTAAAAAAAAAATAATCACAAAAAAACAGAGAAGACAAAAGTTAAGGCATTCGTAGTAACATTAATATGGTCACATTGCATGGATGTAATATTTTCTATTTGATATTTTTCTTAAATTTTTTCATCTTATGTACTATTATCCATGCTGTTAAAGATATATAATAAAATACAAAATTACACACACCTAACAAGGGCACATTAAAAACAGCCCAGTTAATGCTGCTGCAATCAGGGCCGGCTCCAGGTACCAGCTTGGCAAGCAGGTGCTTGGGGCGGCAGGTCCAGCTATTCGGCGGCAATTCGGCGGACGGTCCCTCACTCCCGCTCGGAGCGAAGGACCTCCCGACGAATTGCCGCCGCAGATCGCGATCATGGCTTTTTTTTTTTTGGCTGCTTGGGGCGGCCAAAATCCTGGAGCCGGCCCTGGCTGCAATACATTGTGATATGGCTGTACTAACCCCACACTGAAGAAAGAGTAAAGGAGCTTCTCTGGGCCCCGACAGCATTGGTCCCACACCTGCAATGTGTGCACAAGCTGGAGGGGTGGTTAAAGAGGAACAGACTGAGTAGCACACTTGTTGGAGGCAGCCCATGGAAGTTAGCAGACCTACAGCTCCTGGGGCCCCTGACTATTGATGGTCTAACCTGACCTGCTGAGGAAAAAGGACTCTGAACATTGGCAAGGTCGGAGACTCCATTGGTTTATTTTGTTTACATGTCTTTGCTTTACCCTCTTGCCTGGGAAGACTGCCTCGCCTCATTATTTCCTTCCAGCCACATCAGACAACAAGGTGCAGGGCTCAGTCACCTACCTTTGGACTCTGAATCAGAATCTGTTGGAGACGGTGAGCTGAGTTCCCCTACTGACCCCCAATGGGGCTGGAGGCAAAAAGTCTATCAGGGACTCAAGATTAGGCAGACCCCATATTTCCCCCCAAAAAAGAGTCTCACCTCTCAGACTTTGGCTGAGAAAAACCTGAAGTCCCTTGCTGGGCAGTAAAACTAGTTATTGTTGGACTCTTTATGTACCCCGAAAAGGGCTTGTGACCCTGCAAGAGGGAAGAGTCACAGAAGGTGACAGACCACTGCAGGGTCGGAGCAGCTATGAACAGGGAGCCTCATAAGGACACAAGAACAGCCATACTGGGTCAGACCAAAGGTCCATCTAGCCCAGTATCCTGTCTTCTGACAGTGGCCAATGCCAAGTGTCCCAGAGGGAATGAACAGAACAGGTAATCACCACCACTGATCTACCCCATCGCACATTCCCAGCTTCTGGCAAACAGAGGCTAGGGACACCATCCCTGTCCATCCTGGCTAATAGCCATTGATGGATCTATCCTCCATGAATTTATCTAGTTCTTTTTTTAACTCTGCTATAGTCTTGGCCTTCACAACATCCTCTGACAAAGAGTTCCACAAGTTGACTGTGCACTGTCTGAAGAAATACTTCCTCAAGATAGAAGAGCACCTGTAACACCATTGTCCAACCACTAGATGACACACATGAGGACCTGACCCCTTTCCTTCACAGAAAGAAATGAAAACAGTCTAAAATCCTGGTGTAATACAAAATGGCAGGAAGCTAAAGCTCTACTGGTTATTTGTGTAGGTGCCATTTAGTAGTATTGCAATCTCGTCATGCATTCACTTCACTTTACATTTCCTGCCCTGAATTCTTCAGCATTGGCCATTATGTAATTCATTACCAATGCAGTCGATCTGCCATAGTTGCTAATCTCATATTTTATACAACCCAGCAACAACACTGGTTTTAGAATTCCTTTTCAGTCTTCCTTTTTTATGTCTACCTTTTAAAATATAAAAAGAAAGCAGATTAATTCTCTAGAACCAGCAAGTTTCTTCTTAAATACCGTGGGCCACTGTGGTGTTATTAAATGGAGGGATGTGCTGATTTGTAGCATGGTAAAGTGAATAAACCACTCATTTGCTTGACTGATTTCACTAAGCTGTCAATCAAGATTTGATTTACCAAGATTAATTGGACTCCCCAGGGATTTTGGTTAAAGCATTATAGTATCCCACACTGAAATTGTGAACATTAAACAAAAACTCACAGTATTGGCTTCTCCTTATAAAAATGAATGAATGCTTCATAAACAAGGATGCAAATCACACCAGCAGCTGCTTCTTTCTAGTTTAGTTAATCAATCTTGGCTTCAAAACTGTAAAGAAAGAGAGAAATGGGGGGAAGGGGAGGAAACAACGTTAGTGATGACAAAGCCTAAAAGATTAAGCAAAGTAATAGGGCAAGCAAACAAAAACTTCCATTTGTTGGATACTCCTGTAGAGCTGAGAATAAATATCCAGTGCCATAAACTGTTACATATTATTTAGTTATGTGGTTGAAAAGTTCCTAACCCTATGGCCATAAAGATTCATACCAGTGGCTTAGAACACTGCAGCCTTAATATCACCAGACCTATCATATTTTAACAAACAGTATGCATCGCCTACATACATTACTTTTGGAGCTAATCTGACTGCAATTTGTTGTTGTTTTTTTTTTTTTAAATTGAAAAATACAAGTGTATACCTTTAACAATTTAAACCACGAAGCAGGTCCACGCTGTGAAGCTATGCAACATTATTCATATTCAGTACTCACAGGACAAATACAGAATATTAACTGTGAAGTTGAGGAAGGAGGGCTAGCAGTACAAGAGGTATGGGCTCTGAAACCAGGGAATGGGTGGGAAAGAGAAGATAAAGAGCAAGCAAAGTGGACCGCAATGGTCATGGTGCATGGAATCATGTTAACTTCTGTACTTGCTGCTTGGGTCCCACTGGAGACTGAAAGGGACTTGCAGAAAGGTGCTGCCCCATTGCCATAAGGAACCACAGGTTGCACCTACTGAGCTGGCTGAGGCTTAGTCTACACCAGGGTTGGGCAAACTACGGACCAGGGGGCCATATCCAGTCTTTCAGACGTTTTAATCTGGCCCTCGAGCGCCTGGAAGCAGCGGCATGTCCCCCCTCCGGCTCCTATGCATAGGGGCAGCCAGGGGGCTCCACACGCTGCCCCTGCCCCAAGCACCGCCCCAACAGCTCCCATTGGCCAGGAACCGTGAGCATTCACGGCCCGCCATACAATTTCCATTCCCAGACGTAGCCCTCAGGCCAAAAAGTTTGCCCACCCCGGTCTACACTGCCAACTTATATCAGTATAACTATATCACTCAGGGGTGTGGAAAATCCACACCCCTGAATGACAGTCATACCAAACTAGCCCTCAGCGTAGACAGCACTCTATCAACACAGGGCTTCTCCCGTCGAAATAGCTATTGCCTCTCAGACAGATGGAATACCTATACCAACAGAAGAGTCTCTCCCATCGGTGTAGATAGTGTCTTCACTAAGTGCTACAGCAGCTGCAGCGCTGTAAGTGTAGATAAGCCCTGATGGACATGTGCAGCTTGCTAGAGCTGAAGATCAGAACCTCAGACTTGGACAGAGAATTCTTGTGGGCTTCATTGCACATAACACAGAAGCTCAGACCTGAGCAATTGGGATGTCTTAACTTGATGTGATGACTGTCATGTACCATAACTGCCATAATATTTTGATGCACAAGCTTGCTCCATAATAGAAACTTGAGAGGAAGACTTGTTGACATCATTAGATGGCATGTCTGCAGGGGATCATGATCCTCCTAAACATGAACCTTCTGTATGCACATGCATTACAGTTTGAGCATCAGACCATAAAAAAAAAAAAAGCTAACAAACTACTCAGATTTTGAGACTAGAAGTAACAATTCTGATCTAGTCTGATCTTCTACACAGTACAGGCCAAAGAATTTCAGCCAATGATTTCTGCATCAAGTCTATCACTTCTGGATGAGCTAGAGGATAGCCTTCAGAAAGGCATCCAATCATAACTCAAAGATATTGAGTGAGAAATAATCCAGCACATCACTTGGGAAATTGTTTCAAATTTAACAGTGAGGGCAACTAAACACTGCATTTGTCTAGTGTCAGATTCAAGCCATTGGATCTTGTTATGTCTTTGTGTTAGTACACAGAAACAGACCTCTGCTATCAGAAATCTTCTTCCCCTCTAGGTACTTGTAGACCATGATTAAATCACCTCTTACCCGTCTCCTGGATAAACCAAATAGATTGAGCTACTTAAGTCTAACTGTAAAGCAGCTTTCACAGATCTCAAATAATTCTGGTGGTTCTTTTTTTAAACTCTTTACAATTTTTAAACATGCCTTAATATTTTTGGATTTCTTTTAACTTGAACCTTAGCTATGAATTTGCTAGGTTAGTAATGCTTGCTATGGGGATATTGCAATGGTCTCTAATGTCTTTACCCATAAGTCATAGTTATGTATTCACTCTAAACTCCAGTTTAACATTGTAATTTGGCAATTTGTAACGTGAGGATAATATGCCCTTACCTATCTCTCAAGTTTATCTGAGGATTAAGATTTTGAAGATCAAATCTTCTTTATAAAGACCATATTACCTTTCTAAGGGCATGTCTTCACTACCCGCCGGATCGGCGGGTAGCAATCGATCTGTCGGGGATCGATTTTATCACGTCTAGTGTAGACGCGATAAAATCGATCCCCGAACCCTTCTGCCGTCGACTCCGGAACTCCACCGCAGTGAGAGGCGGAAGCGAAGTTGGCGGGGGAGCTGCCGCGCTCCCGTCAACTCCGTCGCCGTCCTCACAGCCAGGTAAATCGACCTAAAATATGCAACTTCAGCTACGCTATTCGCGTAGCTAAAGTTGCATATCTTAGGTCGACATCCCCTTCCCCCCTCCCCCCATAATGTAGAGTTAGCCTAAACATTAACTTCTCTCATTTTTATGAGACCGAGGGGAAGAGAGAGAGAGAAAGGCAGGATCTACAGCAGGGGTCGGCAACCTACGGCATGTGAGCCGATTTTGAGTAGCACGCAGCTCCGTGCCGCGGTCCCGGCCCCCAGCCCCACTCAGACCCCCCGCTCTCCCCTAAGGGGGCAGGAGGCAGAAGCTTGGTTCTATGGCAGCCAAGATTCCCCCCTCCCCCGCTTCTTCCCCCAGCGTGGTGCTTTCCTGCCCTCTCCTTCCCTGCTCCAATCAGCTGATGGCCCTAGCAAGGGGGAGGAGGAAGAGCGGCAGCGTGCACACAGCTCCATAGAGGACGCAGAGAGAGGTAGAGACGGAGCCTGGGGGAAGGAGGTGGAACAGGGCATATCCCTTCCAGCCCCCTGCCCTGAGCCGCTCAGGGCAGGGGGCTGGGAGCACCCCCATGAGCTGAGCACCCCAGACTTCTGCCCAGCACCCCCCCACTCCCCAGCCCTCTGCCCTGAAACCCCCCACCCCAACACACACCCAGCCTTCTGCCCTGCACCCCCCATACCCCAGCCCTCTGCCCTGACCCTTAAACCCCCCCACACACCCAGCTTTCTGCCCTGCACCCCCCCAGCCCTCTGACCTGACCCTTGAACCCCCCCACACCCAGCCTTCTGCCCTGCACCCCCCACACCCCCCAGCCCTCTGCCCTGACCCTTGAACCTCCACACACACCCAGCCTTCTGCCTGCACCCCCCACACACCCCCAAGCCCTCTGCCCTGATCTCTGACCCCCCCACACACACACCAGCCTTCTGCCCTGAACCCCCTCCCCCAGCCCTCTGCCCTGACCCCTGAAACACCCCCCCCCCCAGGTCTGGGGTCCCAGCCGCAGGATCTGCTCAGTCCGCTGCCGGCCTAGGTGAACAGAACCCCAGGCTGGCAGCGAGCTGAGCAGGCTGGTGGCATAAGATCAGCATTTTAATTTAATTTTAAATGATGAATCTTAAACATTTTGAAAACCTTGTTTACTTTACATACAGTAGTTTAGTTATATAATATAGACTTATAGAAAGAGACCTTCTAAAAACGTTTAAATGTATTAACGGCACGCAAAACCTTAAATTAGAGTGAATAAATGAAGACTCGGCACAGCACTTCTGAAAGGTGGCTGACCCCTGGATTACAGTATTTATGGAAAAGGAAGGCATTAGCCTAATATCTCTTTAACACAAATGTTATCTCCAGACACAATGAAGTAGGAGTCTGATTCAGAACTCCAACCTAAGTAGAACTCAAATATATTATGGCTTTATTTTTTTATTTTATATTTTGTAAAGGAAATCTAGCTATGCCCCAGATTTGACACCTTTTTTTAAAAGCTCAGAAAAAAAAAATTTTTTAGGCATTTGCACACCAGCCAAGTTTTCCTAAACTCTCAGAGTGCTGTATCTTTTTTTGCTAGCAGCTTTTGACTGCTGCTTTGCTTTTAGAATTACAAAAATACCTACTGCTGGAATTGGAGCAGAACACACTGAAATCACACTCGTGGAACAAGCTTTGTTGCTACACAGATCTCTTTCTCAGGCCTGGGAAAGATGCTCAGAATGTTCCTGGTGACACCGAGTATCTTTCCCAGACCCGAGGAAGAGATCTGTGTAGCAACAAAGCTCGCTTTTCTCACCAAAAGAAGTTGGTCCAATAAAAGATACATCACCCACCTTTTTTCTCTAATATCCTGAGATAGACACTGCTACAACACTGCATACTCCTAGAAGCAGGCATCTAATCATCCAATGCAGAATTCTACCGTTAATCTCTCCTACCAAACAAAACATTATTTTTCAACATTATTTCAAGATTATCAAGCTTTTATTGCTAGAGTACACCACCAGGTGGCACGATTGCAAAATGAAGATGATAAAAAAAATCACTCTCATATACGACATTCAGTGTCCTTAAAATGAAAATGTTTAACACTTCTCTATTATACGCATATAATCTGCTTGCTTATGATTCTCTATCATACTTCATGTAGTCTGTTACTTATGATTATGTTAGTTAAATTGAATGCAAAAATCACTTTAGATGACAGCAAAGAGAGATCATGCACATCAAACAATTAAATGCTGGACTGCATTTAACACACAAAAACCCCTCATTTTTGTTATTTCCTTCTGCTTTCTCTGACTCCAGTGAAGGTTTTATAATTTACAAGCATAACGCAGTCTTAACAGCATTGCATATTTTTACATGCCAAAGAGATGCTAGCTTTTCATATTAGTCAAAGATGGCCATCTTAGGCCTGGTCTACACTAGGCGTTTATGTCGAAGTTAGCGCCGTTACATCGAATTAACCCTGCACCCGTCCACACCGCGAAGGTATTTAGTTTGATATAGAGGTCTCTTTAATTCGACTTCTGTACTCCTCCCCGACGAGGGGAGTAGCGCTAAATTCGACATGGCCATGTCGAATTAGGCTAGGTGTGGATGGAAATCGACGCTAATAGCTCCGGGAGCTATCCCACAGTGCACCACTCTGTTGACGCACTGGACAGCAGTACGAGCTCGGATGCTCTGAACAGCCACACAGGAAAAGCCCCGGGAAAATTTGAATTTGAATTCCTTTTCCTGTCTGGCCAGTTTGAATCTCATTTCCTGTCTGGACATTGTGGCGAGCTCAGCAGCACTGGCAATGATGCAGAGCTCTCCAGCAGTGATGGCCGTGCAATCTCAGAATAGAAAGAGGGCCCCAGCATGGACTGATCGGGAAGTCTTGGATCTCATCGCTGTGTGGGGTGATGAGTCCGTGCTTTCCGAGCTGCGCTCCAAGAAACGGAATGCAAAGATCTACGAGAAGATCTCTAAAGACATGTCAGAGAGAGGATACAGCCGGGATGCAACGCAGTGCCGCGTGAAAATCAAGGAGCTGAGACAAGGCTACCAGAAGACCAAAGAGGCAAACGGACGCTCCGGATCCCATCCCCAGACATCCCGTTTCTACGAGGCACTGCATTCCATCCTAGGTGCGGCCGCCACCACTACCCCACCAGTGACCGTGGACTCTGAGGATGGGATATTGTCCACGGCCGGATCCTCGGACATGTTAGCGGACAGGGAAGATGAGGAAGGAGAAGAGGTGGACGAGGCAGTCGACAGCACTCACAACGCTGGTTTCCCCGACAGCCAGGATCTCTTCATCACCCTTACAGAGATCCCCTACCAACCGTCCCCAGCCGTTACCCCGGACACAGAATCTGGGGAAGGATCAGCCAGTAAGTGTTGTAAACATCTAAACATTTATTTTTAACAGAACAGGAATATTAACAATTAAAAAAATGGGTTTCTCATGATTAGTTTGCCCTAGGCGCTTAACGGTTCAGTCATGGGCAGTGCAACTATTGAAAAAAAAATCTAGCAATGTCCAGTTTTGCATGATTGTCCTGCCCAAGCCGCTCTACTGTTTAGTCACTGCTACAGCAGCTAGAGTAAAATGCGGTCTATATGTCCGGGGATGGAGCAGAAATCCTCCTGTGACATCTCAAGGAAGCTCTCCTGGAGGTAATTGGAAATCCGTTGCATTAGGTTCCTGGGGAGAGCGGCCTTATTGGGTCCTCCGTAGTACGACACGTTGCCGCGCCACGAGACAAGCAAGTACTCGGGAATCATTGCTCTGCACAGCAGGGCGGCATACGGCCCTGGTCTTTGGAGGCTTTCCCGGAGCATTCTCTCTTTCTCGCTGTCAGAGATCCTCATGAGGGTGATGTCGCTCATGGTGACCTGCTTTGAATGAGGTAGGGGAATGTTAGTGTTGGGACTGCTTTACCGTTCCTTTACAGAACTGTAACCGCTGGTTTGCAGCCACGCGGTGGAGGCGGGAGAGGGGCAGCCGAAAGGGATCGTTCCCGGGGACAGCCGCGAGGGTGTGGGACAGGAGCAGAGTTCCTGCTTGCCGGATTGCTGGCAGCAGGGACCGACATTGATTTCAATGTGAAATGAGGCCATTGCTAATATTAAAGTTTTAAGCTGCCACGAGTCTACGGCTTACCATGTCTGCCTGCAACAGAAATTCCGTTGTCCTGACACGGTTCTCAAATGTGCTGTGCAAGACCCCAGGCACTGAATGCGAAGGCCGAGAATTCGACCTTGTGCTGAGTGCGCATGTGATAGGTGCTGTGCATGGTCTTGTTCACAGAGAAAGACTATGTTCTTTGTTCACAACTACATTTATCTTTCTGAGGAATTCACTCCCTTTTTCCCATTCCCACAGCCCCATCTGCGACTGTCTCACAACCTAGCCTGGCATCACACTCCCAGAGGCTAGCGAGGATTAGGCATAGGAAGAAGAGGACACGGGAGGACATGTTCTCAGAGCTTATGGCCTGCTCCCGAGCCCAGGCAGCACAGCAGACCCAGTGGCGGGAGAACTTGTCCCAAATGCAGCAAGCAAACATGGATCGGGAGGAGAGGTGGCGGCAGGAAGACCAGCAGGCGACTCAAACCCTGCTTGGACTACTGAGGGAGCAAACGGACACGCTCCGGCGCCTTGTGGATGTTCTGCAGGAGGACAGAGCCCCACTGCAGTCCATCTCTAACCGCCCTCCCCCGCCACCAAGTCCCATACCCCCCTCACCCAAAGTGCACAGAAGGAGAGTCCACGCCAACTCTCACTCCACCCCTGCAGAGAGCTCTAGTAGCAGAAGGCTCTCATTCCCCAAAATTTGACGAGTTCTTTCCTTCCCGCCTGACACAAGCCCCCGTCCAAGTTTCACCTCCCAGTTCCATGTGTAGTTGATAATAAAAAATATGTTTCTGTTAACTAATGTTTCCATCATGTTCTTTTGGAGGAGGGGGGGAAAGGGGGATGGTAATTGGACAGGACAGTCACCTTTGGCAGGGTACATAGGCGGGGGCAGGTACAGCAGCAGGGCACATACACAGTGCAGTGACTAGTTGCGCTGGTCAGTCTGGGAGGTGGTTTTCATGTTCTGTAGTGGGGGGTGGGTTGCTCTGTGACTTTGTGGCGGGGGAGGGCAGTTACAGATCTTAAGCGGCGGTCCTTATGCAGGATCACAGAGCCACACAGCAGGAGATCTGTAACCGTCCTTCCCCTGCCACAAAGTCACATAGCCCCCCCATACACACAGTCCCGATCAGGAGGGGTGACAGGCTCCGTTGAAAGAACCAGCCCACCACAGCGGAGCCTGTCAATCCTTGAGTTTAGAAGCTTTCTTTGCGTCGCTACACTACACCCGCTCCGCACCACAATCCGCGTCCCAGTTTTAAAAAATTCCCGCGAAAACAGTAGTAAAGAAAACGGTGTTCATTAACAAAGTAGAACTGATTTTATTTCGAAACGTGTGTTGGAAGGGGGGGAGAAGGGGGTATGTAACTGGAGAGGATAGTCAACATTAACTGGGTAAAGAAACGGGGGCAGGTTCGGCTTCTCTGTACACAAACTTTACAGTCACAGGTTACCCTGCTCACTCAGGAACCTAGCTTTCAAAGCCTCCCGGATGCACAGCGCATCCCGCTGGTCTCTTCTAATCGCCCGGCTGTCTGGCTGTGCGTAATCAGAAGCCAGGCTATTTTCCTCAACCTCCCACCCCGCCATAAAGGTCTCCCCCTTGCTCTCACAGAGATTGTGGAGCACACAGCAAGCTGCTATAACAATGGGGATATTGGTTTCGCTGAGATCACAGCGAGTCAGCAAGCTTCTCCATCTCCCCTTGAGACGGCCAAAAGCACACTCCACCACCATTCTGCACTTGCTCAGCTGGTAGTTGAAGAGTTCTTTTTCACTGTCCAGGGCGCCAGTATAGGGCTTCATGAGCCAGGGCATTAGCGGGTAGGCTGGGTCCCCGAGGATGACTATAGGCATCTCCACATCCCCAACAGTTATTTTGTGGTCCGGGAAGTAAATACCTTGCTGCAGCCGTCTAAACAGACCAGAGTTCCTGAAAACACGAGCGTCATGAACCTTGCCCGGCCATCCGACGTAGATGTTTGTAAAACGTCCCCTGTGGTCCACCAGTGCTTGCAGCACCATGGAAAAGTAGCCCTTTCTGTTAATGTACTGGCTGGCCTGGTGGTCCGGTGCCAGGATAGGGATGTGAGTTCCATCTATGGCCCCACCGCAGTTTGGGAATCCCATCGCTGCGAAGCCATCTATGATCGCCTCCACGTTTCCCAGGGTCACTACCTTTGGCAGCAGTACATCAACGATTGCCTTGGCTACTTGCATCACAACAACCCCCACAGTAGATTTGCCCACCCCAAACTGGTTCGCGACTGACCGGTAGCTGTCTGGCGTTGCAAGCTTCCAGAGGGCTATGGCCACTCGCTTCTGGACAGTCAGGGCTACTCGCATCCGGGTGTCATTGCGCTTCAGGGCAGGGGACAGCAACTCACAAAGTTCCAGGAAAGTTCCCTTCCGCATGCGAAAGTTTCGCAGCCACTGGGATTCATCCCAGACCTGCAGCACTATGCGGTCCCACCACTCAGTGCTTGTTTCCCGTGCCCAGAATCGCCGTTCCACGGCATCAACATGACCCATTGTGACCGTGATGTCCTCGGCGCTGGGTCCCCTGCTTTCTGAGAGGTCTGTGCTACTCTCAGACTTCAGGCCATCACCGCGGTGACGTAGCCTCCTCGCCTGACTTATCTGCATCTGCCTCAGGGAAAGGTGTATGATAAGCTGCGAGGCGTTGAGAGCGGCCACAACTGCAGCGATGGTCGCAGTGTGCTCCATGCTCGCAGTGCTGTGGCGTCCGCGCTGTCACTGACTAGAAAAGTGCGCGAACTGATTTCCCGCCGGCGCTTTCAGGGAGGGAGGGCGGGAGTGATGGACGGATGACAACAGTTACCCAAAAGCACCCTGGACACATTTTTTTTACCCAGAAGGCATTTGCGGCTCCACCCAGAATTCCAATGGGCAGCGGGGACTCCGGGAACTGTGGGATAGCTGCCCACAGTGCACAGCTTCCAATGTCGACGCTTTCCCCGTTAGTGTGGACTCACAAAGTCGAATTACTGTCCTTAGTGTGGACACACACGTTCGACTTTGCAATATCGATTCCAAAAATTCGATTTAAGTAAAATCGAACTACTCTCGTAGTGTAGACAAGGCCATAGTAAAGATATTTGGTTTGGGGAAAGAACATTAAGCTGGATCAAGACACTTTCTAACACAGACTAGTCAGAATTACTGAAATAACTTTAAAATATATCACAATCTGCTCCTACTCATTACAGTCCAGGACACAGAAGTCATTTCTCAAAATCTACTATCATAGGAGCATGTGTGCCTGTAATGGGGTACACTTCCAGTGGAGGCACCTCTTTGGGACTGGGGATCAACTCTCGCCCAGCCTGGTACCCCTTTCTATTGGTTGCTCACACCATAGACTCTCTGTTTGAGATTCAGGGTGCTCCTTCTTTGTGACTTGATCTTCCAGTCAGGTCACTAGTTAGTTGTCCCTTTCCAATTTGTCAAAGCCCCCTGGCAGGACCGGCTCCAGGCACCAGCACAGGAAGCAGGTGCTTGGGGCAGCCAACAGAAAGGGGCGGCACATACAACTCTTTGACGGCAAGTCCCTCAGTCCCTCTCAGAGGGAAGGACTGGCCGCCAAATTGCCGCTGAAGAATAAAGCAGCACAGTAGAGCTGCTGCCAAAGTGCCGCCGATCAACGGCTTTTTCCCCCCCCCCCGCCGCTTGGGGCAGTAAAATGCTGGAGCTGGCCCTGCCCACTGGACAAGCTGTCCTCAAACTATGTCAGACATTCTTCCACTCCAAGTCCAGGTCCAGTGCCACTTTCTGAGTGCCTGGTAGGGGGAACCTGGGCCTGTCCACTACTCCGAGTTACAGCCTAGAGACCCTATGCCTTGCAGCCCTGGTCTACTCAACCTCAGACACTGTTGCCGTTTCCCTAAGCTACTTCCTACCTCATTTCATTTCCTTGCCCACCTCTGGGTTTCCCAGCCCCAGTCTCCTCTGCTCCTGGACTCTGTAGTCCAGGGCAGGATCCCAGGTCTTACTTTTCCCCTAGAATGCCTTCTTGTCCCCAGCTTACTCCCTCTTTCTCTCTAGGGAGTGACATCAGACCTCCTCTTATAACCCCCTCTTTTCTTCCTTTTTCTCTTTTTTTTTTTAAATGTCAAAGCAGACTTGCAACCCCCTCTTGATCTCAACTTCCTGCCTTTATACAAACTAAGCCTGCCCTTGCACAGCTGGGTTTCATCATTGTTAAACCTTACCCATCCCTGGATCTCTTCCAGGTGAAGCCTATAAGGACAATTGATCCTCTTTGATCTGCTCAGGCCTTGTGTGGGGTGCACACCCCATCACAGTGCACAGACAGATGCATTTTAATGTTGCTTAATGTCTCCCAATTTAAGCAAAAAGTAGGATAAAAAAAGCTGCGCTCAATAACTACTCAAATCTCATAGGAATTTAATGTGTTTCCCCAAGAGACCCCAAAGTGCTTCCCTATTGCATATAAATATATATGGAAAGAGAGAACAAATACTGACGATGAATTTAGTATAAAGGTTTTTATTTTCCTGATTAGAAAAGCTATGAACAAGTTACACAGGTCATCCTGAATGAGTCCAGTTGAACCACATTATTCTACATATGCCATGTAATGAAGTGATCACCATGGGGTTAGTTGGGTTACCCAGTCTCTTAGGAGATAGAGCTCTTTTGTTAGGAGAAGTTTGTTGCGTGATGCAAGTTGCATAAAGTAGCAAGTTCCCCAGCCTGCAGTGGATGGTCCATTTGCAGAAATATTACACAGGAAAAAAAACTCTAGGTATGTATTACAAAGTTTTAGATTTCATCGGAACATGGCACTTGTTCAACAGCAGACTGCCACACTGCATAACGATTTCAAAAAAACTAAATGATTACCTCTTGAAAAAGTGTAGGTAAGCATAAGGTAATCAAAATTAATTCTGTATTAAACATGAAGTATAAATAATAATCAACACTGGAATTTCACTCTCACTATTAAGCCATCGGTGTTATGATCTTCAATAACCACCTCTGATTAAGACCCAGTTTTGTTTCATGAGACACACTCAATCCTGGGCATCTCCACCAAGAATGCCAATAAGAGAGACAATTAGTTGAACTGTTCACTAGGAAATTGGATTGAGACCACCAATTCATTTAATTTAAGCCTCACCATTCTGCCAGCCAGCTTGCGTTATGGAGCAAGCTTGTGCATCAACTAAACCCGTATTACGTGGTTTGGATTCAAGCCAGTGACCAAGAGACTTAAGACTATCTGTACAGTCAACAAGACGGGGGGGGGGGGGGAGAGAGAGAAAAAGAAAGAAAGCTTATTTAAATTCCATTTGATAAAGTGTTACAGAAACCATTAAAGTGTAATTACCATATCAGCACATATTTCTTTCATCTTTTGACTAATAATAGACCATCTAAATTTACTAATCTTTAGATATTTGGAGAAAATTCATCTCCCATGAATCTGAGGTAAGAAATCTCAAACCAAAACTATACAATTCTACAATCAGTTTACAAAATTAGGCCAACAAGTATTTACTACCATGGATTAACAAATAAATGGAAGGGTCTAGCAACCATTCAGTACTTGATAACAAACCATGTCCCCTTAACAACTCAATAGTTTCCTTACTACGACTACTGACATCTATGCTGCTAATACAAACTTATAAGCAAGAAGGAACAATATTCAAAGAGTATTAATAGTAGTCACTAAAAGGACATTGTAGGATTTGCTGGATAAGAACATTAGCTTTCTCCTCTAACTGCTGAACCAGCATACAAACTTGAGGAGTAAAAATAGAAAATATACTTCCCCCCCCCCCCCCCCCCAAGAACTAACTGAAGCCAACCAGCTGAATATTTACTTTTAAAGGCTTTGAAAAGAAAGTATTTTATCCATCTGCAGTTCACTCTGAAGTGGTGCCAGACTAAGAAAAATGAGAAATTAGAGGTTTGTATCCAAACAAAAAGAACAACTAATGTACATTAATTCTTACTAAGATGCTTACCCAGTAAGGAAAGAAACATGGTGGTCGTGAGAGGTATTGCAGTGCCACACAATATCTTAAGTTCATCCATCATTGTGGGCTGGGGATTGTATTCAGTTCCAGTGGGGAGGGTTATCACAGCTCCTCCAGGAACGACAACCAGTGAGGTGAAATTAAAGTGAATCACTTAGGTTGTAAACACCATCTGAGAGGTACCACCTTCTGGGGAGGCTTGAATATACTGTTTAAACTGGATATTCCACAGACTAAAAGACAAAGAAAGGGCTATTGATATAGGCAGGCTGGATTTAAACTTAATCGGGGCCTTTCTTCTGATCCAGCAAACAGACAGGGCCTTCTCTCCAAGGAGGTCCTCAAACCTTGCAGAAGGGCTGGAAAGACTTTGGCCTCCTATTGCCTCCTCTGGTAAGCTTTAGCATGTTGTTTTCTCTCTGTGATGCTTTTACCTTAAGAATAAATGTGCTTGCTTGAAAGAGCTGTGTGGTTACTTGTAACTTCTAGCAGTACATTCTGCATAGCCCTCGGAGAGAAAGCAAAGCACAGATGCTGGCCCTTAGACAGATTGGCCTACTGGAAATGTCACGTGGTTAAGGCAGGGAGCTGTGCAGCCTTAAAACTTCTGGGTCAGAAAGGAGTGGGACAAGGGTCCCTACCAGAGACAGGTGATGACACTAGTCTGGCTGGCAAGTCTCGAGTGGACCACAGCAGAGCGGCTGGGGAGATACAGGTACAGTTACTTGAAACTGTAGCAGGGTGTATGTACCCTGATTTATTTCAGGAAAAGGAATGCTTAAAGAATCATTATCAAAAGCCATGACCATGAATATCACTTCCGATAGGCTGATCTCCTCCAGTTAAAAACACTTCAGAATAAAACTCTGACAATTAAAACACCTCAGGGCTGGAACTTGGTAAACAAAGAATGGGAAATTTTATTTTTAAGTCCTGGAAGGAGAGGAGGATTTGGAAAAATCCATTGAGGATCAAGAGCATGAGATCCAAGAGATTAAACAAAACAGTCAGGATTTTTCAAAGTTGCTGTTGCAGTCCCACTGTTCAATAATGGCTTTTTAAAAAATGTGATGTCTAAGCCTACTCATTTGTACTATGGACTAATGGCTTTGCCTGATACAAGGGTGAGGGTGGGGGGAGGTATACAACTAAAAATGTGCTCTAAAATAAATTACTGTGCACAAACAACAGTTGTTGGTTGCCTAAAACATTTTAGCAGCATGTGATCTCAGTCCAGCTAATGGTAAATAAAAAGTTTCAATCAGAAAACTAAAAATAAAACAAACTTTAGGCTGTAGTCTCAGTTTGGCCAGTCCTTAAAATAAGAGGGAATTAATAATAGCCCATATATTACAAAACCAAAGATGAAACTTTTTATACAGAGAATGAGAATAATCTACGTATCTAAAACAAATGAAACATGCGTGATTTTTGGGTAAAAAAAGGAGCATAAAAACATCTGCAGTTCAGAGTAAACACAAACAAATGACAGGTTTCAGAGTAGCAGCCGTGTTAGTCTGTATCTGCAAAAAGAACAGGAGTACCCTATGCCTCCAGCTTCCATCCAGGACACACCACACGATCCACTGTCTACAGCCAAGCTCTAAGATACAACCGCATTTGCTCCAATCCCTCAGACAGAGACAAGCACCTACAAGATCTCTATCAAGCATTCTTAAAACTACAATACCCACCTGCTGAAGTGAAAAAACAGATTGACAGAGCCAGACGAGTACCCAGAAGTCATCTCCTACAAGACAGGCCCAACAAAGAAAATAACAGAGCACCACTAGCTATCACCTTCAGCCCCCAACTAAAACCTCTCCAGCACATCATCAAAGATCTACAACCTATCCTGAAAGATGATCCCTCACTCTCACAGATCTTGGGAGACAGACCTGTCCTCGCTTACAGACAACCCCCCAACCTGAAGCAAATACTCACCTGCAACCACACATCACTGAACAAAAACACTGACCCAGGAACCTATCCTTGCAACAAAGCCCAATGCCAACTCTGTCCACATATCTATTCAAGTGACATCATAGGACCTAATCACATCAGCCATGCCATCAGGGGTTCATTCACCTGCACATCTACCAATGTGATATATGCCATCATGTGCCAGCAATGCCCCTCTGCCATGTACATTGGCCAAACCGGACAGTCTCTATGCAAAAGAATTAATGGACAAATCTGACATCAGGAATCATAACATTCAAAAACCAGTAGGAGAACACTTTAACCTGTCTGGTCACCCAATGACAGATAGACCTGCGGGTGGCAATTTTGCAACAGAAAAGCTTCAAAAACAGACTCCAACAAGAAACTGCTGAGCTTGAATTGATATGCAAACTAGATATAATCAACTTAAGCTTGAATAGAGACTGGGAACGGTTGAGCCATTACAAACATTGAATCTATCTCCCCATGTAAGTATTCTCACACCTCTTATCAAACTGTCTGTACTAGGCTATCTTGATTATCACTTCAAAAGTTTGTTTTCTGTTACTTAATTGGCCTCTCAGAGTTGGTAAGACAACTCCCCCCATTCATGCTCTCTGTATGTGTGTGTATATATATATATATATATAATCTTCAATATATGTTCCATTCTATGCATCCGAAGAAGTGGGCTGTAGCCCACGAAAGCTTATTCTCAAATAAATTTGTTAGTCTCTAAGGTGCCACTAGTACTCCTGTTCTTTTTACAAACAAATGGCTGGCCAATAGTAAACTCAGTGCTAGGATTTTAAAAAGTGTGCACAATATTTCAATCAGTCAAATAAGCAAATCAGTACTAAAAAAGGCTAAGCAAACCTTTCAGAAGGACTCTAAACCAAGGCTATAAGAGAACCAGATATTCCAAACCTGCTGAGAGCTTAGCTTGTATAAACTCCTATCAAATGTAAGTCTAAACACAGAAGAAACAGCCTTCAGAACTGAGAATTCAGTCAGAAATCATCCATTAAAATGAAAGGACAGCATGCCACAAAATGTATTTATTTACATTCCAGATGAATCTAGAGAGATCACTCATGATCAAAACTCCATTGTGCTACGTTCTATTGCATATGCATAGTAAGAAATGGTCCCTGAAGACAGAAGGTAGGAGAAATGGAGATACAAGCAGACCAATCAGGGCAGCGGCTAAAAATGTTGATTTCCTTCTGGTTTTGTGTGAAGTTTGTGGTGTTTCTTGTCAATAAATAATGGGGTGAAGGAGAAAGGTAAAAGGGGAAGAATTAAAACAGGAGCAAGAGAGTGGGAGGAAAAACAAGAGGAGTTGCTGAGAGGAGGGGAAGGAGAGGGCAGAATGGAAAGGAGCATGGGGGTCCAGGAGAGTAAGGATGGCAGCAGAGGGACTGTGAGGAAAAGGGGCATGTGGCAGTCACAACAAAAAGCAAACTAGCAAAGAGCAGAATGCAGGCATGTGGCACCCACAACTGGACACTACTCCAACTGAGGCCTCACCAGTGACAGGCAGAGCAGCACTGTTACCTCCCATATCTTACTGTGATGTTATCTGATTAAAATATGATGATATAGATCATTGTTGCAACCACTATTATATATTTGCAGCGAATCTTGTACAAAGGTTGTCGAGTGAGGTATCTATGAAAAGGTTATGATTTGCTGGTTACGATTATGGTATCTGTATGCATGTATCATTTTTGTATTTGAGGTTATAAGTATTGGCTCTATACTTGGATTTCAAATGCTTGCTCCTGGGGTAACACCCACAAGTTAGCTAGCCTGCACACCTCGGAAGTACTATTCAGATTGAGTGGCCCTCGAAAGAACATTTAACTGACAATGGACCATGGGAGACCCAATGAAATTTCCTGCTGTGACTAGGCAAAATGCATGGACATGTGACTTGCCAATGCGACTCCAAACTCTATCTCATTGCTGTAATTTTCCACAGTAAGAACAATGGGATTCCTTCCACATGGCAGAAGCTATAATAGGCCCTGGAAACACTTTGCCTCTATCCTGCTGCAGCCTCTGGAATATGAATTTATACTAATAGGAGCATTCTAACCAATGGACTGAGTGCCTTCTATTTGGAAGGTTTCAGAGTATTAGTCTGTATTCGCAAAAAGAACAAGAGTTCTTGTGGCACCTTAGAGACTAACAAATTTATTTGAGCATAAATTTTCGTGGGCTACAACCCACTATGCATCTGATGAAGTTTTCTTTTGTTGCTGGTTTGGTACATCTTATGGAAGAATAGCCACTAGTTTTGGGGTGTATCTGCCCTACTTCTCAGCAGTTCATCCTGAATTGGACATCTTCAGTTGTGACCCACTGAGGCACAGTTACACTTACATACAACACTCCTGTTAATACACCCCTGAACATTAACCTTTTTTGCAACTGCATCAAATCACTGACTCATTCAATTTGAGATCCACTTTACCCTCAGATCCTTTCAAGTACTACCACCATCTAGTCAGTTATTCCCCATTTTGTAGCTGTGTATTTGATTTTTCCTTATTAAGTGAAGTACTTCACACTTGTCTTTATTGAATTTCATCTTGTTGATTTCAGACCAAGTCTACAATTTGTCAAGGTGGTTTTGATTTCTAATCCTGTCTTCCAAAATGCTTGCACCCTACCCAGCTTGGTGTCATCTGCAAATTTTATAAGCTTACTCTCCATTATCCAAGTTATTCACAAAAATACTGAATATTACTGGACCCAGGACTGACCCCTGCAGAACTCCACTAGATACACCCTGTCAATTTGACAGCAATCTATTGATAACTACTCTGAGTATGGTCTTTAACCAGTTTTGCATATCCCTTATAGCAATTTTCATCACATGGCCCTGTGTACACTCAATGAAATGCCTTGCAGTACAAGTACAATATGTATCATTAAATAAGAGCCACCCGAAGCATTTTACAAGCATTAGTTGAGCCAGTGGGATGTAATTTCAGGAAATGAAATCACTGTTGCAACAGTTTCATTGTGTAGTATAAATAAGGTTTTCGTGGTTTAGCTTCAGCTACTTTCAAGTGGACTAAACTGCATAAAGGCACTTTTAACACATGGGGTGTGAGTGAAAAATAGTATTACAATTGAAAATCACACTCTAGCTCTTTCCACACTAACTTCTCATGTAGACAACCTCTGCTGTAATCCAGAAAGTAGCAATGCTCTATGTTACAGCTTCAGCAATCATCCAAGTGAGACTACCCAACAGGGTTAAAGTCTTTCTAAAATGATAAACTGAGCTTTGACAAACCCCGAAAGAGCACTCTGAGCCCTTGATACAGGCTGAATGGATCTACTATTGAGAGGAACTTTACACAGTAACGATAAGGCAGTTTGATGTTGAGAGATAATGGATAGTACTCGAAACCTCTCAGCATTCACTCTGAACTGTAAAAATAGAAACAAAACAAAACCAAAAACAACCAAACCCAGATAACATGAGTGGTTTACAATAATAAAAATTGGGAAATTGTCCAAATGAACATTTTTCTAACTTCCCCAAGAATAAGAGTTGAAGCCAGCAGAGATTAAAACACAAAGTTCTTCAGAAGACGCTCCACAGCAACGGTCCCTCTGGACTGATGTACACAGAACAAAGAGCCCAATCATTTATCAACTACTGGAGCAGTGCTCTAGTGATTCATACAACATCAGCAGAATCCTTAAATGTAATTACAGCCTTATACTCAGAGACCACATTATTCCATTTCCATTCTGAATTGTAACCTTCTTTCTTTGTTAAAGAGAGTTCTGCCGTACATTCTTTTTAGAAGTTTCAGAGGATAATATAGATTTATTCAAATGAATGCCTGAAAATAGCATAAAAGCAGCTTCTTCAGCAACAGAAATACAAGTATGCCACTTTAACAAATGTATATGGTAGCTCTCCACTGATTAAAGAAATCAAAAATGTAAATACTACTAAATATTTATACTACCCCAATGCCTATAAGCCCCAGGATTTGGGGCTCACCGTCCTAGGTGTTGTGCAATCACATGCAAAGAGACAGTCCACAAAAAGCTTCAGAATACAAATGACATATGAAAGTTGGAAGGAAAGAAAGAAATATATACAGGCTTCATACACACAGCTAGCACAGAGGAAATCCGGAAGGAAAACCCTAGATGACAGCCATGTTAGAAGAGGAAGCTTAGACTGAGGTATTTCTTGTGCTGAGTTACCAATGTTTCTGAGTTACCAAAAAAGCCAAAATGCAGGAAGCGGGGGGGAGCAAAAACACTAAGGTCACAATTCTGCAAAGATTTATGCACATCCTTACTTTTACACACTACGAATAGTCCCATTGTAGCAACTGGACATTTCATCATGTACAAAATTTAAGCACAAGTGTTTGAGGTATTGGGACCTAAATCAGGAAAAGTATTATTACTTACTACATTTCTCCTGAGATGGCTGCATTGTGGTGGTAGATAAAATGTAATTATTTCACCTGCATTTTCTGAAAAGAAAAAAAAATATTTTCCTAATCTCCAACATTTGTAACACTGTATGTCACTACTTTACATTTTTCCTTCCTTGTTTTGGAAATTACAGATGTAACTCCCTGCTACTCCTACACTTGAAAGGGTAACTGACTAAGTTAGTGATGCTTCTCTCCTCTCATATATGAACAAGTAGACACAGTTCAAAGCACCTAACTTGCTCCCAATTTAAAATCAACATTATTGAAAAAGACACTTTCAGTAAGGTGCCCTGATTGATTTGAATTGTTGTCCAGGTATTAAGAAGCATCTTTATTATACTAATACACCTGAAAGGGACAGTGTTTTAACAGGCCTGAGCAGCACCTTAAGACTGAGTCAAGTCAATTAAAGTCAGTTCTTTTCACAAAGTAAGTTAGCAAGCTAATCCAAATGTGATGTATTCCAAAGGCTTCTTGTTGTGCTGTATCCTATGAAGTCTTACTTTCTGGACACTATATTACATGTATATGGATAAATGTAGTGCATGAAATATTTTAAAAGACTTGCCCTGAAAAGCTTCAGCTCTGATCAAAGTTTCAGGTCAGCTTTCTTGTTCTATTGTTTCTAACCATTGCCGCTGGCTCTGCATGAGACAATTCGAGGATCTTTCTTTCAGAGACTATTGTCCAAAGGTACCGTTACAGTGAAAATATGTAAGGTAAATTATTAAGGGCAGGTGGCTAACAGCCTTACACATCACTGGAGAACTGGATTTGAATATTGTTTTGGTCACAGGTAAAAGTTTGGGAGTCTCAAGCAAATTATATCCAGTAATCTTTACAATGGGTTTCCATCCCCAGGGAGACCAGGGAGGCAGAACTAGATCTGTCACTCACAAGCAATGCATTTAGCCCTATCTCGGAGGAAATTAGTTCAGTTCTTTCTGCCTCTGAAGCAGCAAAGAGCAGTTCCAGTCTTCCAGAGCTTTACAGAACTTTGTACAGTTTACAAAGAACTAATAGTGACTGAATTACTTGCCAAAATATTTACTCTTCCTTTAATTAGCACCTAGAATTAAAACTACAGCTTCTGAGTCACTGCAGGACAAAGAGAAGAAGCCTAAATGGTACATCAAGGGAGGAAATGCCCCTCCTGTCTCTGCATCAGAAGGGGAAAATAAAAACAGACAACCAAGCCTTCTATTAAGAGGGAAAACATGTCCTTTCTTAGGCCAACAAGTTTCACAGTTCACAAGTCTGGCCCACCAGACAGCCCCTCAAACCAGTGTGAGGCAAGGTGCACTCCACCCTCTGCTATCACTGCAGATCAGAAGGAAAGGCTGTCATGTGGCCAAGTCACCTTCGAGCCATAGGAGCAACCCAACTTCTGCAGGCCTCTGGCCCACATACTGTGCCTCCAGAGCAGTGAGTGTAGCAAGCAATGGAATGTTACATGATTTTTTCAATTTCCTAACAGAGGCAAGTACTATCTTTGAGTCAGCAGGCAGGATTCTGCTTCATGGGGATCCCTGCCCACTACCAACTGAATATGGGGATTCAAAGTTTCTTTTCCCTCCCTTGTTTTCCACTTTTCCATAATGACTGCCACCTAGAGTATAAGAAGGCAAGTCATGACTGCCACCTAGATTATAAGAAGGCAAGTCAAAGTGGTGAGAGTCATCTGGGTCCTTTTTGACTCCTTGATAACACCAGGTTTTTTTGTTGTTGTTTTTTTTTACAATGCATTCTTTTACCTCCAGCTTCTTCGGAAACTTTGTCCCTTTCTCCCAGATGAGGACCTAGCCACAGTTGTCAAAGCATGTGTCATGTCCAGGCTGGATTACTGTAATTCACTGTATCATAAGCAGAATGTAAAGATGATACACACGCTCTATTTGGTACGGAATGTGGCTGTCTGCTTTCTCCATGTCTCAGGCTCTGTGAACACATTAGAGCTATGCACAAGTGAAATCCCTCCACTGGATTCCATTCAGCTTTCAATGCCATTTTAAGGCCTTTATCCTCATTTTCAAAGCAATTAATGGATCATGCCCCAGCTACATCAAAGATCAAATTTCAGTCTGTGAATCCCTGCAACAGTTGTGCTTCTTTGGGACTATGCAACTCCCAAAGCCCAGCCTGAAGCCTGTGGGAGCATTGCACAAAGCATTCTCTGTCAAGGGAGTCTGGCTATGGAAAAATCTTCCAGAGAAAAATTAGGTGACTCCAAAGTCTGTCCATCTTAAGGAACATTTCAGAACCTTCCTCTTTGAGGAAAGCTCTTGCATTGGCAGTGACACACCCCTACTAACCCCAAGCAAAGTTTTGACCCGGAAAAGGGAGAAGTGCCAAAGACTTCATGAAATCTGCTAGGGACTTCGCTATTGCTATTGATTTTACGTGGAAAACTCATGCTACGGTATAAAACCTTTACATAAATAGACTGACATTCACCCCAGCCTAAAAATGGTTCCTATTAGTCCTCCTTTGAACAGAAAGGATGGATTTGACTTCAGCCCAAAGAAATAATAGTGCGATAATTATGTGAGAAGGCCCACAGGCCCACTGAAAAGAAGAGAATTCAGCGAGACAGATGATCACAAATGCATGAGTGACAGAGCTCTGCTACTTCCGATCCTCCAGGAAGATGAAAACTTTCTGTAAGGACTAAGGGACATAAATGGTTCAAAACCAAGTTACCAGGTAAAAACATTTTTTCTTGATTCAGAGGAGACAACCCTGTAATCTAGGGCCCCAGGTAATCTGGGCTCATAAGTAACTCAAGACTGACATAGTAAAGAAGTTGCAGGTCAGGGCTGAGTTGCATTGGCAGAGTTGCGTGGAGAAAGCTTATACATTTCATTGCCTGCAGTCTTCTTAGCTAGACTCATTGCTACCAGTATTGCCAACCCCTAGCATTCAATCATCATGAGTCAGGCCTCCAAAATCATTAAACTGACTTACAAATCATGAGATTTTTTTCAAGTAATATATCTGGGGTTCTTTTTAAAAAAAAGCTGTATCATTTGTTTTTAAAGACATTTTACAAGTCTTATAGTTTGATTCAATATGAATGCAAAGCTAACTGTCATACATTATGCTAGAGAAGCATCAAAGGAGAGATGACATATCAGCAATAGACAAACTGTGATCTGGATTATGATAGTAGGGTGGTGAGGGCAAAGAACACTCACTTTAGCCATCACAGGATTTAATGAGACACTGCAAGTGACACCTCCAGCGCCACAGGCTAAACTTAACTTCCCACTAAACTCTGCCAATCAGATACAAAATTGTATCTTTCAAGAGAACAACTTAACACTATTGGAAAGATATAGTGCCATCTACTGGTGCAGATGCTATCTATGCTGATCATTGCAACAGTGTTCTATATTCTACAGTATATTTTTCATAAACTATAGTCCAACACAATTAAACAATACAGTCACCATGTTAAATAATAAATGGAAAACCAAAAGAAAAATTAAAGAGCAGTAAGGCAGAGGAGAAAAAAAATTCCAGCTGATATTTGAAATGGGATAGTGCCTGTGAGAGGTTGAGGGCGGCTGTTCCAGATGGCAGAAAATACAGAAGCAAAAGGTTTAGCACTAAATGTGGCCAAAAAGAAACTGCGCGAGCAGATGGAGAGGCAAGTCCAGTGTATTAAAGAATACAGTTAAGGATGTGTGTGTTAAGGCTAGTATTAGTCCTTGGGGTGGTTTGAAAAACAACAGCAGTTATAAATGGGATCCTGAAATGAACAGGGGGGAAACATGGAGCTGAGAATGGGTATTTTTTTACCGTGTACCCCTCATAATCTAGAACCTTATAGCTCAAAAGAAGTTACAAAATAAGAAAGTAATTCACAATGGTTTAAGGAAAAGCAAACTAATTACTGCTGAAGGTTAAGGATGCAGAGATTACTTTGGGCCAGTCTATGGACTAATTCTCTCTCATGCCTGGCTCTCCCTAACATAATTAGATAGAGTATTTTTATGAGTAAAGCTTATGATTGCTTTAGGCAACATAATGCATCTTGCCAACAAACAGTATTCTCCATCAGTACTTTGTCTTATTAACATCCGAGCATTATTTGGGGGAAAAGAAAAAGCCTTAATACATTTTCTGCCTTAATAGTCAATGCATATTCCAATTGCTGGATTTCTCAGCTCAATAAGAAAAAAGTGTCACTGGTGTTTTTTATTATTAGCTACTACTATTATACAGTCATAGATGACACAAGTCTAGGATGATAGGAGTGCATCAGTTTTATCTGTATATAGGAAACCATGTTTCACTAACTATATATTTTAAATAAATGTAAAAAAAAAAGTTCATTTTGGCATTAGCTTGAAACTACAATGGCTCATGGGTGATGAAGCGACAAGTGATTTATGAAAATCACAACAAATATGTGGCAGTAAGAACCCACACCCAACCCCAGCATGTATTCTGTACATGCTACCTTTTATAGATAATATTTTAGCAAATGTTTCAAGGTGTTATTTGGGGATTTTTAATGAGACTATTTCTTGTATCCTGCTACAAGATGCCCTGGTTATCATGATCCTACAGTAGGACTCGAGAGTGAGAAATCAAACAAAAAGTAGAAAACATAAAACACCTCCAAAACTATCCTAAAATAGGTTTTCAAAGTCTAATCATTATTCTTTATTATTTAAGGTAGGGTTAAAAGGCCCACAAATGAGCACAGGGCCTCATTGTGCCAGGTCTCCAATGTAAGGAGCACTTCTCCAACCTTACTTTCTTTAATATAAATACACAGCAGTGTCTATTTATTTTATTTTAAATAAAACTGCAAAACCACCAAAACAAAATACTCCCCTGCACACACAATTCTCCCCCTCAGTATAGATTATACACAAAATTTTCAAAAGCAGCTAAGTGGTTTAGGATACTAAATCCCATTTTCAAAACTGACTTGGAAGACTATGTTCCACTGGCTTTCAATAAGAATTAGGTTTTTAAAGGCCAGATTTTTAAAGGTATTTGGCATGCCTAAAGATGCAGGTAGGTGTCTAGTGGGATTTTCAAAAGTGTTTACTTGCCTAACTCCCATGAAATCAACCCTGCCACAACAAGAAGCAAGAAGCGTCCTGTGGATTTTCTTGAAACCCCTTTGAAAGAAGTTTCAGAAATCCAGTACCCACTTCAGATTAGAATTTTGTATTTCACCTTTCATACTCAGGTTGCCCTAAATAATTTACAAGGCAATTCATTAGGTACTGACTACAAACACAAAATGGGCAATCATCATGCACTCAACAATAGCTCTCTCACTCTTTTGGATAGCAGAATCTATTTTATTTACGGGGGCATGGGAATATTGACCAGGACATTGCGGTTATCACTCTACTCCCCTTCCTGGCCCCCCTTTTTTAAGATCCCTAGGATCTTTAATTTCAGCCACCACAGATGAGTAAAAGGGACCTCAGTTTAACTTTTCAAGTATAGCACTCTGCGTGTTATATTGCAGTGTCAGGGTATAAGCTAAAGTCCTGGTGTATTTTGCAAGTTGTAAGTGCAATACAATGTATGCAGGCTACTGGAAAAAATGGTATTTGTGAAATGACCAAGGATTCCTTGAGATTACTGTAATATTTTATCATTGCTTAAAGGTGAACTGCTACATAGAATGAAAGTTGAGTTAATTACAGTTGACTCTCCCCACTAACTAGGCTGAGGGGCATTAAGCACAGGAATCAGCTTTAGGTAAACTTCCATATTCATTAACTATCCTTTATAAAAAAACAAAAATTGGACAATGAGGAAGTTCATGTAAAACTGCTGACCTGAAGAAAAGCTCGGTCTAAAATGGAACCTTTTCTCTCTCACCAACAGAAGTTGGTCCAATAAAAGATATTACCTCACCCACCTGGTCTTTCAATTTAAGAAGTCAGACAGTTGAGGTCTTATACATTCTAAAGAACAGCTAATAAACAAGATTATATTAATACAAGTAATTTCACAAATCTATGGAGAAATGAGAACCTAAAATACTGGATCCATGAAAAAAGTAGAATTGACTTTCAAAAATGAAAAGAAAAGGGATACAGGCAATTTCCATCCAGTCCATACTAAAACAATGGAACAAATACAGAGAAGGAAATACACATTAAACATCTAAAAAGACAATTGAATCATGTGTGGCATTCAGAGATTATAAAGAATACACCTGGCAAGACATACTTATTTGCTTTAAGTAAAATTACAAAATTAACAGGTAAAATAATATTTGGATTTTATGAAAGCAATTTAATGGGGTCATGGAATCAAATTGAAAATTAATTTAAATTAGATCTGTTACAAGCATTCATGGGCTAAAAAATGACTCAGGATCTGTAGCCAAAGAGTAATGGGAAATAAGATTCCACATTTTTATACCAAGGTGTCTAGTGGGTTGTTACAAAGATCTGTTACATTTAACTCTCTAATCTAGAAGAGTAGAGAGCATAATGAAATAAGTGGATACTACTTAATTGGGAAGTGTTACAGAGAGGACAGAAATAAAAAAGGGAACTAGGGAGAACAGAAACATGTATACAAATTAAAATTCAACTTTGATAATGCAAACTACTGTAATATCGAAAGAAAATATTCAAGAGGATAAAGAAAATTGGATAGCAGCAATGGTGAAAGAAAGTTAGGAGTGACTGACCAAATGTCATCTAGGTTTTCAACGGAACAGAAAGAGGTCAGTGCATTTTGGAGCTACATACCTGTACAGAGAAATCATGCTATAGGAGAGAGGTAGTAGTCTTTGTGTATGGCTCTGGTGCTACAGGACCTAGAATACTGCATTCTTTTTCTGAGCAGTACCTCACTGAAAAGACATTGACAAGTTAAAGGTTGTCCAGAGAAGAACAACAAAATTGTTGAGGAAGTTGGAGGGACTGACTCTTGAGGAAAAATTGAAATAGTTAAATATGGATATAGGTCAACCATGCCATAACAAAGCGTATGTTTACACTGCAGTTTGAGGTGTGATTGTACATACATAGACATACCTGTGCTAGCTTTGATTAGCTAGCATAGATATTTATAGCAGCTTCAACACAGGCAGCACAAGCTCACCTAGGACCCTGGGTACTTACTCAGGCAGCAAACCTGAGCTGAAGCCTGTGCTGCCACAGCTTCACTGCTATTAGATCAGATATGTCTACTCGTGCTGCAATCACACCTCCAATTGCAGTGTAGACATACCCTTACAGTGGGTGAAACTTACAAATAATTAAAAGGTTACTGTCACTGACACCATCATCAACTCTCACATTCTTTTTAGTCTCATCTCTTCCCCTTGTGTTCTCCCTCCCATAGCCAGATAGCATCACACCTCACTGGGAGCAGGCATCTCTGTTCATGCCCCTTGACAAAGACTGTGTCTCCCAGGTTTCTAGGCTCCAGAAACTAATTACCCTTCACAGCACCTCTCCTCAGAGACTGCAACGTACTTTTTCTTTGGGGGACATTAAATTACCCATACACAACAGTCATCCTAAACTAGACTTATTAAAAACAGAGAAAATTGAATTACAAGAATAGAATTGGTTTCCTTAACCTATCTATACTCTTTTCATAAGCTAAACAAAAGACGGCATGGGGGTGGGGGAGAAGCAGAAGGGGAAGAGAGGTGAAAGAAGAGCTGGCATACCCCGGAGGAGAGCGCATTAGTAGCTAATAGACTGGTGGTATTAAAAAGTTAACACCCAGCCACTATGGGCAAAGGGGACTCATGGTCCTGGGATCCCCAAGAACTGTCACACCCTTATCAAGGCCCCACCCTATCTCAGACCCATGGTGGTTACTCCTGATTTCCAAACCAGTTTTCTTCAGTTACTTAAAACATACAATGAAGTTTTGAGGACTTCCTAATAGATGGGCCACCGAAGATACAAAGACAGATAATTTAAGCAGAGTATCAAGAAAAAAAAATTAACACTGCAATTTCTATGACCATAGAAAAGTGTCCCAAGAAAAAAAATAGTGAAAGGTCCATCCCTTGGGAAATTTGAAAATACAGTAGAAAAAATATATATATGCTTAAGAACATTCTTCATTGGGCAGATTTATGGACTTGGGTGATCTTTTCCCATTGAGAATTTCTATTATTCTAGCTGGCACATCTCCTCATGCATTCTCTTCCTGCTAGATATAGGGAAAACTTACACAGGTGCTATGTAAAGATCTTAGCTGAATCAAGCTGACTGCATATGAATATGCATCTATAGGTATAGTACAAGCCACATCCGTTACCATCCTCAGTGATATCAGTTACTGAAGATATCTTAAGTGCTGTTAGACCAAAAACCACCAGCAACTCATTTCCTGCTTGGTCCTTCAGTCTCTCCCCTGGTGTTCACTGACCACAGCCTAATGGCAACACAATTCAACGGAATACGACACCATTATCTATTATGCCTTAACAGAGATCAAGAGTGTTGTGTAGGTTCCAAAAACTTTTACATTTTGAACCTCTCTTTCAAGATTGTATGGTGCTTTTCTCCTCTGAGATGGATGCATTAAAATCCCTCTAGCAACAATAGATCTCCTTAAAGACATCTGTATGATAGGGGTTTTGGAGATAACCGAGGGTATGCTTCCCAGAACAATAAAGGGATGGAAAAAAGGTGTTGGTGGTGGTTGTAGGTGGCTGACTTGAGAGTCCCTCCCTGAACGATCATTTTAAAGCTGGTGGAACATTTGTTGAATTACTAATTGTGTGTTAGCACCCCTGGAATCTATTTAGAATCTCTGCTTCCTCTATAAGATGGACAATTGTGGAAATAACCTTCTAATTTTGTTTTTCAAAGGCTCATCTTAGATACCGCACTTCATAAACGAGTCAGACCATCAAGTAGAGTGGTGTCTGATGGGTCAGACCCGTTATCCATTGAAGAAAGTAGCTTCATCTGGCTGGGTGAATTTTTTTTTCCCCCTAAAGCTGGGGCTGGGGGACACAACTCATTTCCCTCATGTTCCTTGGCTATTAAATACACATTGTGAATTAGGGACAGAGGTTCATCTCCTCTGTACCATGATGTGTCTGTTACTTTCCCAATGAGATCGAATCAGAGTGGACAGCTTCTCTCACCATCTCCCCATTGCTACTGCCAGGTAATTTGGCATGCTCAGACAATACACACATCACCAGACAGAATCAGTCCCAGACTATTTGCTGTACTTGCTCCCTCCTAGTGATTTACCCCACTGTCTGCCAATCCTAGAGCTAACATCAACAATGAGAGTACAAAAAGCAGAGTTCAGTTAAAAACACAGGTGGCTCATGTTCCTTTAAGTTAAGGGGTGTGTGTGTGTGTGTGTGTGTGTGTGTGTGTGTGTGTGTGTGTGTGTGTGTGTGTGTGTGTGTGTGAACAAAAAAGATTTAGATTTATCCTTAAGCCTGAATTCCTATATGGATTAGTTTCTTCTCATGGTGATCAGGATTTTGCTAGCTCAGAGCTACTTTAATGGCAAAGTTGTATATGATTATGCAGCAGCAAGTTTGGCACGGTGATGCACATTAAATAGGGCTACCTGCAGTATACTGTAGCTTACATTTTGAGGACAAGTTAAAATATACATAAATATAAAGTGTAATTAAACCCAAAAGTGTTCAGAAAACTATTGCAATAAAAATGCTGAGAACACTAATGCAGTCACATCTGTATCCACTTGTATTTCAGTATAAAGTTGGAACTGTGATCCTATGACCTCAGTGCCAGATACCAAGGAGCTTCCTGGTATGGAACAGGGAAACTTGGCGGGCCTGACCAGCTCAAAATACCTCACACACTGTTGTCATATTTATTTAAAAGGTGTCTTGTAATGTATCATTTGAAAACTAACATCACGCTGGTCATTAATGTCACTGTGAAATGTATGCAGTGATGCTGTATGTGGAATTATGGATACTCTCTGATATTATGTTTTGGAGTCCAAGCAGACCAAGGATGAAAAATGAAGCATGTGTTTTTTTCCCCAGACAATGGAGATTGGCCAACACCTCTTGGGCTCAATTGCAAATCAAGCTAGCTGTGGCCAAGAACAAGGGGATATTCATTTGCACTGTGGATTCCAGGAAGATCATTTGCATTGTAAAATCACAGGGGACTGCAAAAATTAGCATGATGTTAGTTCCCCAGTGGACACAAAGATGAGCCCCAAGGAGGGCTTCCTGACATGGTTTGCAAAGACAAATTGTGAGGATATAAGGAACTGCTGAAAGACTCTGGGATATCCATGATCTAGAAGACAAATGGGGCAGCACCCTTTCACTTCATGAAAAAGTAGATCCTTTTGACCCAGGAGGCAAAAGTAGCTGGAATCTGAGTATAGGATAGAAACCTGCTTAGACAAAAATTGTAACTTACTGAAATTGCTTTTTAGTGACTAACAGTTATGTTTTGTTTTATTTGTACCCATACCTGTTTCTTCTAGTCTTATTAACTCTTAAATCTATTCTTTGTTAATAAACTTACTCTTGTTTTCATTACAAATCCATCTCAGCACTGTGTATCAAACTGATGGGTAAAATCCTCAACCAAAATAACAGGCTAGTACCTGCGCTAACTCTTTGGAAGCAGCAAACTTGATAAATTCTGTGAGGGTCCAACAAGAGGAACCAGACACTGAAGGGGAGACTTGGGACTGAAGTGCTGTTGGTGTTACCCTGCAAGGAATCATCTGGCTGGTGGAAGCCAGGGTGAGGCCACTTTACTGTGAACGAGCTGCTAGTGTCAGGATTCTAAGCAAGAGCTGCACAGCACCAAAGCACCCAAGGTTACAGGACAGGCAGTGACAACCCCTTACTTGGTCTGAGTACACAGGCGTCAGCTTCTTCCAGGCCCCGGGGGTGCACAACTCCTTGCTCCACCCCAGCCCTTCCCACCCACTTCCACCCCGTCCTCTGAGCAAGCCTTGTCCCCGCTCCTCCCCACCAGCTCCTCCTGCACACTGCGAAACAGCTGATCGTGGCGTGCACAAGGTGCTCGGAGGGAGGGGAAGTTGATCGGCGGAGCCGCCAGTGGATGGGAGGTGCTGGGGGGTGGGGGAGGAGCTGGCTGCCAGTGGGTGCTAAGCATCTTGTGACAGGTTGGGTCACAGAGACCCCTTTGGGACTGCCACCTGATGTGCTGGGACTACCTCTGAGCCCATTTTCCCTGGCAGCTTGGGACTTCAGTACCCTTCCTGCTTGAGCCAGACATGCTTGCCTGCTGCAAACACAGATCCAAGTCTGAACCACGTCCCACACAAGCTGCAGGCATAACTGAAAACAGCTTAAGAAGTGCTCCTGTCTCCAACACCCAGATACCCAGCTCCCAATGGGGTCCAAACTCCAAATAAATCTGTTTTACCCTGTATAAAGCTTATACAGGATAAACTCAAATTGTTTGCCCTCTAGAACACTGATAGAGAGATATGCACAGCTGTTTGCTCCCCCAGGAATTAATTACTTGCTCTGGGTTAATTTAATAAGCAAAACGTGATTTTATTAAATATAAAAAGTAGGATTTAAGTGGTTCCAAGCAATAACAGACAGAACAAAGTAAATAACCAAGTAAAAAAAAACAAAAACATGCAAGTCTAAGCCTAATACAGTAGGAAACTAAATGCAGGTAAATCTCACCCTCCGAGATGTTCCAATAAGCTTCTTTCACAGACTAGACCTTCCTAGTCTGGGTCCAGCAATCACTCACTGTCCTTTGTTCCAGTTTCTTTCAGGCAGTTCTTTGGGGTGGAGAGGCTATCTTCTGAGCCAGCTGAAGACAAAATGGAGGGGTTTCCAGGGGCTTATATAGTCTCTCTCGTGGGTAAAATCCCCTCAACAAGATGGAGTTTTGCAGTCACCTGAGCAAATCACATGTCCATGAATGATTCAGCTTTTTGCAGGCCGACGCCATTGTTTACATGTTAGTTTGAAGTTCCCAGGAAAGCTTGGATGTGGATTGGTATCTCCACAAGTCCATTGTTAGTTAAGTACTCCCAATTACTTGAATAACCCCTTCACGCTATGTTGACCAAATCTGCCTTATGTGCTTCCTACAACAAACACTTTAAATACAAGCATAGAGCCAACGCTCATAACTTCAGATATAAAAATGATACATGCATACAAATAGGATGAATATATTCAGTACACCATAACCTTTTCAGAAATGTGTTACATGGCATATCTAGCATAAAACCTATTCCAGTTATGTCATATTTACACTCATAAGCATATTTCTATAAAGCATTTTGGGGTGCAATGTCACACACCCACTAATTTTTTCCATGGGTGCTCCAGCCCTGGGGCACCTATGGAGTCAGCACATATGTCTGAGTGAACCCCAAAAGTATCACAAGGAAACTTTAGGTAAGCTGCCAAACTTGTGAATTATTCATAGCACCCAAAAGTGTGCTAGCCACTTTACAAGACATAACACAAGGTCCCTACCCATTGACTACAATATAAATTTAAACATGACATAAGAAGAAAAACTATGAGTGGGAGGCAAGACTTATACACATAGCAAAGTCAAATAACCATATAGACATGTGCCAGGTTCCCATCTTCTGCTCAGATTAAATGCATTCAGTTCTTCCTCCAGCACCTCCGTGGTGCTGCCTAATCCTGTTATCATCAGATACAATAGGATTATTACAGGGCTGCTCTATAGAGGAAATGATGGCACATGCTCTTAAGTCTTCTCAAACTAATTTGTGAGAACCCGTACATTATCAGTCTTACCAGACAAACAGGATTACAAGTGTAAGATGAGTGGAAATGGCCAGATCTTGCCTCTTTAATGCGGGGAGGGGAGTTCATTCACAGGCGCTGTCGTTTACAAGAAGGGGTGCTAACCACCGTATGTATGGCTGATATTTTTGGTACTCCAGAAAGATGGAAGAGTATTTCATAGTTCACCCACTGGGAATCGTTTAGAACACTGGTTCTGTGGATGACATTTGGGGCCCAGTACCAATAGAGGAAACAAAAAGATGTCCATACAACTGTCAATGTCCAAAGATGCAAGCTGGATTTTCTTGTTGCTCCATGATATGAACAGGTCCACACATGTAAGAAACAGCATTGCTGCCAGATAAATCTTGTCCGATGGGTGTTACCAACACTGAGGTCTTTGAGCTACCGATTCTAAGGGTGCAACAAAGCAGTAATCTCAAAGCAAATTGAAGAGTTTCATAGGCCTCCTACATAAACAGAGGAAACTCAAGTAGGAGTAGAGAGGTTATATTGCCTCTTTGTTTGGCACTGGTGCAACCACTATTAGAATACTGTGTCCACAATTCAAGAAAGAGGTTGATAAATTGCAGAGGGTTCAGAGGAAAGGAGAAAGATTGAAGGACTAAAAAACCTGTTTTATAGTGACTGACTCAAGACACTCAACCTATTTAACCTTACAAAAAAGAGTAAGGGGTGACTTGATCCAGTCTATCAGTTCCTAGTTTTATAATCTAGCAGACAAAGGTATAACAAGCTCCAATGGTTGGAAGTTTAAACCAGTGAAATTCAGACTGGATATACGATGTACATTTTTAACAGTGAGGGTAGTTAACCATTGGAACAATTTGCCAAGGATTGTGGTAAATCACCACCACTGGCATTTTTTTAAATCAAGATTGGAGGTTTCTTTAAAAGTTATGCTCTAATTGTATTAGAAATTATATTGAGCCAGTTCTATGGTCTATGTTACAGAGGTCAGACTCAATCACAATGGTCCCGACCGGCCTTAGAAACTATGAATCACTGATTAAGGATGGGGACCTTTGGATAAGCTTTGCAGATTGAAATCTGAATTGGATTTTTTTTCCCCCTCTTGGAGTGCACCACTGAGTATGGCAAAGAAAGGGCACATTATGCTATTACAGCACATCATGGTGGCTATAATAATTGCAGATACAAAACCACGTCTTAGCGAGTAAGGAGTGGTCTACACACCATTATTGTGCTGATGTTACTGTTTTGATTAGGGGTGTAAATTTTTTTAACCAAAATAGTTAAATTGGTACTAATCTATTTTAGCACCTGAAAGAATTTCCAAGATTGATCTCCCTGAATCTGAGACAATTTAAGAGCAGATTTTGTATCAGAAAAGCCGCTCTCTCAGGCACAGACCATTCAGAATCCACTACATGAAGTGGACTTTGGGTAAGAGGGTGCTGGGAGGAATTCAGGCAGTCACAGCAAGGTCCCCAGGCTGCCCCTAAGCAGACAGATGCAAAGTGATACTTACAGTATAAGCACTTCAAGGCAGAGACTCTCTCTTTGTTATGTTTGTACAATGCCTAGCTCAAGAGGGCCTGGCACCTAGGGACATCTGCAATGCAAATTATATCATAATTTAAGAAACAAATTTTGCTAATACTAGAAATTTCCCCAGCACTGGCAAGATTAAAATCTTACACCCATCCAGGTTCCCCTACCACAAAAGTGAACCAGCTGCTGCTGTACGTGAAGGAGACTGGGAATCTGCATGTAGCTAAAACACAGGAAGTGACCGATGCAAATAAAAAGCTTCTTCAGCCCATGTGCCCCTCTCTCTCGAGACCTGGTCCAGATTGACGCATGTTAGTGTAGAATACATACATAATCTCTATACATAAAGTCAGAATGGAAGAACAAACAGCTTAGAGTGGAAATTGAAGTGTCTCCTTTTTATTTCATGGGAGTACTACAAAAAACAAACAAATTAACCTGCGGTCAACAATTAAAACTTTTGGAGAAGTTATATTCAAAATCAATGGACTAAGTAGATACAGAATTTTCAGTCTTCTGAAATACTTTAATTTCATACTAACACTGAGCTACTTAGAATGCAGAACTGACACCTTCAACTGATCAAATTTCCAGCCACAGTCTGATAGTAAGAGTTACATCAATATTTAATATTGAGAAATGAAAAAGCCTGAAGTATTTTTACTTGATCCAAACAAAGGGTGTGTGATATGTGGATTTTGCTTCCCTTGTGACTGAATGAAAATGGAATGTCAAACAAATCAAGGTAGGGAACATATTGTGAAACTAACTTAAACAGCATGCTATACCCCAATGATATGAAGACTTCATATCAAACTTAAGTGAATTTTATCCAAAAACATAGAACAAAAAATTACTAAGTTAAACTGCCATCCCTGATACTACAGTGCTCTTTTAAAACCCTAACAATATTCATGTAATTTAACTAGGTACTAAATTACAGTAAATAAATCCTCTGACATGCTGATTTGCATAGCTGGTTAGCCATCATTTTCTTAACTGAAAAAACTCATACTATACAAATGAATACAGAAAGTCTCATTATCCATAAGTTATATGCACCAAATGCAATGGAAAGTGTGGGTACATGTAACATACATCTCTCTGACTGTTCATTTTCACTTGGGCATTTCATACACAATATGGATTTAATTTGCAAGATGGAAGTGGCAGAGTATAAATACAATAATAATTATATTTATCAGTTTTCAACTTGTAACCCTTGAAGGTGGGAAACGGAAAGTCTAAGTCTCCCCTAGAAATGTTCAATTTCTATTGTAAAAAATAATCTGTGGTGCAGAAAATTAGAGAGCAGATGCCACGTTTTTCTGCTAATATTGAGTGAATCAGACATGTCAGTAACACTTAATATTAAGTAACAAAAATGAGAATTTAATTTTGCAATAGGATGGAACAGTATGTTTTCTTTGGAACATAAAATTGCACCTGAGGTACATTGGAGGCATGAGGCTCAAAGGCAGAATATTTATAAACACTTGGTTCAATAAAACACATTTCAGTTTATATGAATACTTGTTTGCATTGTTTATATTAATACCAGTATGATATTGATTTATAATTTTATTTAAAATGAAATATTTAAAATTATTTCTCTCATATTTCCCACATAATTTTTCAAAGTTGAAAAATAAGAGAAAATAAAGGGTTGGGAAGTGAAGTGTAGTAAACACTTATCTTCCGTTTTACTGATGTTTATAATTATTCATTTAATAATTTTATTTTTTGTATTTTAAATTATAACTGTCCTCCACAAGTCAGCCCGAGAGTAGATGTTAGTAAAGACATACCATCACCTAAATCCTCTTTTTTTTTAAAAAAGAAGTTTACATTATCAATCACACCTTGTAACAATGAGCGTTTTTGTGTATTTGAACCTCTGTGTCCAGGCTCATGGGCCATAGTACTAAATATACAACTACACACCTATTTTAGCAAGTTACACTATACTTCTGATTTTTTATGAAAAACTTATTCCATTTGTGTCTCTTTGATAGCTGCTTTATGTTGACAGGAGACAGTTCAATGTCGGCATAATTAAACCACCCCCAACGAGTGACAGTAGCTATGTCGGCAGCAGAGCGATATAGCGCTATCCACACCAACGCATCTGTCAGTGTAATTTACATCAATCAGGGGTGTTTCCCCCGATTGACAAGCATGCTAGTGTAGACATAGCCTTAAAGTAATAGGTACACTGTTCACTGCATTTTAAAAAAAAACAAAAACGAAGTTGTCATATCATGAATATTCTAGCGCCATCTGGCATCCCAACGAGCAAACAAATATACCTGGTCATCCTGTTTCACTTCTAAAAGAAGAGAGAAAAAATTTTCCCTATCTTTCCAACAAATAACTTACTAACAACAGGATCCATAAAAGGAAAACCTGTTCTTAACTATGACCATTTTCAACAATTCCGCCCATTCTAAGTTATGTATCTATTGCAGCATACTATAAAAAAGATTTTATAAAATATGTTGTATAAAAACTTCCAAAACAGCGACAACTCCTGACACTTTAATAGAAACCTAGCTTCATAATATAGATTGTACCATCTCAAAATGACATACCTGGCTTTTACTTATTTAAATTAGAAACTTCAAAGAATCTTTACTGCAGTGGATATGTTTATCCAATGATATAATGAACATAACAGTAACTAATTCCATTTCATCTTTTCAACTAGTAAATATAATCTTTTATTTATGGTTGGCTGGTGATTATAACAGAAGATAGAGAGGAATTCTGAACTGAGAGAGCTGCTGCTATCTGCCACAATATGTAAAAAGGCACAATAACTTCCAGCCCCTGGAGACAGACTGCCTAGAAAAAGCAATAATTTGTGTAAAACTGCTAGCAGATTTTCATATTGAAATATATCCTGTTAGACTATAATGTGCTTACACTGAATATTTAACATGCCACAGTAAAAACAAAATGAAACAGTATTCACTATGGTCTCAAAAATAGCCAGTTATATATCATATCACACTACAGTGTGTTAACATTCACATAAGAAATATAAGTTCTTATGGCTGGTATTACTGTGTGATATAAAGTAATAAGTCAAAATAAAAATGGATTCCAAGCTGTCATCCCTCTCATTAGGACTATATTACAACAGAGCTAGTCCAGGTATTTTTTTTTTTTTTTTATGGTGCACAGGGACAAACCATAGAAGTTCGTCAGCACCTTTTGTTGGTATGAGCTCACTTGAGACTTGGTATCAGCTGGAGAAGTATTGACAGGCAAGGAAAGATTAATGTAGAGCACCATTTACCTATTTTATTTAAGAACTCTGTATGCAAGTCTTCATGCACTGAAGACTAAATTGTAGAAGGTGTTATGTACCCAACTATATGCGAGTTACTTTCAGCATATGGAGTCTTATGGCCCCAGTTCAGGAAAGCAGTTAAGTATATGCTTAAAATACCGTATGAATGCTTTCCTGAGTCAGAGTCTAGGTGCATTTCATAGCTGAATTGGGTCTGCTTCTCCCTTCCAGGCACAAGTCTTCCTATCTGAAAATTCATGTCAGGCCCCTAGTCCACACTCTCTCAAAGATGTTGTAATCCAATGGTGTTTGAAAGTTCAGCATATACTGACGCTAAGTTTAGATGTACTGCATGAACTAGGTCCAATGAGTGAAGTATCAAACTGGTTTTAAGAATGCAGAGTTGACGACTCATGATTTTATTGAGTCAAGATTTCGGGGGGAGGTGGGGGGGGTTGTTTTTTAAACTCTATCTACTGGAATCAGGTGATCATATGAAAATCTCAACTTTCAACTTATAAAAAAACCTAAGCTTCTAGGCCTCATGGCTGCAGAGAAGGTTCAAAATGTGAACGCTTAAGTACTCAAATACCAAAAGGCAACTAAAAAGAACCCAAAATGTATTGTTTTAAAAAATCTAATGATTTAAAATCTAGTCATGAGACCATACACTTGATTTTACCTAGGGAAAGGAGTGACAGTGTAAAAAGAGGGGAGGATGGTGACAATTCAATGCAAATATTCTTTGTGCTGAAATCCATTCTTTGTTTCTATCAATTCTGAGAATTTTTTTCCTGCTCCCACAACTGCCCCGAAAAAGGCTACACAAGTAAAACTCTCCTCACCCAGAGATTTCACAGATGGGCTCTGTCAGTGAATACTTGTCAGGATGCTTTCTCTCTCTTTGTTTTAAGGACAGGAATTGTATCATTATGGAATAATAGTAAAATATTTATGTTGTTTTCAAGGGCAGGAATGACTTATTGTACAAATCAATATTCTATGTATATTACAAGTTGTGTGCTGTAATGTGATTTCAAGGTTTATAAGGACACAAAACTTTAGAAATGTAACCATTTTTACAAGGATCCCACATCCAAAACTCTTTAAAGAATTTAATTTATGTAGCATGAGAATTTCTTGAGTTACAAAAGGGATCAAAATGCAACCTGAACTATGGAGAGACCACTGAGTGAGTGTCCATAATAAAACTGATAAAAATTAGAGACTTAATGATACAGAGTGGTGTTCCAATCCCAAGTGGGGGCTCGGGGAGTCACAACAACAGAAATAAGTATATAAATAATCATTTGTTCAGTGTTAATGTAAACAACTGGAGTGGGCTTCTGATGAAGGAAGCCTGGAATTTGGGGTTAGTATGTTTAAGATGGATGGATCAGGAAAACAGTAAATGGGATGACCTGGGTAATTATAGGCCTGTCAGCCTGACATCAATCCTGGCCAAGATAATGGAGCAGCTAATACAGGACTCAAAGAATTAAAGGAGGGTGATGTAATTAATGCCAATCAACATGGGTTTATGGAAAATAGATCTTGTCTAACTTGATTTGGTTTTATATTATATGTTTGCTAGATAAGTTTAGTATTGTTGACGTAATATATTTAGACTTGGCATGTTTTGATGAAAAATTAGAATACAAAATTAGCATGGTACAAAATAGATTGATTAAAAACTGGCTAACTGATAGGTCTCCAAGTGTAATTGTAAACAGATTGTAATTATAAAGCAGGTGTGTTCCCAGTAGGGTCCTGAAGGGAACAGATCTTGGCCCTAACACTATTTAACATTCTTATCAATGACCTAGAAGAGAACATGAAATCATCAGTGGTAATGTTTGCAGATGACAAAAAGCGGGGGAGTGGTAAATAATGAAGACAGGTCACTGATAAAGAGCACTTGAAAAGCTGGCACAAGCAATGTGTATTCTAATATAGTTAAATGAAAATGCATACATGCTTTATAGCGATTGAGCTCCTTGAGTCTGTCTATTTAGCTTAACAAATAGAAGGTTAAAGGAGGACTCCATCACAGTCTGTAAGTACTTGCACAGGAAACAAATATTTGATAATGGGCTCTTCACTCTAGACGACAAAGGTATAACAAGCTCCAATAGCTGGAATTTGAAGCTAGATGTATACCTTTTTTCCAGTCGAAATCTATTCTAACAGTGAGAGTAATTAACCATTGGGACAATTTATCAAGGGTTATAAAGGTGGGTACTCCGTCTCTTGATATCTTTAAATCAAGATTGGATATAGATATAGATATAGATATAAAGAAAATATGCTTTAGTTCAAAAGGAATTATTTTGGGGAAGTTCTATGACCTGTGTCATAGAGAACTGACTAGATGATCACAATAGTCCCTTCTGGCCTTGGAATCCAAGAATCTATGTGGAGTAAGCAGGTAGAGTGGGAATTCAGAGTAAGTAGGTAAAGGATCCCGTAAAAGTCTCCCATGATCATCATCCAAGAGACTGATATTTCGTTTAGCTTTTTTCCCCAGAAAGTTTCCAATAATTGTCTGTGGAGATATTACCTTGAAAATCTGAGAACACGAGCACTTCTATTTTTATATTTAAAGGGTGGCATGAAGCTGAAACCCTAGAAATAATAAAATCATAGAAATGTAGGGTTTGAAGAGACCTGAAGAAGTCATCTAGTCTAGCGCCCTGCACTGACGCAGGGCCAAGTATAACTAGACCATCCCTGACAGGTGTTCATCAACAATCTTAAAAACTGCCAACAATAGGGATTCCACAACCTTGCTTGGAAGCCTATTCCAGTGCTTAACTATCCTTATAGTTAGAAAGCTTTTCCTAATATCTAACCCAAATTTCCCTTGTTGCAGATTAAGCCCATTACTTCTTGTCCTACCTTCAGTGGGACACAGAGACCAATTGATCCCTGGCCTCTTTATAACAGCCCTTAACAGAGTGAAGACTTATCAGATCCCCCTCAGTCTTTTCTCAAGCCTAAACATGCTTCCCCCCCCCCCCTTTTTTTTTTTTAAATCTGTCCTGAGAAGTCAGGTTTTCTAAAATTATTTTTGTTGATTTCCTCTGGGCTCTCTCCAGTTTGTCCACATCTCCATTACAGCATGTTCCAGATGAGGCCTCTCCATTGTGGAGTAGAGTGGGACAATCAGCTCCCAGGTCTTAAATACAACACTAATACACCGCAGAATGATATTCCCTTTTTCACAACTCCATCACATTGTTGACTCAAATTCAGCTTGGGATCTGCTACAAAACTTCCAGATTCTTTTCAGCAGTACTACCACCTAGCCCGTTATTCTTCATTTTGTAGTTACACATTTGATTTTTTCCTTCCTAAGTAAAGTACTTGTTACTTTTCTTTACTGAATTTCACCTTGTTGATTTCAGGCCAAGTTCTTAGATTTATCAAGGTCATTTTGAATTCTAAACCTGTCCTCCAAAATGCTGGGAACTACACCTCCCAGCAGCTCTGTAGACACATCCTAGGGTCTACGTCTTCACCGTGGAATTAGTGTGGGTGATCAGTCCTCAGGCGTAAGCAGCTGGTTGGCTTAACTCAAGTATGAGCCACCACACTGCAAAGCTATACTCCAATGTATCCACTCAACTCCATCTACACTGAGGCTGCACTCATGCTCATTCATATGAGGCACTAGGAAATCTGGAGACACATCCTAAGGTTCTTAGCTCTGCAATACAAAGAGCTGCTCTATGACTCTTTCCCTATAAATTGTGGGAATTGCAGGAAGGCATTGGAGGAATATCAGGTGAATGCCCATTTAATGGGTGTCTGAATACAATATACTCCTGTTTATCCAAAGACCACGGGGAACACCGATTTTGTTCAGATAATCAGGAGCTTGGATAATCAAAAGGCAGCCTTTTTCTCAAACCCCTCCCCCAAAGCTCTTACCTCTGCAGTCAAAAAGAGCTGGCCTGGGTACAGATTTCACTGTTCTAACTATGTATGCACAGTAACAGCAAGGCAGCAGACTCCCTGGCACCCAGGCTCCAGCTGCAGCTTCTCAGAGCACACACATACTCACATGCGGGCTCCTGCAAACCACCTGAGGTAATATGGAGACCACACTGAAGAAGGAGCTGGGTACTGTAGTGCTGCATCAACCAGGGCCAGAGGTACAGCTCCAACCAGGTGAAGAGCAATTCCACGGCAGAGGTGCAGGGAGGTAGCAAGGGATGCAGGAGGAGGGAAAGTGCATACCAGCAGCTGGGCATGGAGGCCAGGGATTTCACTCAGAGGTTGCATGCCGGCAGCTGGGCAGGGTGGCTTACTGGGGGTTGCATGCAAACAATTGACAAGGAAAGGATTCAAATAATAGGGTTTTCGATAAATGGGAGTACACTGTATAAGTTAAGGAATGAAGGTGATCAGTATACCCCTACAGACACACACACAATTGCCCTCAGGAAGAGATATAGCAAAGTCTGCAGAACCTAGCAGATATGACTGGGTCGCGATTAATCGTAGTTTTAATTGTGCTGTTAAACAATAGAATACCAATTGAAATGTATTAACTATTTTTGATGTTTTTCTACATTTTCATATATGTTGTATTCTGTGTTGCAATTCAAATCAAAGCATAAATTATTTTTTATTATAAATATTTGCACTGTAAAAATGATCAGTAGTATTTTTCAATTTACCTCATACAAGAACTGTAGTGCAATCTCTTTATCGTGAAAGTGCAACTTACAGATGTAGATTTCTTTGTTACATAACTGCACTCAAAAACAAACAAACAATGTAAAACTTCACAGCCTACAAATCCACTCAGTCCTACTTCTTGTTCAGCCAATCGCTAAGACAAACAAGTTTGTTTACATTTATGGGAGATAATGCTGCCCTCTTCTTATTTACAAATGTCACCTGAAAGTGAGAACAGGTGTTCGCATGGCACTCGTGTGGCCAGCATTGCACGGTATTTACATTCCAGATATGCTAAACATTCATATGCCCCTTCATGCTTTGGCCACCATTCCAGAGGAGATGCTTCCATGCTGATGATGCTAGTTAAAAAAAAATGCATTAATTAAATTTGTGACTGAACTCCTTGAGGGAGAATTGTATGTCTCATGCTCTGTTTTACCCGCAATCTGCCATATATTTTGTATTATAGCAATCTCAGATGATGACCCAGCACATGTTGTTCATTTTAAGACTACTTTCACTGCAGATTTGACAAAATGCAAAGAAGGTGCCAATGTGAGATTTCTAAATATAGCTACAGCACTCAACCCAAGGTTTAAGAATCTGAAGTGCCATCCAAAATCTGAGAGGAATGGGGTGTGGAGCATGCTTTCAGAAGTCTTAAAAGAGCAACACTCCGATGTGGAAACTACAGCACCCGAACCATCAAAAAAGAAAATCAACCTTCTGCTGGTGGCATCTGACTCAGATGATGTAAGTGAACATGTGTCAACCTGAACTCCTTTGGATCTTTATCTAGCAGAACCCATCCTCAGCATGGATGCATGTCCTCTGGAATGGTGGTTGAAGATGAAGGGACATATGAATCTTTAGCGCATCTGGCATGTAAATATCTTGCAACACCGGCTACAGCAGTGCTGTGCGAACATCTGTTCTCACTTTCAGGTAACATTGTAAACAAGAAGCGAGCAGCATTATCTCCTGCAAATGTAAACAAACTTGACTGACTGAGCGATTGGCTGAACAAGAAGTAGGACTGAGTGGACTTGTAGGCTCTAAAATTTTACATTGTTTCATTTTTGAATGCAGTTATTTTTGTACATAATTCTACATTTGTAAGTTCAACTTTCATGATAAAGAGATTGCATTACAGTACTTGTATTAGGTTAATTGAATACGTGAATACTATTTCTTTTGTTTTTTTACAACACAAATATTTGTAATCAAAAATAAATATACAGTGAGCACTATACACTTTGTATTCTGTGTTGTAACTGAAATAAATATATTTGAAGATGGAGAAAACATCAAAAATATTTAAATAAATGGTATTCTATTATTTTTTTAACAGGTGAGATTAATTTTTTTTAATTGCTTGACAGCCCCAAAAATAACCCTTGGAAAAAGTGGCTGTTGCCTCTTGCTGATCACTTGGAGGCTCTATAAAGGTGAGAAACTTTGCTTGAGATGAACTGTACAAAGAGCACAACTGCCTTCGGCTTGCCAAAGAGAAAATATATGCAAACATTCAGACAAGAAACAAAAGGAAGGAAGATAGAGTGAACGCGCCATTCGTAAAGATGTAGGGAACAGACTGCTTGTGACAAGAGACATAGTACTCGTGCAGAGAATACAATGAGGATCTACTTAATTAATAGAACTCTTCATGAGGTCACCACCCATTGTGCGAACCAATCATGGACAATGACCTGTCCAAACATATGGCAAGCTACACTACTGAAGAGGCATCTGGAAAAGCAGCAAATCAAAGTCACAGTAAAAGTGATCAAATCCTTCAGAGGTCAGTGTATGTTGACTCATATGAGACCTGTGTGCAGTTTGGAAAGAGAATAAAGTCCCAAGGTACTAGAGAAAGTCCATACTGGAACAGACACATATACACCATCTATATTCTATCAGGGGAGCCCACTTTAGAAAAAGGATCAATTTGGTTTTAGAAAAGGAAAAGGAACAATAGGTGGTACATTCATCCCTGGACAGCAAGTGGAAAAGAAGTTGGGGAAATGTCAAGCACAGATGGGCTTTTCCTTTGGAAAAAAATCAAGAATCTGCTCTAATCCTATGGGGTACTGGTGGACTTTGCCTGATGATGGTGGGTTGGTATGATAGTTCCATGACCAACGTGCAGCACCCTTCTGTGTAACAGAGGGTTTCAAGGTGAAGGTTGGGGTTTACCAGGGATCGGCACTTAGTCCATTACTATTCATAATTGTGATAGACTTCATAAGAAAACAAATCCAAATGGAAGGTGGTACAAAGTTGATTTATGCAGACTATTTTGTGCTAATGGCTGACAGTGCGGAAAATTTGGTCCAGATGATTGATGCCAGGAACAGGGAACTAAAACTATGGCCTCAAAATGACTAAAGAAAAGATTGAGTCATGTAGGTGACTCACACAGAACCAAGCCAAATAAATAGCAATATTGAGAGCCAGCACCTAAATCAACTTTCTTCATTTAAGTACTTTGAGGGCTGGTTAGCAGCAAATGGAGAAATCAACAGCCAAGGCTTAGTGCAGGGGAAGACTGGTTCACAATAAAAATGGGGTTGCTTTATTATAAACAAATGCCCAAGCTACATAAGGGACAACTGTTCAAAACCATTGTAAGACCAGCTCTTCTCTATGGATCAGAGACATGGGCGACCAAAGAGCGGCACTTGAAAAGACCTGAAGCCATTGAAATGAGATGTTGAGGGCAGTGAGAGGGGTGACATTCCTGGACCACATGCAGATCATCAGGAGTGAAATTGGTATCAGACAGAAACTGCAAGAGAAGAGGCTGAGATGGTATGAGCATGGACAAAGGATGGACGAAAGGACTAGAGTTTGCAGTCAGAGAACAAAAAGGACAACCAAAAATAAATGGTGGCTAGACTGCATATGGAAGGATGGAGTGGAAAAGGGGGGAGCATTGGACTGGCAAGCCTCAAAAAAACTGATCTGGTGAACTGTCCTCAGCTAGCTAGGAAAAGGGGAAGACGACAACAGTGAGGACTATCAGCACTCAAGTGGTTTAATGGAGATATCCAATCCAATCTCCTAGAGCTAGAAGGGACCTTGAAAGGTCATTGAGTCCAGCCCCCTGCCTTCACTAGCAGGACCAAGTACTGATTTTGCCCCAGATCCCTAAGTGGCCCCCTCAAGGATTGAACTCCCAACCCTGGGTTTAGCAGGCCAATGCACAAACCACTGAGCTATCCCTCCCACCCCTGTGTCCACACTGCAAAGTGGGCGGTTATCAGCTTTAGCATAAGCAGCACTCGGGGCTTTAGCCTACACCCTGAAATAAACCAGCCAGCTTGAATGTAAAACATCTAAGCAATACTTGTGAGAGAGGGTTGTATGTGTGGACAGGAGCTGAATTGGCGGGGGGTGGGGGGGGGAGGGGGAGAAACACCTGAGTAAGGGGCTGAGTTAACTCGACAGTGAAGACAAGCTTTAACAAAGTTCAACTTGTGCAACTGGAATGAGGGACAACGTGGTATAGATTGGTGGGGTGCTAGCTGAATTATTTGTACATTTCTGGTACTCAATGCAATTTGACAAATTCCAAAAAGCAAAAAGAAATTCCCAACCAGAAACATATTGATGAGCTCCTGTGGTGAAACATTTCTGTTCAGAGATGGTTTTGCCGTGTCCAGAGAGACCATGAAATCCACACAAAGGCAAACAAATTTCCCAGACTCTCCTTTCAGTGAAGAGAACTTAAGCAAGAAGCTCCTAAATCTCCATCCAGCACTTGAGTGACATACAAGGTTCTTAAATGAAGATAGCGATATTTCTAGAAAATGATCACTGCACTGTCTATAGACATGGTTTGTAACTCTTAAAACCTATGATTAAATATCTGTTCTCTTAAAGCTATTTTCATCTGGAAATGGATTTTTTAATACTTTCAAATTCAATACAAATCTCTGTCTCCACACAAGAAAATATATATTAAGACATTTTCAATCAGTTTGATATCTAGCAGCACCACCTCAGAACATGGCTAGCACACAATGAATGTACAGTGATATTGGCATCAACTCCAATAGCTAAAGCTGGCATAAATCAATATAAAATTTCCATTGGGCTTATTTAAGTTTTCAGAAGGCTACAAGGTTGGAGCACTTATCAAGCTTATGAATGTTAAAATTACAGTATCTGCTGCACTATATGTGAAGCTCAGTACAGAAAAAGCTGTATTATACAGCACTGTACCAACCAGAAAGCTCTATAAACCAGTATTTCTGATCTTCATTGAAAGTCCGGTTTATAGTCCATTTGGTCCAGGGCCGGTAGGCTCCCTACCTGTCTCCGCGTGGCTCCCCAGAAGTGGCAACATGTCCCTGCTGCTCCTAGGTGGAGGAACAGCCACAGAGGTTCCATGCAATGCCTCCGCCCCAAGCTCTGACTCTGCAGCTCCCATTGGCTGGGAACTGTGGCTAATGGGAGAGTTGGGGGTGGTGCCTGCAGGTGGGGGCAGAGCATAGAACCGCATCTCCGCCTAGGAGCGGCAGGGGCATGTTGCCGCTTGTGGGGAGCCGCCCAAGGTGAGCGTCACCTGGATCTGGCACCCCGAAACCCCTCCAACACCCCAACCCTGAGCCCCCTCCTGCACCCAAACTCCCTCCCAGAGCTCATGCCCCACACACACCCCAAGCCCTCAGCCCCCGCCTGCACCCAAACTCCCTCCCTCTTAGTTAACTGGAATTTTTGACTTACCGGCACCCCCAAGTATCCCAACATGCCAGATAGCAAAGCTTTTACTGAATTTGGTTATCATAACATGAAATGCAACTGTCAGGAACGATATCCATTTTTAAATACACATACAAATTGGCAAAGCTTCTTAAAGCAAAGCTCTTGGTCAATTTTTAGTCATAAAGTGACCAAGGATTACTGCCTGCTTTAATGACTAATTCTCTGGTAACTGAATAACCTATGTATTTAACAAAGTTAGCAGAAATGTGTATTTTATATTGGGGCTGTGTATAAATGGGATAGAGTGGCCTCTATTTGTCAAGTGAGTACTTACAGGACAGCAGTTAGTACCTGAACCTGCAATGCATTGCAAATTGACAGCATGCTGCATCCACATGGATTTAATTGGTTTCCACAAGAGCAGAGAAGATTGCCTATGTGCAATGTATTGCAGGATCAGGGCATGAGTGATTAGCTGTAGAACACATTACTGTATGCCACCAGAAAAGTGAAAGAAACAACTGATGTTTTCCTTTCAGACACTTCCTCAATCTGTTAATCCCCGTTTATAAGGAAATGGAAATGTACTTCAAAGCAGAGAGCATTACTGGATTCATTATCCACCTCTCCTGCACCCCAGTAGAGTGACAGTTATATCTTCTTCAGACCTGTTGGACTTTCATGCCACCTTTGACTCACTACAATTAACCTATACCCACTTTACACCTCCAATTGCTATTGGCAGGCAGAAGCATTCGGTCATTTGAAACTTTGTTTGTACCCATCTGTTTGCATGTCCTTTGGATAATCCATCCCATCACAGCTTGCCGATTCCAACACAGAATTCCAACTACCATGCTGTTCGTGCCATTTTTTATTAGTGTGTGCAAGGTACATGTGCATGGGATTGATTCAAAGGAAATTTAAAAGCAAGAGCTGTAGGGAAACACACATTCTCAGCCCATCTTTTCTACCAAGCGTTTCTGCCAAGACAATGTTAAAATGTTAGTGTAAGAAGAGAAAAATCAAATGTTGAATGTTATTGATAGAATTGTATCTAGGTTTTTATAATTTTTTTGAACTATCTATAAATTTATGAGCATTTCTTTTTACCCATGTGCTTTCTTTTAACTGAAACATCAAATATATAGGAGCACCAAGATACTACCATACCAAAGACATTGGGCTGGTCCACACTAACCCCCCACTTCGAACTAAGATATGCAACTTCAGCTACGTGAATAACATAGCTGAAGTCGAAGTATCTTAGTTCGAACTTACCGCGGGTCCACATGCGGCAGGCAGGCTCGCTCCCCCGTCGACTCCACGTACTCCTCTCGCGGAGCAGGAGTACCAGCGTCGACGGCGAGCACTTCCGGGATCGATCCCAGAAGATTGATTGCTTACCGCCGGACCCAGAGGTAAGTATAGACATACCCATTGTTACAGATAAACATTAGGAATGGATCTCATCAGTGGTCCTTCCAGTCCAGTATCCTGTCTCCAACAGTGGCTAGTACTAGCTACTTTGGAGGAAGAAATGCTGCAGAATGCAGTCACATAAGATAACTCACCCCCAAGGTTCCTTCTATCCCCCAGTAGTCTAAAGTTTACTTATGCCCTTAAGCTAGGAGTTTATATCCCTTCCAAAATTGTTAAATATTTACTTTTGTAACACTGATCACTCTCATTCAGAGACATACCTAATCCTTTTTTCAATCCTACTGAAATCTTGGCTTCAATGATACCTTATAGCAGTGAGTTCCACAAACTACTTTTTTGGGGTAAAAATCTTAATTTGCTTTCTTTCAGTAATACTGAATGACCCCTTGCTCCTTCTTATGAGAAATGATGACTTGAAGGATACAAGCTACCTGCTCTACATCATATTTTATTATATGCAACTTTAGGATGCAGCTAAACCGCTTCTAAAGTAAACAGTCCTAATCTTTTCAATCTTTCTTCACATGGAAGTTTTGCCATGCCTCTAATCTTTCTCATGGCCCCTCTCTGAACTTTATCTATAAAATAGAAGTGTATCGGGTTTAACTGAAATAAATACTTACTTCAATTTAAAGTAGACTGTAATTAGAAAAAGATTTTTTATAATTTGGATTACAGATACTAGTACAGCAATTTAACATAATTACTTATAATTAAAATTATTCTCCCTAAAGAAAAATAAAATTGTTTTAGTTTCTCTCCATACACTAAATTTAGATATAAACGGAGTGGCTTACTCATATTGTTTACTATAATTATTGCAGTACTTCAATAACAGCTTTAATTCCAATGTTCACAATTATTTTAAAGTTTTAGAACTTTCAAATCAAATAATAGTTTCTGCTGCAGAAAGGGAAAATCTTTCCAACTCCCATTCCTTTTGTACTTTTAACATGACTCATAAATTTACATTCCTGTGGAGGTTTGTGTAGGAGTGAAGGCACTTATGTATTATCAAGGAATCTGACATTATAATCCCAAGAAGTTACTACTTATAGAAAAAAATAAAACAGTTCCCATTCTTCTCTGTACATACTAAGTGTATTCTATTAATCTAGCCAAAAAAGTTGCACTTAGTATTTTAAAATATATTTTTAAAACTATACTTATCACTCAGCTTTAAAAACAGCAATGAAGTTCCTTGAGATTTCCAATGTCCAGAACTTAAATTGGAGTGGAAAAATCTTATTATGTGCTTCCTTCTCTACCTTGGGCAACAGTCAGCCTGAAAATTCTCCCCACTATATAGATACATACAGGGATCCTTTCAGTGAGAGTAATCAATGAATAAATTAGCCTCACCTTAGAGTTATGAAATGTCTCTCCTCCTCTATCATTTTCTTTAATTCTCATTTTTACCTTCACATCTTCTCTTCTTCTTCCTTCTACTGACTCCCCTGTTCCCCCCAGGTTCTCAATACTACCACTTTCTCCCAACTACCAAATGCAGGCTGAGACACCAAATGACATTTAGATACATCAGAGGAATGGTGGCATGTAATATTGCTAGTTTAAAAAAAAAACACAGAAAATTAGAAACAGAAAACATCTATTAGATTTCCTTATTTCAGTAAGAAAGTGGATCAGGACTGTAAAGGAAAAAAACTACCTCACCAATTTGCTTATTAGACTATATGTGGTAGCCAAAGATTAAACGGCTAATTAATTCTGCTTCTCTCCTTTCTTACTCAGGACATCATTTTCCAAGTTGCTTAACACTCAAAAAATTGTAATCTGTCCTTGAACATGGAGCATTGCTTGAGTCATTTCATGGGACAATGCCTTTACTAAACCATGAATGGTGAGCCAAATGTGGCCCACAACACAAATAGATGCACATCTACCTATAAGCAGCAATCCAATAGTGAGCAGAAATTGGGGATAAAGCCAAGAGCATCAATTACAGGGGTATAAACAAACCGAACCATTCAAATGCGGATGCCCACAGCTGAACTCATTGTACGGAGGTAGTAAAAGAATAAAGAGATTAGTTCCATTCATGACATTTTTTTCTAAGGGGGTTACGAAAAACACTGTGGTACTGAACTGAGAAGCTGTAAAAGGAAGCTAATGTAATGAATAGAATTCAACTTTCAACATATGGCTCTAAGTAGAACATTGGGTCTAAGGGGGAAAAAAAACCTAGAAATGTGCTAAATCCCAAAGTTTGACATGCGGGTCAGATACAACCTGAAGGTTCAGGAGCATTTCCAGTTTTTATCCAGACTTCTGGAATTCTTGGTGTGGGTCAGATCAGGAGTTCCACAACAACTACTTCCCTTATTATTTGGGGATTTCTGGTTTTGTCTGAGACTGGGTGCAGAAAATGCTGAAATTAACCAACTTTATCTTTTGAAAGCGATACAGCCAAAATTCACACTTAACAAAATGACTGACCTCACACTTGGTAAAGCAACCCCCATCCTCTCATGTATTTATACCCACTCCTGTATTTGTCACTTCATGCATCTGATGAAGTGGGTTCTAGCCCATGAAAGCTTATGCCCAAATAAATTTGTTAGTCTCTAATGTGCCACAAGGACTCCTCTTTGTTTTTGCTGATACAGACTAACACAGCTACCACTCTGGAAAATGTGTATGTTATTATCTGTGTACCAGGCTAGTGAAGAAGTTATACTAGACTTGAAAATATTTCCTATTTGAGTCATGTCTGTTCAGACTGGTGGCAATTTTTAGTATTGGTAACAATGTAAAGCCAATATGTATGCAGATGATGAAACTACATTTTACTTTCTGTATGAAACAAATGAAATTACCACCAAAATGCCAATTTAAAAAAGAAATGTGATTATATGCTGTATAAAGCAGAACCCGTTGTTATGCACAAAAGATGTAGTGTTTGGTCTCCACTTCATACAACCCAGTACTTTCCCCTGTTTTGACCAATGCATTGCAATGAACATACACCTTCCGTGAGCACTCCACTGTGGAACAAACCATTTCTTGAGAAGTTACAGCTAATTCAAAACCCATCAGTGTAGAAAGATTTAGAGAAAGTGGATAAAAAAAATAAGACTGATGGTGGGAAGACATGGCAACAAAAGGCATAAACTCTACATATGGAGAGGATGCTTTACGGCGGTACAAAGCAAATTAGCAGTAGGAGCATAGATAAAGTTAAGAAAGCACTAATTAAAGCAAACCTCCTTTGAGTAATATGCAGTAGGCTATGGAATAGGGTCCCAAGAGAAATGGAGGAAATGTCATCATTTGAAACACAAACTAAAAATTGAAGATCTATGGTTTTGGGGGGGGGGAATTCTGTATTGTCCGGGGGATGCACTGGACACCCTTAGAGTTTTTCTCCATCTCTTACTTGAATGACTCAAAGAAATCACCACAACTATAGTTCTGATCCCTGGGCACCTTGCTACTATTTATTCTGACATTATGTAAAAGCCATTTATTCCCCCTCATTGCTTTCTATCTCCTAATTAGGTTTTAATTCATGACAGACTTTAACCTTTCATCCCGTGGTTACTATGTTTCCTTCAGAACCTCTCGTTAGAGTCTTGATCCAAAAGAGTTTTAAAAAAAACTAAAATTATATCCACTGGTTCTTCTTTCTACTGCTTGTTTAGCAGCTGTCTGTATTCAAAAGGAATCTTGATTTACACTTTAAAAAGAGCATGCTGGTTTGTCTTTTTTTTAGCATCCTTTATGGGGCACTCGATGGCTTGTGACTGGGAGTGTTTCACATCTGAGCCATGAGTCCAAGTTGGTGATGATTTCTGAATTAGACACACAAAGCCTTTTGATTACACCAAAAGATCCCCGCCACAACCAATGCCTTTGTTAGCCGTTTCAGCAGAGAATCTAAAGACTTAATGGAGCACAGTGATTAAACTAGCCCCTCACTTCAGCAAGAGTATCTCTGTAGGTGAGCATGGAGGAACATACATTGCTTGTGTGCGGTACCTCTTCTGTGGATAACTAGAGAACTTGAGTCTCATTCGGTCCTAATTCAGCATCTCTCCCAAACATTAAAGTTGCTGTTTTTATCTAGCTGCATTTTAACTGTAATTCTTCCCGTGGTAATTTTCCTTACAGCAGGTATAAGTTTCACTAGTCTGGAATATCCAGGAGAGTGCGTGTGTGTGTGTTTAAGTGCCTCCAGCACATAAGAAGGGAAAAGCTTGCTGTACAAACAATTCCTCCTGTGGTTCTGCACAATAGTAGTTCTCTCCCTGTGGCACTGACAGCAGTATACAGCTGACTATGAATGATTATTTATGTGATGCTGCAAATGCAGTCTAGGAAACATACACTTCAGTATCATCCTGCTCGTTTGGGCTGGAGAGAAATAGCAGGACATTATCAAATGTTATTCCTATGGCTCCTCATCAAATAAAAATCTGAGCTATATTAGCGAAGCTGTGCCCAGTAAATTTCACTGTGTGTTTATCGGTCATGCTTCAGCTTAAAGTTTTGTTCTAAATGTCAATGCAAGGTATACAGTGGTAGGGATAGTTTCAAGATCTCTTTCCCCCACACACACACACCACATTACTTGTAGCCTGATATGATATGCAAATATTAACTCTCAGCTGAAGCTTATCAAAAATTTTAATGAGAACATTTTTCCATTGGAAAATGACATGATGAAACAAAATTTTTCATGAAACTATATTACCTTTGACAAAATTCTGTTTAGAAGGGGGGGGGGGTTAAAAAAAAAGTCAACAAGTCCCTTCCCAACATTTTCAAAATGAGATATTTCAATTTTGTGTTTCAAAATATACTTAACTTCACATAAAAATAGAAATGCTTCAACTGACCCCTCTCCACACCTTTTTTAGTCATTAAATGAAAAAAAAAAAAGATTTAAATTTTTGGCTTTTCATCCCTATTCAGGCTGAACTTTTAATTGAAATATCAAGTTTATCCATGGATGGAAAAAAAGTTTTCTAGCTAGCTCTACTATGAATAGAGGATAAAGCCTGTTGCTTTATGAAGGAACCCTTAACATTCAAGGTTTGTGTTTTTTTCCCCACCCACACTTCTGTTAACTCCCACATGAAAGTAATTAAAAACAAAATCACTGCAATTTTTTCAGTGCAGATTTTTGGAAATGATAGCAAACATTTTTCATAGCCATAGCTAAGCTATGTGCTGTTTTGTTTAATATTGATTTAATTATTTGAAAAGATGACAGTCTAATTTGTCTGCTGTGATACAGCAGCAAACAAATAAATTGTACGTTCTGTTTTAGTCCAGCTATTTTCTATAAAAGCCTTCTCACCTAGAAATAATTTGGGCATTTAACTTGTACAGCATTGCAGTTTATTATAAATGACCTGAATAATGTCCTGAAAAAAAAAAAAGTACTACAGCTGCAAGCTCCTATTAAAAAGTAAATAAAAACTACATTTCTCATTTGTTTTTAATCTGTTCATTCTTGATCATTGTTATGTATGAAAGAAGGTCAGAAAAAAAGTACACATTCTTGAGCAATTTCTAAATAAACCAAGTATTAAAGAAAACACTGGTTTCATCAGCATTTTCTTCTTCCAAATGTACCTTATCAAATTTCTATTTATGAACAAAACTTAAACAGCCTACCCATTTTTTAATGGAAAAAGTGAGTCTTCTGGTATTTTTCCTTGAAGCGTTGTAGACCTGTGCTTATAATTTGATTCAAATTGATGTTCTTTTAATCAAACCATTTGTAGAACTAAAAACTTGACTTTCCAGTCCCAGGAATGATACAATAATTTTGGGGAACGTTATCTAAATAGAAATGGCAGATGCATGAGGAATTATAACACAGAAAATTAAAATATGAAAGTTCTATGTCCTTTTATCATTAAAGGAAATAAGATTCTATATATTGTCCTTAGGGTTCAGTTGAAAAGCAATAAACGAGCTTCATCTCAGTCGTTGGATTTCAATTCAGTTTAGAATTACAAATAATATCAATTAACTTCATGCAGCAAAATCTTAGTAAAAGGCAAAGTCCATCCATATGCCAACCCTCAATACCAACAGAATGTTTTTTTAAAAATGGCACTAGTTGGAGCTTCTTTGAAATCTCTGATGTGACATATGTGCTAATAACTATCTCCATAAAATGTATCAGATCAGAATATTAAGACAGCACTAACTTAAAGTGCAAATTTGTGTTGCATAGGATAAAAAAAGATACTATTTTCTATCCTGACTCCCCCACCCCCAAAATCACTTATTAATAACAGCATAGCTTTCAATTTTCAACAGCATAGCACTTAGAGTCCAATTAAAAGGTTTAATATCTCCTTATACCATAAACCATTATGTGAAGACAAAATGTCTCAAGTATTCTGGAAAATATTTCAATGCACCATATGTTGAACAACATAATATATTGATCAAAAAATTCAAGACAATTTTGTTTTAGGAAAAGAAGCTAGGATTCTTCTTCATGCCATATGGAACCAAAGTGTATCAAACCAAAATCTGGGTAAGTCTTCCTTGATGGAGTTTGTGTTGGAGGGAAAAATGTTATGGTGTCCAAAGAAAACAATGCCTTTACAGTCTCTGACATTAAGGATTAAGAAAATAAGGTGTTGCTTTCAAAAATTAGCCTGGTATGAGGCTGCAGTCCTTTTGGACATGTACCTTAATTGTCCTCCTAATTTTATCTTGTAATTTATTAAAGGAGTTAATTCAGACATTCATTAAACAGCGTTTCTTTATGCTTGTACATGCTACTATTGCCATGGTAGCGGGAATGGATTCAACTAACAAAAGAGTTTAATGGAGAAGCAGTTTTACAAATCTTGTTAGAACGCTACATGGAAGCATTCAGGAAAGAAAAGCCACTTAGGTTGTTTCTTGTCTGTGGAAGCTCAAAGCCTCTTAGGCTATACTTTGAAGTAGCAATGTAATGTCTCAATAGCCAAGGCAACTGTGTCCCGTTTCAGGGTAAGAGAGCGAATCCTTCCTTGAAAATGAGAAATGTTAAGGCTGTATGACTATTCTATAGTACAAAGTACATATTGAAGACAACACCTTCAGTCAAGATGTATCACAGCATGAAAAAACTACTTCTGTTAAATCTTTGTATCAGATTGTTTTCAATAAGCCTCGTTAACTGTACATGCATCTGTTTGCATGCCCCAAATCCTAGACTTTAGAATGAGCTAGTAGGCAGGAACTCTATTTTCTTAAACCTTCAGAGAGGTTTAGGTTTGGTTTGAGTTCCAAGCCTGTTTTAATTCCATCTGAACCATTTCACCTGTCTCTAATTAGAAACGTTCAACTTCTAAGTGAAAGGCTTCTGATTGCTAAATTGGAAAGCTAGCATTACTTTCCCAGCTTACCAGAGACAAACACTGAATCCTGAATTTTACAAGCCTGTGCACTAAATTTTCATGAGTACTGTCTTGTGATATAATTCGGGCTCTACCAAATTCACGGTCCATTTTGGTCAATTTCACAATCAGAGGATTTTAAAAATTGTAAATTTCATTATTTCAGCTATTTAAATCTGAAATTTCACTGTGTTGTAATTATAGGGGTCCTGACCCAAAAAGGAGTTGTGGGGTGGTCACAAGGTTATTGTAGGGGGGTTGCTGTACTGCTACCCTTACTTCTGCGCTGCTGCTGGCAGTGGCGCTGCCTTCAGAGCTGGGCAGCTGGAGAGCAGCGGCTGCTGGCCAGGAGCCCAGCTCTGTAGGCAGAGCCACTGCCAGCAGCAGTGCAGAAGGATGGCATGGTACGGTATTGCCACCCTTACTTCTGCGCTGCTGCCTGCAGAGATGGGCCAGTCAGTCTGCAGCAACGATCTCCAGTTGCCCAGCTCTGAAGACAGCGCAGAAGTAATGGTGGCAATACCATGACCCCCTGCAACTCCCTTTTGGGTCTGGACCCCCAATTTGCAAAACTCTGGTCTACCCTATGAAGTCTGTATAGTATAGGGTAAAAACACAAGACACCAGATTTCATGGTCTGTGATGCGTTTTTTATGGACGTGAATTTGGTAGGGCCCTAGGTATAATGGAATTTCCGTATTAACAAATCCAACTAAATTGTAATGAGGATACTATAAAATATATTCACTAGGCACTACTAACCTAAGGCCAATGTCAGTTCACTGATGCATGCAAACATCTCTCATTTAAATCAATGGGAGACATGGATACCTATCCAGGACTGAATTTTGCCCTTGAAGCATTATTTCCCAAGGTATTCCAGTTTCAGAATGGCATGTATTTTCTGGCATTTTACTGATATTCATAATCTGTCAATGATGGCAGCGGTGATGCGAACTTCCAATTTATCTTTGAAGGTCTAGTTATTGACCAGTACAGTATGTTTGCTTTGAAACAATCTATATTATACTTATGGAATTGAACTGCAGCTATCTGGGTGTGGACTGAACAACCTACTCAAAAAAAATTTTAAAGGGTCTATTAGTAGTAGTTACTCTATTACAGTAGCACTCATGTTGCTAGGTATTGTCCACATAAAAGGAAGACAATGAAGCCGAAGTATTTGCAGTCCTAGAAGGCATGCAACATTTGAAGGAGAAAGGAAGCTAAAACATACAATCAACTTTACAAATATATTCGTAAACTATTCACAACTGCTCCTTATTACTTGGTCAATTTCTTGAAAGTCTCATGACATAAGTGGGTATAGAGGGAGAATTTGAAGGTGCAGAAGGACTCATTTTGGGGATGGGTCTCATGTATTAGACGTGGAATGAAAGCAAGCATGAAGATGACAGCTAACAGGAATGAAGTTGTGCATTCAAGTTTTCGTAGGCTGACCTGAAGAGTTTCAAACTCCAGAGCACTACTAACTGTTCACAGAAATTAAAAGCAGAGTTATTGAAGGTCAAATTTAGATAGGCGTTGAGTTTCTTTCCACCCCCTCTCCATTGCAACAAGCTTTGAAGCTGCAGCCAACTGTTTAAATGTTCATTTCCATAATTCTACAAGACAAAAGTTCCAGCCTTAAGACCAGCACCAAGCACCAACATACTTAACGTATGTACATTTTCTCTTCCTCCACCACCCCCAGAAGTTCCCTCTAGTTCTTTTCAGATTTTTTAGCTGGCATGTTAGAATACTATGATACTGAGTCTGAACCGAAATTCTCCGTGATTGTAAAAATTTGTGATTAAACAGATGTCAGCAAATATTTAATGGAGTGTAAGTAGAGAAGCAGATGGTGAAATCTATGGAGTTCAAAGTGGCTGTGTTACACTAAAAAGCAAATTTGAGGGAAAAAAGTATTGTACTGAAAATATTAACTATCTTCAAGATTAGTTTAAACAAATGTAAAAAAGTTCTTACTCAAAAACACGTATTCAGAAGGTTTATCAAGCTTGAAATAGAGGTATCTGCGTTATAAACTTCACACCATTATAGAAAAATTGACTTTATTCTGCTCTTGTGGATGTTACAGAACACTGTTCTTATCAACATCTGCATTCCCAAAGAAAATAATATACATCATAGTTGGAAAGCATCTGACTAAAACAAGTACCTTGACTAAGCATTGTGGACAACACATGTGCTATAAAGTAAGGCTGCAAGTCTGTCACGGAGGTCACGGGTTCCGTGACCTCCATGACTTTTGCAGTGGCTGGGGCAGGCTCAGGGGCTACCCAAACCAGGCAGCCCCTGAGCCAGCAGCAGCAGCTTGGATGTGTGGGAGGGGGCTCAGGGCTAGGGGCAGGAGGTTGGGTAAGGCATTTCTCTGTGCCTCAGCTTTCCCACCAGTAAAATGGAGCTATTTAAGTAAAATACTTTGAGACCTACCAATGAAAAGTGCAACATAAATATTAGTAGTATATAGAGTGATTTCTCTCTCTACATCTATGGCACCCCAGTAATATTTTTTCCTATGTGACAGACTTGTTTTCATGATTTTTAATCCTGCAAATTGTTGAAACAATTAATGTAAATAGCAAATTCAAATTCATGACTGTACCCTAAATCACTAAGAAAGCAGAACAGGAGGAGATCACTATTACACACACTGTGGTCTCCAACATTTGGTATTCAGGGAAGTCCCTTCTTAATATTGATCATGAAATCTAGACCATACCTTGAAGATGGAGCTATCTAACTCCCCAAACTCTGATCCTGGAAATGGCCTCTATTTTATTAGGGGCTTGATTGTGAGACAGCTCACAATCACAGGGGTATAAGCATAAGGATATAAGACATACTCAAACCCCTGCCTGGGCTACCTGCATCACCAGTCTGTGCATGGAAGTAGAGGGATAGCTGTGGCTGGAGGGCTGCTACTCCCAGCCTGCATAGTTTTGCAAGCAGCAGGCAGAGCCTTGGAGCAATCCTCTCAGTGCACTAGCCAGCACAGCTGAGCAAGTGATGCGAGGAGCTTACTTAGCTGTGCCATTGTACACTTATACAGCCTACTTCCCCTCTCTGGAGCAATGGGTAGCTGGGACTAAACTTTGGCCCTGGTCTACTCCTAGGGCAGTACAACTTGGGGCTTATGGTAACTCCCTGATATAGCCCAAAAGCACACACTTACTTACAGATGTTAAAGAGCACAAAAGTTATTATCTGGACTCTTTTGATCTCACATTTTCATGCTGAAATCCCAGCAGGTACCTCCAGCCTTGTGTAGTAGGTTGCATCCTGATTCAGAATGTATTCCACATTGTGCATGGACCTGAGATACTCTACTCCTGTGTTGCTCCCTCCCACAAATTTATTTCAAGTATTGTGAGTTCAGCCCCTGCTGTAGCTAATCTTGTCGAGATGTCAAAAGCTGCAGTTCTGTCACAGTCTAGGGGATGCAAAACAGGAGCTACAACCTCACACAATGCCCTGTATCCGGGGCCGGCTCCAGCTTTTTTGCCACCCCAAGTGGCGAAGAGAAAAATAAATTTAAAAAAAAAAGTAAAATAATTAAATAAATAAAGCTGCGATCAGCGGCACTTCGACGGCTGCTCTACCATGCCGCTTCATTCTTCGGCGGTAATTTGGCAGCCGCCAAATTGCTGCTGAAGACCCGGACGTGCCACCCCCTTCCAAGGGCCGCCCCAAGCACCAGCTTGCTGCGCTGGTGCCTGGAGCCGGCCCTGCCTGTATCCCAAGAGAAGAGGCACTAAACTGAAACAGAGACCACATGAGTTCTAGTCCCAGCTCTTCCACTCCACTATTATGAGCCCAGTCCTCTTCTCATTACCTTACAGGAGTAACTATTCCTCACCTATTTTATAGCTGAGATAACCAGGAGCTTGCATGATGTCACTCCGGGCAGAGCTAGGAGTAGAACAAATGGTTCTACTATAACAGAACTAGGTCTCATCCACTTTGCCACACAATCTTTCGGAAGGAACATGTCTGCACCTAAGGTGTTTCTCTAACCCTTACCAACCAGAGTATGGCTTTCATGCTTTAGTGGCTAGATCACATGCAGAAGTTTACAACTTTATTGCTACTTCCATGCTGAAAGATCTAGTTCTTTGATTCTAGTGGTAGTGGCTTATGCTTTTACATCCAGAATGCCCCAGTTAAGATGACCGAGATAGGAGTATTGTTACATTTGGCAATGCTATCTGTCCCCAGAGCCAGGAAAAGAAACCAAGAATCCTGATACCCAGGAGTTCTACTGCTGTGCCACAAATACTTTTGTAATCCACCTTTAAACTGAGTTTTGTCTCCCTGGCTAGGCTAGTTTACACAGAAGATAACAGCATACACTTCCCCCTCAGTCTTACAGCTGAAATTGAAGTTGTTGCTGTGGATTCAAAGACTGTGAATGATTTTTTTTTTTTAAATATAAGGACCCTTGCAAAAAAAACTGTTTGAATGATTTTACATTGCAAAACATTGTATTTTAGCGGTGACGTTGGGTGTTGTGTTAATATTTGTTTACTGTTGCATTTTTAGTGTTTGTAGTTTGGATAACAGAATCTATCCCTTTAAGAACAGTGTGAAATCTTCTGCAACATGCTTCAGGCTGAGACACCTTGTCTGTGTATCAAGAGACTGGAAGACTCTACTCCAAAAAGATCAGACTTTGATTTAGTAAACATGTGTTTCCAGAAAGCAAGTCTCATTCTGCAAGATTTTTAAAAAGTACTTATAGGGGATTTGATACCTCAGGACAATGCTAAGGCTCTATAGAGCCATTCACCTGTAGGTCGCCAATCAGAATCCAGCTCAGCAGGTTTAAAACTTGTTCCCACCTTACAAATGTTTGTTAGCCCCTGTATGAGTTAACTTTGGAGCGCCTCAGTTCTAGGAGGAGTCCCAGAGTCAAAAGACGAGACAAAAAAACATGAAGATACTTGCTTTTTGAAAACCTCGTGCTTTTTATGCCAATCTCCTGGTTTTTGGAGGTCTGCCTCAGGATTTTTCATACTACTTACCACAAGGTTAGGGCTAGAAAGGGCCTGTAATCAAGATGGAGAAGGCTCATCACAGAGCAAAGAGATACTGACTTTTATTTATGTGCTGAGATCATTTCATGTAAAAGTTTATTTCAAACTACTTAAAAAAAATCTGAGGGTGCAAAGGGTTAAAATGGAGTCCAGATATTTCCGAAAGTATTACAAAAAGTGTTTTACACTGTACTTTATAGGACCTATATAGTTCCTAAATCTCAACCTTTTAAAAAGTTCTGCACCAGATTATTCATGGGAAATGAAAAGTTGGCTCCTATATCTGTGTACGAATGGCTGTTATGCTTGATAAGGTCTTATTCTCAGTGAAAGACCAATGTATTTGAAAGTTAATGTACCCAGAATTTTATTGAGTGATTTAGTGTTTTTATAGGTACCACACTTTCAGCTTTGGTGACTGAAGTCCTCTTTCCACAGAGCAAAGTACAGCACAGGCATAAGAAAGGCAGACTTCTATACAACATTGTCTATTCTACCTCATGCAGCGGCTAAACTATTGTATGTGGGAGTGGGGAGAAAACTGGGTTATTAAAAATGGGTGGGGGAACCTAGTACACTAAATGCTACCATTGGAATTCTTAATGGCATGTGAAAAATTGTAAGGCTTGTTTATTATTAGGCTAAAATTAGGTGACATTTTCTTAAGAGTTCAAAGCCCAGATTTAAAAAAAAAAAACGGTATTTAGGCACCTAACTCCCAGTGATTTCAGTGGGAGTTAGTCACTTAAGTACCTTTAAAAACCTGAGTCTAGGTGACTTACCCAGCACAGTTTTCCAGTGGAGTCTGTGCTTGTTTAAGTCACTTTGAACTGTAGTGCATATTGAAAGAAAAGAAAATATATGTTCATTTAAATGCTATGAAGTTCATATTCCAATGTGCAGGATACGATGACCTTCTAGAGAAGCTAGTCACTCATAGGTCACAGTGTATGTTGAATTACAGAAAAGTGACAGCTTTTAAAAAAAAAATGTCAGCTGAAAAAAGAGCAAAAGGAGTTTTCTTCTCTCCCCATAACTGAAGGTTTCCATACAAAAAAGTACAACGCAGCTGAAGTTGCCTGAGAACAGCTTTACCTGCACTGACATTTCATCAAAGACAAATAACAGAGGTTTAAATATGATCCCACACTGAGTGGTTAGTACCTGCTATTCCAAATGCAAAGTTAATTACTGTAATTACGGTACCTTTATACACTATCCTAAGAAAATAATGCACACTAAATTACCCAAGGATTTTTCACTAAAAGCGAAAATCTGCTGTGTATTAGAATAACTCAAATTATTCTCATTTGAAGTCCTGCTTTTTATTTTTATTTAGTATACAGAGAAGACGCACGATAGCACTTTAAAGGTAGAATAAATAGCTTCTTTTAGAACATACATTAACATAAATCAAATATTATTACTGTTCTAAAGATATCCCCTATTTTTATCATTGATGTATGTATTTATACACCTTCGCTTACATTCCATAAACTGATAAAGGAGCAGCAAAGTAATGAGAGTCTACTGATCCAAAGCAAAAAGTCACTGTCAAGCCCTATGCCTTAGCTCTCCGGATGTGACTCTTGGCTCCACAGCTCATTCATCATTCCTTGACCTTGGAATGATGTGTAAGTAGGTAGCCACAAATCACATCTAAGTCATTTCTAACATAAGGCCAGGGTCTTCACAAAAGATAGAAGCAAAGATGAATCAGCTGCCTGTGACCAGAGTCAGGCATCTTGAAAGCATGCACATGTTGGTCAAAATGTTTTAAGAGTGCCTTTAGAACAAACAATCATTCATCTAGACAGTGATGTTAAACAAGGACAGAAAATAAAATGTGTGTGGAGGGTGGGGGATTCTTCTTTAGTTTACACCTACTTAAAGACTCCTATCAGTTGCTTTTCTTATTAGTATAGCCACTCATTAGGTCCCTTAATCTAAGTTTCACCTTAGACTCAGTGGGTCAAATTCTGTGGAACTGTGTAAAGCAGTGTAAGATACATATGAGTAGGTAGTGATAAGTGTAGAAGCAGTTGTAAATTACACCAGCTTAGATTTGTCTCTGAACTTGCTCTTTGTCTTTTAAAATAAATATATCAATGCCAGTCCACACACGTTATGGAATCACCGATCGCCAAAATTTCTGCTCTTCATTCTTAAGTTATATGAGAGTTCCATATGCACTAAAACAAATGTGAAATGTATGAAGTTTTTTTTTAAATCATTAACATGAAAATACCCATCAGAATTTTGTAAGAAATATTTTCTTTCCCAAATTGAGAACTTTTGTTCCAGGTTTCACTCCTGTTTTTTTCTGGCCAATCTTGCATAACAGCTGAGAAACAGGATTAATAATTAAATGATGTCAGTTTTAACTAAAGTTTCATGAATGGTAATTCTCAGATATAGTGCCCATTGATCAATGTCTAGATGCTTTTCCATGGATCCTAAAGAAATGTAGCATAATGCACAGCAAATTGATAGAGCCCAGCATTTAAATCACTAGAGTACTGACTTACTGCATGAGTAATGAACAAACATCAAGTTCAACGTATATCATATGAAATACCCATATTTTCTCATCAAATAATGTACTTAAATATTTAAAAACATGCAATACCAGATAGGCTTTCAGTCACTTCTACAGTGTTGCTGAAGCATTCATTATCTCATTGCTCACATTTGCGTCTTTGTCAAATCTGCTTTTCCACTAACCCATTCCCCTCAATATTTTAGCAGTCAAGAAGTAAATATTGTACTTAAAGCAACCAGTGATCTGGAATTGTACTTGGATACATTCAAACAGTAGCAGAGCAGCCAATGTGTGCAAGTATAGACAAGCACAGAAAGTCATTTAAAAAAAACCTATGCTGCAAAAAAGTAAGCTTTCATCTCACAGGCAGAAACCTCAGATAGCATTCTAATATAGCAGCAACAGAAGAAGGGAAACCACTTTAAATGTAAGTATTTCTATTATTAGTTAGGTAATGGGATCAGATTGTCAAAGCAGAACACACCTGTTTGCACAGTCTGGGCATGCAGGAGATTTAGAGAACCGTCAAGTAACTTTAAACAGCAGGATTTTTGCAGAATGGGAGGAGAAAAAGTGCCGGCTCTTAACCCTCCCTCCTCACATAGGTGCTGGAACTAGGGGTACTCGGGGGGCTGCTGCACCTCCTGGTTTGAAGTGGTTCCCATCATACACAGGGTTTACAGTTTGGTTCAATGGCTCCCAGTAGCCCCACTATACAAACTGTTCCCAAAACCCTGCCTCCTCAGCTCAGTTACTCATGTCCCTCTCATAGCCTAACTCTAGAAGTTATGGGGGAGGGGGAAAGGAGAGCACAGAAAGGGTTCAGTGAGAGGTCTTGGGAGAAGGTAGGATGGATGGCATCACGTGACAGACCTATTGAGAGGGGTAGCCCTGAAGTATTGGTATGCATAGCCAGCCTGTTGTCAGCGTCACCAGCCCATTTGGCGGGGGGGGCAGGGTGCATCTTGCAGTACCAGAATCTGTGAGGATTATGAAAATTGGGACAATTCATGTTTTGTGTAAGACTGACAGAGATGCTCCTGAAAACAGGGAGAGTCAATTTTTCAGGGACACAAGGTTCGGATATGATGAACACAGGCATATCAGACCATTCTAACAACTTTATAAATGTTATCTCCATCTTTGTGAGCCATAAATTGTATTCTAAATCCAAGGGGAAGGTTTATCAAACTTCCCCCAGGGAGTTATAATCTGTGGGAGGCGATTACTGCAAATTCTGGAACAGGTAAACAATTCCAAAAAAGAACCACTCACCAGAGATTTTTGCATATATAAGGTCAGACCAAGTAATCGGAGCCAGAGCCCAAGGGGACAAAGACTGGCTTTTAGTATAAAGACTGAGCTTAAATTGAATAAGGGGGTTCTTCACCTGCAAACTGACATGTACCTTTTACCAAAACGGCCAACTCTGCTGGAAGTGTTAAGGAGGACATTGACAAGTGACCAGACATCCAAGTGGAAGATGGGTGACTTCTGGTAAGCTTAATATGCATTTAGATCTTTCATTGTTTTATGACATTTTTGCTGTAATGCTTTTTCTCCTGAAATAAACGTACTTTGCTTTGTGCAGGCTGCCTAGTCACTGGTAAATCCACAGCCATTATCCTTGGAGAAAGAGGGCAAAGCTGCAGCTGCTGAGGTAAGATCAGACCTGCTGGGATAATCAGTGATTTTCATGGGAAGTGCAGACCTAAATCCCCAGTCTAGAGGGAGAGGGACCTTCCTGTAGAGAGGCTGGAAGCCTGAGACCTAAGGGGCCATCCCTGCAGCAGACGACCGAGGAATCAGAGGTGTAATTATCTCAAAACTGACAACAGTAACCCGAGCAATAGATGTGCATGATCTTCGTAGGCAATGATCAGCAATACAGCAGCTATTCCACAATCAACATCATGGTAATTCGGTCTTGTCCAAACTTGCCAGCTATTGGTTATGTTTATAGTGACATGCCACTCTAGCACAGGAGGAAAAGCAGTTTGTTGCCTACAAAGCACAATTTTACAGTGAGAATCCTCTCTCTCTCTCTCTGGTGAAAGGCAGAAGTTTCTAGCTGAAAGCCAAACCAGCTTCACTTTATGAAACCAAGCCTCTCAGCTGTGTTGTGGGCGGACAAACCTAGTAACCAGAACCAGAGCCCACAGTCACAAGACCAGAATCAGGAGTCAACTGGGTCAAGATACCAGTGGTAGTCTGACACAGGAGACAAAATGGAGATCAAAACCACAAATCAGATGCTGGGAGTCATGCCAGATCAAGATGCCAGAAAAATCAAAGCCTGGGGAGCAGGAAGCACAAGACACACAGTCCAGAACAGGATGCAGCCCAGTTGTTCAGACAGCTTCCTGTTCCTACATCTGGTTTAAGTGGGGACAGTGGGACAATCAGCTACTCCAAGAGTCTGCCAGTAGGATCTCAGGGGGTGGAGCCTCAAACTGGTGCTGGGCTTCATGGGTCGCACACAAGCAAGCAAGCAAGAGTTGGAGCATGGCCACTCTTGCAACCTGGGTTCAAGACCTGTGGTCACGACACCAAGAGTCTAATTTTTCTTCAGTGGTGAGAACATTGCGTATAATTAAGAATCATTGATGTAAGGGGTTCCCTTCCACACACTCAGCTGCTAGTTGCTACAGACAATTTAAAGACAAGTTAACTTGATGGCAAAAATCACAAGTATTTCTGTTTTTCTTAAATATATAAACAAATATTTATCATCATACAGATCTTCATTTTTTGAAAAAAAATTAAGTCAGTCAGGGAAAGCTTAGTCACAAGTAAGAGCCTGAAAAGGTTTTAACAAATTGTATCATTGCAGAATATCTCTATACAAAAAGAAGTGATACATTCCTTTTGGTAACTGTGCAGATTGCCTTTTTGGTGCCTGTGTGGCTTCCTTATACCAAGGGCCAGATTGTGGCCTGCACTGCACAATAGCACAATACTCCTGTGCATCTCTTTCAGCACTAAAAGGGCAGCAGACTCCACAGTACCTGTAAAGGGTTGGGAGGCCTAGCACACACCCACAAACACCAACACAGAGAGCCTGGCAACAGAGCTACAACAGCACATCAGGGAGCATATGTTGTGCTGGGTGTAGACCCAGCATAGTCTATTTGCTCCTTGTAGCAGTGGAGCGAGACCGTTTCCCTCCAGTCAGCTCCAGGGTCAGCACAACAACGTTCTGCCCTTTATTCTGGGCAGATGCAGACTACCAAATCTAGTCCTAACTAAAAAACAATATACAATAAAATCCAAGAGAACCCCATCACATCTGAATTTGAGTTATCCAGTGCACACAATTAGTCTGACTTACAGAATGCAAATTTCAGAAAGCTTTTTACAGTTTGATAAAACACTGTCATGGTAAAAATAGGTACTTTATTCATAACTAAAACCCATGTTCATATTTTATGACAAGGTAGCCAATTGTAGAACAGTCCTATTGTTCAGCTAAGGGTGGCTCTTAGCAGTTTTAGCCAAATAAGCTTCTTTACTGCCAGTAAACAAACTAGTTAACTGTCATTGTAACATCCCTATGAATAATTGTGATGACACCTTAATATGACATTTCTGAACAGCTCCCTATTAAATACTTACACAGATAAATGTCAAGTTATTGTTTGAATTACATTGCATGTTCAGCCAGTCAACTGTGTATGTACAGTACAGAGCAGTACATTGAAAAGACAGTTTTATCCTCAGCCCAGAACAGTAACAATAACCAAAGGTTTTATGGGAGTTAAATCAGTCAGTGTCATAGTTCAGCAAGGAAAAAAAATTGAATAGGAGACCAGAAAAGATACACCAACAGGCCTTGTGTATCCTGGAACTTGCCCTATTCACAGCCATCGGTATAGTTGTGCTGACACAAACTTCTAGAGTAGACAGGCAAATATGCTATAAGACGTGTACCAAGCAGTCAACCCTAGTTTCAAGAAAAATTATACAGCACTGGTGCAAATCATGCATTCTGACAGTTCTGCCTGCCTGGCTAGCCGCTTGCCTCAGTGCAGCCACACTGGGATTTGGCTTCTGACATATTATAGCCCCAGTGGGACAAGGTCTATCATGTAGGAAGCCAAAAATGTGACACTTGCGCCATTTGGCAATCATTTACAGGCTACGGGTCCAGGTGAATAATACTGAATATGTATTTATGAACATTCATTTGAATAGAAATGGAATTCATTTTCACAGTATTCACAATCTTCCTTTGTTCATATTCACACAATTTACTTCTCAATAACATTTGTAGACAGTGACTATCTCATGAATATTTAACTGGGATCTTGGGTCTAATTAAATATATGGATTATTATAATACTCCCCTTCTTGCTGAAGCACAAGGCAGAGTTCTCTCAAATCTTTTAAAAAAGCAGAACACAACCAAATAAATACTTTTGTTTTTACAAATAGGTCAATCTGTCTAAACTGAATGTAGCCATAAAATTTCCCATGTAACAGAAGATCACAGGGAACATGATGCATGGAACAGCTCTTCCCTTGACACTGCCTGCCCATACCTCTCAGCTGTATGGAGTGCAATTGCACTGTATGTAGAAACCACAGGAGAAAGTGACATTTATGTTGTTGGGAAAGGGTGGTACCCACCAGATGAACAGATGGAGAGCAGTGTATCTCCCTCACCCCCACTCTTCACTGTTTGGGATGTTAAGGTCCCCTCTGCACTCTGTTAGCCAAGGCGGGGGGCGCGGGACCATAAGGTCCAGAATATTTGACTTAATTCTTTTACAGGTAGCCATTTTTGCAATAAAAATGTATAGTAATTCTGCAATGGGCCAATAACTCATTCATCTGATTCAGCAATATAGGATAATGAAATATGAGAAATTATATCAAAATCTGTTTGAATATTTCATGTTCTGTTATGCTCTTTGACTGTCTCTTTCACTAACTCCAGTAACGGAGTCTTTGCCTCTGTCATGCATTCAAATGTCTTTACAAAATACACTAACCATAACACCAGCAACATTGTATTATGGTTGACAGTCATCCTTGAGCCAAAATCAAGCCACATTAATAATAATTAATAATAAAAATTCAAGAAAACACTTTCAACAGCCTTGTTTTGTCCTAAACAAATTCTGAATACACTGCTCCAAGTTTGACTCTGAAGATCAATTAAACTTTCTAGATTTCTACTTTAATTCCTGTTACCTGCTCATCACCAAAAAGTTTCTCTCCAAAGACCTTATACAAGAATAGGATGGCATATCAGACATTAGTTTTTGAATCGCAATGGAAAGGGTTAATTTTTGTTGGGTGTAGGTAGGAGTCACTAGTTTAGTAACTTGTTATTCCTTTTTTTAGATTTAAAGATTTTCTATAAATACCAGGCCAAATCCTCAGCTGCTATAAACTTCCTTACTCCATTAAAGTCAATGGAACTATGCCAGTGAACACCAGCTGAGAATTTGGTTAGTCTTAAAAAAAAAATATATATATATATATATATATATATATACACATGCATGCATATTATACGTGGGAAAGGAAATAAGTCAGTCATCGCTAGTATCTGTGTGAAGAGTCTGGACTTTTAAATTTTGCTGGTCTGCAGACTTTGCTATTAGTTTTGATGTGACCATGGGTAACATGCAAGTTTTACACTGAGCTAAGGTATATTTTCAAGGTCACGCGCCACTATGGAGGTTTTTTTATGGAGAAAAGTAAATGAACATTTATGTCAATTATACTTTCTATTGTGCGGTCCAGAAAAGGGTGATTAACTATGTATCAGAATTTTACCTTATTTTGTTGTGGGTTGCAGACGTTAAACCAAGAGAAAGCTCAGCTCCTCTGCTGCTGTAAAATCAAAGGACAAGCTGCCTGTTCCTGGAATGGGAGAAGCCCTGCTCTCTGATTTTCCCTTCCTCTTTGGCTGGTAAAATGAGAACATGAAAATCTGAAGTGAAAGCAGTTAGGGACTGGTGCCTGAATATGAGGTTTCTTGGGCCCCCAGACTTTCTGCTGGCGGGTGAATCATCAGTTCCTGATAGAAGAGGGGTGCCAGCTTGGAGTTCCCAGATCCACCTGTTCTCCTCTAAATAGATCATTATTTGGAAAAAGAACAGGAATACTTGTGGCACTTTAGAGACTAACGAATTTATTTCAGCATAAGCTTTTGTGGACTACAGCTCACCTCTTCAGATGCATAGAATGGAACACACAGACAGAAGATATTTATACATACAGAGAACATGAAAAGATGGAAGTACGCATACCAATTGTAAGAGGCCAATCAATTGAGATGAGCTATCAGTAGCAACAGAAGAAAAAACTTTAAAGTGATAATCGAGATGACCCATAGAAGGTGTGAGGAGAACTTAACATGGGGGAAAAAAATTCAATTAGTGTAATGACCCAACCATTCCCAGTCTCTGTTTAGGCCTAAGTTAATTGTCTAACTTGCATAGTGGCCACCTTCAGCCCCCCACTGAAACCTCTCCAGCGTATCATCAAAGATCTACAACCTATCCTGAAAGATGATCCCTCACTCTCACAGATCTTGGGAGACAGACCAGTCCTCGCTTACAGCCTCCTAACCTTAAGCAAATACTCACCAGCAACCACACACCATACAACAAAAACACTAACCCAGGAACCTATCCTTGCAACAAAGCCCAATGCCAGCTCTGTCCACATCTATTCAAGTGACACCGTCATAGGACCTAACCACATCAGCCACACCATCAGGGGCTCGTTCACCTGCACAACGTGATATGTGCCAGCAATGCCCCTCTGCCATGTACATTGGCCAAACTGGACAGTCTCTACGCAAAAGAATAAATGGACACAAATCTAACATCAGGAATCATAACTCTCAAAAACCAGTGGGAAAACACTTCAACCTCTCTAATCACTCAGTGACCGACTTGAAGGTGTCGGTTTTGCGACAAAAACCTTCAAAAACAGACTCCAAAGAGAGACTGAACTCGAATTAATATGCAAATTAGACACCATTAACTTAGGCCTAAACAGAGACTGGGAATGGTTGGGTCATTACACTAATTGAAATTTTTTTTCCCCCATGTTAAGTTCTCCTCACACCTTCTATGGGTCATCTCGATTATCACTTTAAAGTTTTTTCTTCTGTTGCTACTGATAGCTCATCTCAATTGATTGGCCTCTTACAATTGGTATGCGTACTTCCATCTTTTCATGTTCTCTGTATGTATAAATATCTTCTGTCTGTGTGTTCCATTCTATGCATCTGAAGAGGTGAGCTGTAGTCCACAAAAGCTTATGCTGAAATAAATTCGTTAGTCTCTAAAGTGCCACAAGTACTCCTGTTCTTTTTGCGGATACAGACTAGCACTGCTGCTACTTTGAAACCTGTCACTATTTGGAAAGGTTCTGAAATTCAGAGGACTGTATTGGTGTTTACCGCCCCTCCCCCCCCCCCGCCAAAAAAAAAAAAAACACACACCCCTATGGAGAAGTATCCCACAAGCTTCCCAGTTTAATTTGTTTTGATATCAGTAAAAGATTTTTCATCTTGCTCAAGTCTAAATTTTAAAGATGCCATTTATAGGGACAGAACACAGCCGTACACAGCTTCTGGCACTGTATTCAAACAAATAGTGCTAGATGAAAAATTAACTATGTTTCACATTTTTTCCCACAAAAATGGGGTGTGGGGTGGAAAAGGATAAATGAAAGAGGGAAAAAGAAGGGGGAAGAAAGAGAGCCAAAACTTTCGATTTCAAGGGTTGGGGGAGGTGTCACTGAAACATTGGACTTTAAAAACCATTAATAGAATTTTTTTAAAGGCCATTTTTCATTTAAAAAATGAAAAAGTTCAGTCAGCTCTACACACAAAGGTCTGTTTTGTTGGGTGATGAGTCTGCTTGAGGAGAAATCAACTTCTCTCAGATTCATTTCTTTTATCGTCCCCATTCTCTTTCTCCTGGTTCCTCAGTGAGAGATCGCAACCTCTCAACTCCATTTTCATTTCTTCCACCATGAGTGGGGAGAGTTTGTGAAATGCCTCTTATAAGCAGAAACATGGAACTCATACAGTTGTGTTCCTTTGAAGAATATGATACAAAGAAGAGAATTTGAAAAGTCAAGGTACATCAGATTAGTTACCCTATGTGTCTGATTTTATATGCTGTCAACTGCCTTCATTGGACCTGCATAAAAAACCCTGTTTCTAGAAAAACTATACAATTGTTATTTACATACATACTTCAGAAAAAGCTAATTATAAAAATACATTGGGCCGTATGAAGCATTTCTAATGTAGAGGCAAGTCATGAAGACAATGATCCCCAGGATCATATCAGTGATACATTAAGTCTATCTACTTTACAACTCTCTTATGTTTTATTGCGTCTCTAACTCAGTAACAAATTGCAGTCAACTCTTCAAGGATCTCTCTTATTGAAATTGCATTACACAAGATAAAAAGGAGACAAATGACACAAAATAACAGCAATCTCCAAACCACATTAATCAGATAAGTCATACTTCAAAAAGTGAGTAATGATACTGTGCTCAGCTTGCAGAATAATGAATATCTGAAAATAAATTAGAATTTCAAAATGCCGGTTAATATTCTCATTCTTTTTAGAGCCATGTCAACAGATTAAGTTATTTATTTTTAAAGGACATATTGGACCCATTTTAAAAGATATGAAAAAAATCCATATATTTACAAGTATAGGTTTCTATTCACCAATGACTTATACTTGATGTAACAACACATTCAGGCTTGTGGATCCACTGAACAAGTTGCAGTGTGCTGTAAATGTAGAACACAAAAATTGCACTGTGACAGAAACAAGGCGGGGGAGGAGGGGGAATCAACTAAAAGGTGCCACTGTTGAATACCAGTAGCTCAACCAGTCTAAGCCTTAGATATTGGGTCATCTTTCATTTAATCAAATAAGAAATGTGAAGCAAGTAGTTATAGTCACTGTGATCTGACTGTGCAGAAATCCAGTTCTCCAGACTGGAAATGCTTTTGAGCAATAAAGTATTTTTTTTCTAATATTTATTGTTTTAATTAAAAAGAAGAACAGGAGTACTTGTGGCACCTTAGAGACTAACAAATTTATTAGAGCATAAGCTTTCGTGGACTACAGCCCACTTCTTCGGATGCATATAGAATGGAACATATAATGAGGAGATATATATACACACATACAGAGAGCATAAACAGGTGGGAGTTGTCTTACTAACTCTGAGAGGCCAATTAATTAAGAGAAAAAAAAAAAAAAAAAACTTTTGAAGTGATAATCAAGCTAGCCGAGTACAGACAGTGTGATAAGAAGTGTGAGAGTACTTACAAGGGGAGATAGTCAACGTTTGTAATGGCTCAGCCATTCCCAGTCCTTATTCAAACCGGAGTTAATTGTGTCTAGTTTGCATATCAATTCTAGCTCTGCAGTCTCTCTTTGGAGTCTGTTTTTGAAGTTTTTCTGTTGTAATATAGCCACCCGCAGGTCTGTCACTGAATGACCAGACAGGTTAAAGTGTTCTCCCACTGGTTTTTGAGTATTTTGATTCCTGATGTCAGATTTGTGTCCATTAATTCTTTTGCGTAGAGACTGTCCGGTTTGGCCAATGTACATGGCAGAGGGGCATTGCTGGCACATGATGGCATAGATCACATTGGTAGATGTGCAGGTGAACGAGCCCCTGATGGTATGGCTGATGTGATTAGGTCCTATGATGATGTCACTTGAATAGATATGTGGACAGAGTTGGCATCGGGGTTTGTTACAAGGATAGGTTCCTGGGTTAGTGGTTTTGTTCAGTGATGTGTGGTTGCTGGTGAGTATTTGCTTTAGGTTGGGGGGTTGTCTGTAAGCGAGGACAGGTCTGTCTCCCAAGATCTGTGAGAGTAAAGGATCATCTTTCAGGATAGGTTGTAGATCTCTGATGATGCGCTGGAGAGGTTTTAGTTGGGGGCTGAAGGTGACAGCTAGTGGTGTTCTGTTATTTTCTTTGTTGGGCCTGTCTTGTAGGAGGTGACTTCTGGGTACTCGTCTGGCTCTGTCAATCTGTTTTTTCACTTCAGCAGGTGGGTATTGTAGTTTTAAGAATGCTTGATAGAGATCTTGTAGGTGCTTGTCTCTATCCGAGGGATTGGAGCAAATGCGGTTATATCTTAGAGCTTGGCTGTAGACAATGGATCGTGTGGTGTGTCCTGGATGGAAGCTGGAGGCATGTAGGTAAGTGTAGCGGTCAGTAGGTTTCCGGTATAGGGTGGTATTGATGTGACCATCGCTTATTAGCACAGTAGTGTCCAGGAAATGGACCGCTTGTGTGGATTGATCTAGGCTGAGGTTGATGGTGGGATGGAAATTATTGAAATCATGGTGAAATTCCTCAAGGGCTTCTTTTCCATGGGTCCAGATGATGAAGATGTCATCAATGTAGCGCAAGTAGAGTAGGGGCGTTAGGGGACGAGAGCTAAGGAAGCGTTGTTCTAAGTCAGCCATAAAAATGTTGGCATATTGTGGGGCCATGCGGGTACCCATAGCAGTGCCGCTGATTTGAAGGTATATATTGTCCCCAAATGTGAAATAGTTGTGGGTGAGGACAAAATCACAAAGTTCAGCCACCAGGTTAGCTGTGACATTATCAGGGATACTGTTCCTGATAGCTTGTAGTCCATCTTTGTGTGGAATATTGGTGTAGAGGGCTTCTACGTCCATAGTGGCCAGGATGGTGTTTTCTGGAAGATCACCGATGGATTGTAGTTTCCTCAGGAAGTCAGTGGTGTCTCGAAGATAGCTGGGAGTGCTGGTAGCGTAGGGTCTTAGGACAGAGTCTACATAACCAGACAAGCCTGATGTTAGGGTGCCAATGCCTGAGATGATGGGGCGTCCAGGATATCCAGGTTTATGGATCTTGGGTAGCAAATAGAATACCCCTGGTCGGGGTTCTAGGCATGTGTCTGTACGGATTTGTTCCTGTGCTTTGTCAGGGAGTTTTTTTAGCAGATGGTGTAGTTTCTTTAGGTAATCTTCAGTGGGATCAGAGGATAATGGCCTGTAGAATGTGGTGTTAGAGAGCTGTCTAGCAGCCTCCTGGTCATATTCCAATTTATTCATGATGACGACAGCACCTCCTTTGTCAGCCTTTTTGATTATGATGTCAGGGTTGTTTCTGAGGCTGTAGATGGCGTTGTGTTCAGCATGGCTGAGGTTATGTGGCAAGTGATGTTGCTTTTCCACAATTTCAGCCTTTGCACGTCGACGGAAGCAATCTATGTAGAAATCCAGTCTGTTGTTTCGACCGTCCGGAGGAGTCCATGCAGAATCCTTTTTTTTTGTAGTGCTGGTAGGGAGGATTCTGTGGGTTAGTATGCTGTTCAGAGGTATGTTGGAAATATTCTTTGAGTCGGAGACGTCGAAAGTAGGATTCTAGGTCACCGCAGAACTGTATCATATTCATGGGTCTGGAGGGACAAAAGGAGAGGCCCCGAGATAGGACAGACTCTTCTGCTGGGCTAAGAGTATAGCTGGAAAGATTAACAATATTGCTGGGTGGGTTAAGGGAGCTACTGTTGTGGCTGCTTGTGGCATGTAGCAGTTTAGATAGTTTAGTGTCCTTTTTCCTTTGTAGAGAGGCAAAGTTTGTCTTGTAAATGGCTTGTCTAGTTTTTGTAAAGTCTATCCATGAGGAAGTTTGTGTGGAAGATTGGTTTCTTATGAGAGTATCCAGTTCTGAGAGCTCATTCTTAATCTTTCCCTGTTTGCTGTATAGGATGCTGATCAGGTGGTTTCGCAGTTTCTTTGAGAGTGTGTGACACAGTCTCTCAGCATAGTCTGTGTGATATGTAGATTGTAATGGATTTTTTACCTTTAGTCCTTTTGGTATGATGTCCATCTGCTTGCATTTGGAAAGGAAGATGATGTCTGTCTGTATCTGTACGAGTTTTTTCATGAGGTTGATGGATTTCCATTCCATACGGCTAAATGCAGTGCCTTGCATAATGACAAGTTTCAGAGTAACAGCCGTGTTAGTCTGTATCCGCAAAAAGAAGAACAGGAGTACTTGTGGCACCTTAGAGACTAACAAATTTATTAGAGCATAAGCTTTCGTGGACTACAGCCCACTTCTTCGGATGCATATAGAATGGAACATATAATGAGGAGATATATATACACACATACAGAGAGCATAAACAGGTGGGAGTTGTCTTACTAACTCTGAGAGGCCAATTAATTAAGAGAAAAAAAAAAAAAAAAAACTTTTGAAGTGATAATCAAGCTAGCCGAGTACAGACAGTGTGATAAGAAGTGTGAGAGTACTTACAAGGGGAGATAGTCAACGTTTGTAATGGCTCAGCCATTCCCAGTCCTTATTCAAACCGGAGTTAATTGTGTCTAGTTTGCATATCAATTCTAGCTCTGCAGTCTCTCTTTGGAGTCTGTTTTTGAAGTTTTTCTGTTGTAATATAGCCACCCGCAGGTCTGTCACTGAATGACCAGACAGGTTAAAGTGTTCTCCCACTGGTTTTTGAGTATTTTGATTCCTGATGTCAGATTTGTGTCCATTAATTCTTTTGCGTAGAGACTGTCCGGTTTGGCCAATGTACATGGCAGAGGGGCATTGCTGGCACATGATGGCATAGATCACATTGGTAGATGTGCAGGTGAACGAGCCCCTGATGGTATGGCTGATGTGATTAGGTCCTATGATGATGTCACTTGAATAGATATGTGGACAGAGTTGGCATCGGGGTTTGTTACAAGGATAGGTTCCTGGGTTAGTGGTTTTGTTCAGTGATGTGTGGTTGCTGGTGAGTATTTGCTTTAGGTTGGGGGGTTGTCTGTAAGCGAGGACAGGTCTGTCTCCCAAGATCTGTGAGAGTAAAGGATCATCTTTCAGGATAGGTTGTAGATCTCTGATGATGCGCTGGAGAGGTTTTAGTTGGGGGCTGAAGGTGACAGCTAGTGGTGTTCTGTTATTTTCTTTGTTGGGCCTGTCTTGTAGGAGGTGACTTCTGGGTACTCGTCTGGCTCTGTCAATCTGTTTTTTCACTTCAGCAGGTGGGTATTGTAGTTTTAAGAATGCTTGATAGAGATCTTGTAGGTGCTTGTCTCTATCCGAGGGATTGGAGCAAATGCGGTTATATCTTAGAGCTTGGCTGTAGACAATGGATCGTGTGGTGTGTCCTGGATGGAAGCTGGAGGCATGTAGGTAAGTGTAGCGGTCAGTAGGTTTCCGGTATAGGGTGGTATTGATGTGACCATCGCTTATTAGCACAGTAGTGTCCAGGAAATGGACCGCTTGTGTGGATTGATCTAGGCTGAGGTTGATGGTGGGATGGAAATTATTGAAATCATGGTGAAATTCCTCAAGGGCTTCTTTTCCATGGGTCCAGATGATGAAGATGTCATCAATGTAGCGCAAGTAGAGTAGGGGCGTTAGGGGACGAGAGCTAAGGAAGCGTTGTTCTAAGTCAGCCATAAAAATGTTGGCATATTGTGGGGCCATGCGGGTACCCATAGCAGTGCCGCTGACTTGAAGGTATATATTGTCCCCAAATGTGAAATAGTTGTGGGTGAGGACAAAATCACAAAGTTCAGACAAATTGGGAGCATGAAATGAATTATCCCTTGAGTTTCAGAGTGAGCAATAATCTAGTATATTTGGTTTTGTATTCCAACCCTGATATAAGGACACATAAAGGAAAACCATGAATAAGGCTGGCAGCAGTACAATCAGCTCACTTGCCTGAACCCATAATAATCATCTGTATTAATAAAAGTGAAGAAAACTTGGAGATTGCTACTATTTTATTGTGTCCTGTGCAAAACTATTTCAAGTAAGGAATTTCACGCTTGGGGCCTGATCCAGACAAGCTTTAGCAGTTGATGACAAAAATTCTATGGCTCAGCTATTCCAGTGACTCCTTTTTAAATAAAATCTATAAAAGTTGCATTGGATAGCAGCTGGGATACAGTCTGAAATGAACAGTACCGTTAGTCATATTTGGTGGGGATGTTCAGTATTTTAAAAATGAAATTACAAACAGATCTATTTACTGTGTTTCTCGGGCTCCCAGATAAATTAAACCTATTGTGGAATAATACAAAATTGCTCATGCACCTTCCAATAGCCAGGTGCACCTTGCCAGAATTTTAGAAGAAAAAGTCCCTTCCACCCCCTCCCAACATCTTCTGAATACAGGTTGTTCAGACAATGGAACAGCTCACAGATAATCTGAAACGGGCCTACCATTTCTAGAATTAGAAAAAAAAAATACAAAAGACAAACCTGGGAAACAGAAATTTGGTTTGCCTGTGGAACTTTCTACTATCTTTAGTATAGTAAGTGGCACTTGGAAATGACATCAAGGAACTTCAATGAACATGCCCACTGATTACCTAGACAGCCTAATGAGGGCTTGGATTTTCAATGGCTGAGTTAATTTAAGTGAACCAAAGAAGATTAAAAGATCATGGTCCTAAAACCTTAAACTCTTCTCTGACAACTCTAATCCCATCAGCCAGGGAAAGCTGTTTACTGACCCTGAGCCTAAGAGATAGAGGTCTTTGACTAACAGTTTATGTGACTATCCCTGGCTGACAAGAGTGAACTCATCACAAAGGGGATAAAAAAAAAAATGAGAGAGACCAACCTGCATGAACAATGCAAGGATTTAATCTATTCGCAATAGAAAGTAGTAGACAGTAGGGGAGAAATCCACAGTTGTGGATGTATAAGTAAGTGCCTTTGCCCATCATATCACCAAGAAAACACAATTTGCATATATGTAGAGGACGTACCCTGGAAACCATTTGGTGTAAACATTATGTCAGTATATTACAATCAGCCACAGGGATTCCTTCCAAGATACAAAACCTTTCACTGTCAATGAAGCCCAGGTTGATGATGAAAGAAAGTAGTTACAGTTTTATTTATTTTTCGTTGCTGGTAAGAAATGAGTTGGTGGTCTCTGAGTATTTCTATTAGACAAGCCTCTACTTTAGTAAACACCTTGTTGGTTTTCTGATCAGAAGATCCAAGGACTCAACAGCCATGGAGACTGACCTACAGAATCACGTCACTTCTACAGATGGTCCCTGCACAAGGTAGAAACACACTGGTGGGGAAACTTGCAGTGCTTTTGTTGTTGTTAATGGATAATACAGTAACCACGTGGGGACCCCAGTCATGGATGAGGGTCCTATTCTGATAGGCACTGGGGGGTGGGGAGGAAAAAAGAAATGGTCCCTGTCCCAACAAGTAAGTGCATGCATGCCACTGCCCATAAGCTTGCTGCCTGAATAAAAAGGCTTCAGTCTACAGAGCTGTTAATCCAGCACATTTCATAAATAAATAAATAAATAAAATGAGACCAAAGGTAAAAACGTCTCTGACCTCAGTATCAAACAGGTATGCATTCTCAATAGGATATTCAAAAAGTGATGCTACAGTGGACATTGTAGTGGTTTTCATAGAATCATAGAATATCAGGGTTGGAAGGGACCTCAGGAGGTCATCTAGTCCAACCCCCTGCTCAAAGCAGGACCAATTCCCAACTAAATCATCCCAGCTAAGGCTTTGTCAAGCTGGACCTTAAAAACCTCTAAGGAAGGAGATTCCATCACTTCCCTAGGTAACCCATTCCAGTGCTTCACCACCCTCCTAGTGAAAAAGTTTTTCCTAATATCCAACCTAAACTCCCCCCTCTGCAACTAGAGACCATTGCTCCTTGTTCTGTCATCAGGTATCACTGAGAACAGTCTAGATCCATCCTCTTTGGAACCCCCTTTCAGGTAGTTGAAAGCAGCTATCAAATCCCCCCTCATTCTTCTCTTTTGCAGACTAAACAATCCCAGTTCCCTCAGCCTCTCCTCATAAGTGATGTGCTCCAGGCCCCTAATCATTTCTGGACTGGACACAGCACTCCAGATGAGGCCTCACCAATGTCAAATAGAGGGGAATGATCACGTCCCTTGATCTGCTGGCAATGCCCCTACTAGTACAGCCCAAAATGCCGTTAGCCTTTTTGGCAATGAGGGCACACTGTTGACTCATGTCCAACTTCTTGTCCACTGTAACCCCTAGGTCCTTTTCTGCAGAACTGCTGCCTAGCCATTCGGCCATCCACCTCATCCCCCTGGTCTGGTGGTCAGCAGCAGACTCCCACCACAAGATCACCCTTGTTTCTCACACTTCTAAACTTAATAGAGAGACTCTCAGGTTTTACTGTACTAAACTAGAAACATGGCTTTAATTTGGTGGATTAATCTGGAAAAGAGTTTTCCCAGTACATTTCCTGGGTGGTTTCAAATGATACACTGACAAACTAGAACACACACACACACTTGATTGTATCACAAATAACTAAAACAGAGGAAATGAAAGACTTACCTTGAATATGCCTGATCTCGGTCTCATGCAACAGCATGCAGGCACTAAATGAAAAAAAAATATTGAACAAGTCTTAATCTTTGGAGATGCAAATTATTTATTGAGCAAATTGAATTTAAGACCCAAGGAAATCCAGCCCAGCCATTTAAGAATGCCCAGCTTTACCTGTTCTCATTTGTTCTATTCCATAACTACTAGAAATAAGCATGTTTTTATTATTATTTTCCTACTCTACAAACCTGAAAGTGAGTCTGAAAAAAACTAACACTAATTTCAGTATAACTGTAGTGTGAAAAACTATGTAGTTATAACAATTGCCAAAAAATCAAAACATTTAGAAATGTGGGTCCATGTTGTCAATAATATGTTGTAATTCATAATTGCTCTCTGATAAAGTGCAGAGCTAAAAGCATTAAAATGAGCCTAGAAATAAGCAGACACTCAGTTTTGCTCAGAAACAAATATATTGAATCAAAAAGAACAAATAAATAAATATGCACATTATTCAGAGTAATAGATCATAATGGCTTTTGGAGAAGATGAAGAAAAAGAGCTCTTCTAGGAATTGCTATCAAGAGAAATCACGAAGATAAACAGTTTCCAGATTTGACACTTTAGATTCACAAAATTTGTAGTAACTGTTTCAACACCTATTGGAAATTATTAAGTATTTTAAATAAATGAGGACAAAATTCAAATTAATATTTGTCAAGATAACATTTGAGTAGCATAAACAGTCTTATTAAACCTAACATCTTAACATTAGCCATTCTGAATATTTTGATACAAGTTTATGCACTGCTACATATCAATGACAGCCATCTGAATCTCAGAAATCTTGGCATAATGAATAAAATAACTTCAATACCAACTTCTCTCCTACATTCCCAAAGCACTTTAGAAATATAAAGCAGGTTTACAAAATTGATTAATTACTTTATTCACAACCAAAATGCAAACCCTTCTTGGATGTAATCTATTATTTACTATTTACTGTTTGAACCCTGCACATCTGTTTAGGCCAGGAATTAAAAAACAACAACATATCCAATTTAAGCATCAGGGTTAATTTAGGAGGACAATATGTAATTAGCCAAATTAGAATTTGGTTTACAAGACCAAGGCTATCACGCTTCCTGAAAATGCATGGGATCTAATTACCACAAGTGGTCAGGATCTCTATTTTACATCCCATCCAAAAGATGGCATTTCCAGCAGTACAGGTTTTCCAAGTTCCTAATGCCTTGTTGGGGCATAGTTTCACCAGTGACTAAGTAGTAAAGATGCCAACATTGAATTTTCAACACCACTTCCTGTCTTTCTCTTGGAAGTTTCCCATCCCAGAAGGATCTACGTATGGCGGGGGGGGGGGGGGGGGGGAGAAGAGCTATGCAACTTGGTAATTTATATGCAGCCCAGAGATAGGGCCATTATTCTCCACATAACTCCAATGCAACCAATACCTGGAATACTGCATTCCATTCTATGCAACACATTACAGACAAATAGGCAAGTTACAGGTAGATCCTGAGAAGACCAAAACCAATAATGGTGCTGGGAGAACTGATTTACAAGGAAGGATTAACAATTTAAATGTATACCATGGCTAAGCAATTAGTAACTCACAGATATGACATTGGCCTACAAATATGTGAAGGGTCTTCACACCAAGGAAGGAAAGGAATTTAGTGTGATGGATGGAGGAAACTAGGAAAAATGGACTGAATATCAAACTTCTCAAACATTGAGATGTATTATTCTGTGGAATGAACTCCCAAAAGCAATAATGGAACCACCATCATATTTGACTCTTAAAACTTGACTGGATAAAATCTTAGAAAATATATTACAGTGAAAAATCCTCAGCTTTCAGAGAGATGGACTGATGATTATATTGTATAAAACCACAGTTGTAATTACCACCTTACAGCATGTGAAAACAAAGTCCTTGTCCTTATCTAAGAGTGGAAAGATTGTCTTGTGGTCAATCCACAGGATAGAGACATGCGGGTGTATTTGCTGATTATCACAGATTTTCTGTGTGATTTTGTGTAAACCACTTAATCTCTGAGTCAGTTCTCCATCTGTAAAATACTCCCCTCTATCTTACAAGGATGTTTTATCAAGCAGAGGTGGATTATGGATTTGTGGGGCCCTGGGCTAGCGCAAGTGTGGACCCCGGGCCAGAGCAAGTGTGGGCCTCCTCCCTCCCCCTTCCACTTGCAGTCCACCCCTTGACGCTCCTGCCAGGGAGCCAGGTCGGGATGTGGAAGTGCCCATTTCTCCAGGGGCCCCTGGTAGGGGCCCCATTAGTTCAGTGGCTAATCTGCCACTGGTTGTGCATATAAATTAGGGCTGCCAAGCAATTAAAAAATTAATTGCAATTAATATCACCGTTAAACAATAGAATACCATTTATTTAAATATTTTTGGATGTTTTCTACGTTTTCAAATATATGGATTTCAATTACAACAGAATACAAAGTGTACAGTGCTCACTTTATTTTTATTACAAGAACTATTTGCACTTTAAAAACACAAAAGAAATAGTATTTTTCAATTCACCTCATATACGTACTGTAGGGCAATCTCTTTCTCATGAAAGTTGAACTTACAAATGTAGAATTATGGACAAAAATTAAATTTTAAAACTTTAGAGCTAACAAGTCCACTTAGTCTTACTACTTGATCAGCCAATCACTCAAACATGTTTGTTTACATTTGCTGCCCACTTCTTGTTTCTAGTGTCACCTGAAAGTGAGAAAGGAGTTCACATGGCACTGTTGTAGCCAGTGTTGCAAGATATTCACATGCCAGATGCGCTAAAGATTCATATGTCCCTTCATGCTACAACCACCATTCCAGAGGAAATGCATCCATGCTGATGACAGGTTCTGCTTGATAACAATCCAAAGCAGTGTGGACTGATGCATGTACATTTTCATCATCAGAGTCAGATGCCACCAGCAGGAGGTCGATTTTCGTTTTTGGTAGTTCAGGTTCTGTAGTTTCCACATCAGAGAGTGTTGCTCTTTAAGACTTCTGAAAGCATGCTCCTCACCTCGTCCCTCTCGGATTTTGGAAGGCACTTCAGATTCTTAACCTTCGGGTCGAGTGCTGTAGATATATTTAGAAATCTCACATTGGTACCTTCTTCCCATTTTGTCAAATCTGCAGTGAAAGGGTTCTTAAAATGAACAACATGTGCTGGGTCATCATCCGAGACTGCTATAAAATGAAATATATGGCAGAATGCAGGTAAAACAGAGCAGGAGACACAATTCTCCCACAAGGAGTTAAGTCACAAATTTAATGAACGCATTATTTTTTGAACAAGCATCATCAGCATCGAAACATGTCCTCTGGAATGGTGGCCAAAGCATGAAGGGGCATACGAATGTTTAGCATATCTGGCACATAAATAGTTTGCAATGCTGGCTACAACAGTGCCATGTGAATGCCTGTGCTCACTTTCAGGTGATGTAAATAAGAAGAAGGCAGCATTATCTAATGTAAATGTAAACAAACTTGTTTGTGTTAGCGATTGGCTGAACAAGTAGTGAGACTGAGTGGACCTGTAGGCTCTGAAGTTTTACACTATTTTGCTTGTGTTCTATAGCCCCCCCCAAAAAAATTTTTTTTTAAAAAATCTACCTTTGTAAATGGCACTTTCACAATAAAGAGATTGAACTAAGTACTTGTATGAGGTGAATTGAAAAATACTATTTCTTTTATCATTTTTACAGTGCAAATATTTGTAATTAAAATGAGCACTGTACACTTTGAATTCTGTGTTGAAATTGAAATATATTTGAAAATGTAGAAAAACCATCCAAAAATATTTAATAAATTTCAATTGGTATTCTATTGTTTAACCGTGTGATTAAAACTACAATTAATCATGATTAATTTTTTAAAATAGTGATTAATTTTTGAGTTAATCGCTTGAGTTAACTGCAATTAAATTGACAAACCTAATGCTGGACAGGCATACTAGAGATGAGGACCAGATAAATACCTACACACACTTTCATCTAATTTTTTTGATTCTATACAGACCCAATACCACTAAAAATTGAGAGCTTTGATGAGATCGCAGTCCATGCTTGTAATGCTATATCTCACAAAATAATCAGTGTTAGTTTTAAAACATGTTACTTTGGTTCAAAAGATTAGCCAAAATTAACAGTTTAGTAAGTCTTCAGGCTGCCATCTGCTATTTCTAGTGTTTTGGAAAATTACAAATTGTTAGAATTATTACATATTCCTATAAAATTCCCTATAAAAAGGGACTGATCTGAGAAACCTAATCACTCATGATAGAAAAACTAGTTTCATAGAAAATTTGCTATCACAATTTTCAAGCTTCAGTTGTTCCCTTAAATTGTTTAAACCTTTATTGAAACAGAAGTTCAGAATGCCTGTAAATGCCTAACAGCATTTGGCAGAAAACATGAATAATTATGTAGATAATGGTGATCTAATAGCTTGCTATGGAGAACAAAGGATATTGATTTTAAGAATATTTTTGATGAGGGAAGGGATTTACATCTCCCTGAATCGAAGTTTGATATAAGAATTGAAGACTGAACTCTAAAGATGTTGGTTTGAATCCCCACCTATTCATGATCCTAAAAATCTGGCAGAGCCATGCAATATGAAGCGGAGATTCTGTAGAAGATGCTTCAGCATACAAATTGCCTATGTTCAGGAGGAGAGAGAAAATTTTTGAATGGAGCGTGAAGACAAGAAAAACTGATTAAGTTAAGAGGATGGCTGACATTGATACTATGCCCCTATTTCACCTGCGCTCTGATGCTCAGCTTTGGCCAAGGAGTGCCCAGAACAGTTTAGGAGGGGAAGAGGTACACCTGCCTTGTGCATTCACCTCTCTGCCCCTCACCTTCAGCTGTCTGGGCAGCAGGCTGGTTCCAAAGCGTAAAGGCCGACACAAGTGCTTATCATTTACACCAGCCGCCAATGGATCCAAAAGGGCAGGTACAGTGACCAGGCATCAGTGGCATGTTGTGACGCCCCTTTGTAATGTCTGCAGGGAGAAAGGATGATGCAGGGGACACTAAGAGGGTTGTGTGCCACATGAACTAATCTGGGGCATCTTCCAGGGTTGGTTACTCCAGCTTTAGAGTTATTTTGTTCCAACAGAAACGTGTAATTCCTGCACATGCTGAAATATATATATTAGTGCTTTCCTATATCTACTGCATTGTGCATAGGGTGACCAGGTGTCCCGATGTTATAGGGACAGTCCCGATATTTGGGGCTTTTTCTTATATAGGGGCCTATTACCCCCGCACCCCTTGTCCTGATTTTTCACCCTTGCTATCTGGTCACCCTAATTGTGCATATTCTTCCACTGTACCACACCAAACTAACCCTGATCACAACTAAACTAACAGAATATTTTGACTGCCTGGCAGTAATTCGGATGCAGCCTGTAACATTCACCAATGTGGGAAGATAAACAATAAAATCAAAAGTATGCCATTAAAATATTATATATTAATCTTTGCTTGAAAATGCTCTTTTAAGTAATCAACAACTTTAAGTCAGTTAATACTGCAGTTAGATATTGATATATTTTTGCATTGCATCTCAGAGAAAACTTCCCACTGCTACAATTGTATGCTTCTGTCCACTAACCAACTGCATTTTATTAATGTCACTAAGTAGGTGTATTTTTAGTAACCAATACCTCATTCGCATATGCTATGCAGAATCATTGATTTATATGCATGACTTCAGTGATAAGATCTAGTAATATTCTTTAATAACTGTTTAAACTGTTCTAGTTGTGTGCTTCAAACAACAGTTTTATTCCAACACCTAGACAGAGCTCTTTCCATTTGTAGTATTTTCCAGTACTCAGTATGCACAACCTGGCATCCGAGAGCCCGGATTTTCCATTATTTTCTTTATTTGATTGTGTTCTAGTTACAGAATTTTTAATCCAAGTATGAACATGCCTGAAGTTCACAAAAGAATCATTATCAAAATATGCTGACTACATTGTTCAACCTTCATGCTAAACATGAACATTCAGTCAACATTTGATATCAGCTCTTAGCCAGACCTTAAATACCAGGCAGTAGAAGAAATTACCATTTTTCAGCATATAAAGATATTCCAGTCGGTTACTCTTTCTAGAAGACTATATGACCTTCTCTTTATACTAGCTGTAAATTGCTTAGCACAATCTTGATGCTCTATAATAAGTAAAGCCAATTTTTTTTAAGATAAAACAAATTCAATTTGTCAAAAGTTCTTTTTGTCAAATCCTGGAGATTTGGAATCAAATGTAATGTTTTCATTATCAAAGGTTACCAAAGTGGGACAGGGAGAGGAAGGAGGTGAAGCAAGGAGAGAGATCAGTCAGAACAATTAGAAGCTTACAGTACTTTGTGAGGAAAGAGAGACACTGTGAGCCAGTTTCTACCTACAGTGACATGAGGCCTAAGTTAGCTAATGGGAAATTGTCTCAAGGGACAAATTCTAACCTTGGATGTAAGTGACTAACTGGGAAATACCTGTATTACTTGTATGAATATGGTGGGTGTCTCTGTGTGTTTGTTGTGAAGGGTTCCTGGTTACGGAATTAAATTAAGAGGGGTTGCTAGGGGAATGAAGCAGGAAAGGTAAAACAATGGCCTAGATAAATAACATCCCAACAAACACAATAGCCAGATTGATAGTCATGAAGAGGCCACTCCTGGGCACATAGATGTTTTGCCAAGGTTGAGAATATAGAGATCAAAGACAACACTAGGGGGCCCCCAAGCCTGGAAAAGGTGAAGGTTGAGTGAGTGATCAGAAGCTGTCCAGAAAGCATCAGAGGAAACAGTCACACTGGCTAGGGAATACAAAGAGACAGGAGCAGGACAGTCTATTCCCTCTCAACCACAATCTGGGCAGACAACAATTTACCAAAAACTGGCAAGGAAAGATTAAGATGCATGTCAGAATCCAGCACAAAGTTCTTTTATTGTTTTACCTTTTTTGCTCCTTGGGAAGATGACTAAATAATACCTGTCTTTGAAGATGTTTTTGAGCTACTTTAAGTCAACTCACTGATCACAGGTCCCCAGAATGAAAAGGCTTGCAAAGTGCCAAGTAAAATTGGATCTAATTAAGACAATTGGGACACAGAAGGGCTGACACCCAGAGACCCTGTCCCAGAATGGTCATGTCACCTGTTTCCATCCATAGTGAGGTGCAGGAAGCCAGGCCTGTCACCTAAGAGGGTGAACTTGATATTCCTGGGAGAATTCTGCACCACTGCACAAGCGCATAATTCATGTCCCCCGCAGATTTCCCCCCCCCCCCACACACACACACTTGATTTTGATAGGGAGGCAAAGGGAAGCTGCAATTACACCTTTCATCCACCAGGGCTGATGTGCAGGAAGAGAGGGCAGCTGGCTCATGGGCCAAAGCAGCCAAATTCAGAGAGGAAGGGGATAGAGGCTGCCTTCTTCACAGGGCCAGGTGAGGCAGCATGGGATATGCTGGGGGGAGGGAGGGAGGGTGTGTGAGAGGCACGACAGATAGGGCAAGGTGCACGTGGCTGCGAGGGAGGGTCACAACATTGAGCCAGTGGCTGAATGGGAGTGGGAGTGCAGGGCTACATGGGAACAGGGGCAGATATGCTTGGCTGAATGGGGGTGTAGAGACACATGGAGACAAGGGCAGATGTGCCTCAGCCTGACTGAATGAGAGAGGCTGTGGTCAGCCAGGGTCTGCATGAGGGAGACTCCCAACTCCCTAACAGTCCCTCTCCCCCCCCCCAAAAAAAACCCTGTTCCATTCTTCTCCCACCTACACCCAACAACCCTTCAGGTTCACTCCCAGGCTTCTTCACAGAAATTACTTCTCTCTCCCTCAACTCCTCTGTTACCCCAATTCCTCCAAGCCTTTGCATGGCTTGGAGGGGTGTGAGAAATAGGTTTCTGTACTGTAGTTTAAATGAATTACCACCAAAAGTTTTGTATTAATAGGCCTAGTTAGGAATCTATTTGTCAAAAAACATTTCCTGAATCTCTTTTGTTTACAGACATACTTGTTGACAGGTATTTTGAAATAAATTACCAAAGTTATTGAAACTGGTATGCTTATTTTGACAAAAAAAATATGCAGAATTTTAAAATATTATGTGCAGAATTTTTAGGTGCAGAATTCCACCAAGAGTAACTTGAAAGGGATTTAAGGTGCAGTCCCACCCTGTAACCGTGACACCATTCTTGTACAAGTTGCACTATCTCCGTAAATTCTACACATGATGGGTGGGGAAATAGCTTTAATAGAATAGGCTAGCAATTGATTCAAGCTGGTAGCTGAATTACTGTATTTTGAATAGTCCTGTGAGAGACCTAAGTTTGGAACCAACTATTGCTCACTGAATGGATCAAACTTGAGACCAGGTGAGTGGCAGAGCAAAACAAAAGGTTGCTGAAGACTGTCTAGCCTGCATTGTATTCAGCTTCAGAGCTGCCAGCCACTTCAAAAAGTAGCAATCCCACAGAAACTCTGCATTCTGCCATTCAAGCTGGTGGTGAAGTTATGACAGCTGGAGGCCAGGGAATGCATTAGGCAACGCAACCAACACTGATGCTTGGAGGCTGACTGCCAGAACGAGAGGATTTGTACTTTTGAGATGGTTTTATTGATTATATTTTATAAGGGTATAAACCTTTAATGCTCTTTTAATATTTACTTTATTTTACATAAAGAATGTTATAGTTTATCTGCAATTTGAAATCCATCTCATCCTTCTGATAAACCAGGATTTCAGTACTAGTAATTATAGTATTACAAAATAAAATTGAATGCCTCTGTGTTAGCTCAATATGTCAAAAAGACAGCCTGCACAGCCTCTCGGTGGCTATGGTACATCTACTGTCATCTCTCATCAGGTGACAAATTGGAAAAGTTGTGAATGCCAAGTTTCCTTGTTCTATTAGATCAGTCAAGGGGGTTGTTCTGAAGAACACTTGTGTCTTAGAGATATACCCCCAAAATAGGAGCTGGCACTGTTGAGAAATGCTTGGAGGGGGGGAAATGGTCAGCATGACACCATAGTCTGTCTGAAATGTCCCAAACCACTATGAACTTTCCAGGAGGAAAACTTATGCCTATAACCTTAGTGTTTAGGCATCATTAGAGACAAGGATGAGATCCAGGATCAAATTCCAGGCTCCTCATCTTGTTCTTAAGGACAAAAAGGGTTGCAAGCTCTGCACTGGCTATATGATACTCAAGCCACGGATCAGGGGGGTTAGAGCGTGGGGGCTTAGAGTTTAGGACTGTGCTATATCACAAGGTCCTTCAGAAATATTTTTCAAAATGCCATTTCCCAGTACTGAATTGTCCAGAAGATTGTCTCGGTGGGGCATTGTTGTACCTTTGAAAGAACAGCGTTCCCTTCAGTATACAGTGGAGGGTACAATTTACCATGAAGTATGTCAGAGATAACCTACCAGGGAAGCACATAGTAGCAGGGGCGGCTCTATGTTTTTTGCTGCTCCAAGCACGGCAGTCAGGCGGTCCGCTGGTCACGCGGCTTCGGCGGCGTTTCTGCGGGTGATCTGCCGGTCCTGCGGCTTCGGTGTACCCGCCGCCGAAGCTGCAGGACCTGCAGACCTCCCTCAGGCATGCCGCCGCAGACTGCCTGTCTGCCGCCCTCACAATGACCGGCAGGCTGCCCCCCGCCGCTTACCGCCCTAAGCACATGCTTGCTGCGCTGGTGCCTGGAGCCGCCCCTGCATAGTAGATAAAGGCTGCCTCCAGGAAGACTGCACTGTATCAGAGGAGACTATAGAAGACTTTCTATTATTCTGCTCCTTTAACATCTGTATTTCAGAATCTGTTGGCCTCAAAACTGCAAGTTCCACTATAGCATGGGCAGACGTACATACAATTGGCTTTAGGAATCTTTCAGACACTCTATGCATCCGAAGAAGTGAGGTTTTTTACTCACGAAAGCTTATGCCCAAATAAATCTATTAACCACTTGTTTTCTTTGAGACCCTGGCAGTTGTTAATGCAACAGTTTTAGATTACTTATGGCAGAGTCATTGTTCAGCCTGTTTTCAGACATAGGATGACTCACCTGAAACTTGAGTTTGAACTATTGGTGCAGTCATTCAGTTGCTTGCAATGGCTGAGAAAAAACAGATGAGTTTGACATTGTAATGGGGGCCCATGGTATTATACTGATCTTTTAGTTCTCCAGACAACAAGTTTGGGGAGTATTGTCCCTATTGGGACTGATTTGGTGGGTTTGTTTTGACATTTTATTTAACAAAGATAAGCAGAGATAAGAGAATAAAAATAGAAATTCGCCTGCTCTGCTTAGATGTTGAAGATCATTGGGTAGCTACTACTTCCTGCCCTAAAAGTTACCTTCTATCGCTAGTGCTCTGTATATATGGTAGTAAGTTGTATTGGTAACTTTGGAATGATAGTCAACGGGTAGTCATAAAACTGTTACTTCACATTGTTTAGAATAAGAATCATTAAGTGTATAGAAACCGCACGTCCTAGTCCTACTCGACAGTCCTGACTTGTTTATATGGTACCTTGAGAACTACTTTTAGGACATTTGAAGTGTCCTGGTTTTTCCATTTAGTCAATGACAACATTCCTGTTTTTAAAACTACAAAACATTTGTTCCAGATGCCTTGTTATGATGATACAAGAAGTAATTAGAGAGAGTACACGCTGATAATTGTTCAAAGCCAAAAGTTGCCAGGTGACAACAGTACAATATGAAGTCTAGTAGGTTGATGATCCAGTCTAGTTTGTCTTAGATTGCAAAGCAATTTGGGCGAGTAACTATTTCTTTATTACATGTGCGTACCACGTTTAACACAATGCAGCTCTGATTCTTAGTTGGGGCCTTTAGAGTATGTCCACACTGCAATTAAAAGTCGTGGCTGGCCTGTGCTAGCTGACTCAGGCTCCCAGGGTTCAACCTAAGGGGCTGTTTAATTGCACTGTAGATGTTTGGGCTCAGGCTGCAACCCAAGCTTTAGAACCCTACCACCTTGCAGGGCCCCAGAGCCCAGGCTCCAGCCCGTGCCCAGACGCCTACACTGCAATTAAAAAAAGCCCCTTAGCCCAAGCCCCTCAAGCAGGGCCGGCTTTAGGCCAATTCCACCAATTCCCCCGAATCGGGCCCCACGCCTAAGAGGGCCCCGCGCCCAGTGGCAGAGCCGCCGGTGTGGGGGCAAGTGGCCGAGAATCCCTTCCCTGGCTAGAGGCTCCTTTTTAATTTTTACTCACCCGGCAGCGCTCCGGATCTTCAGCAGCACTTCAGCGGCGGGTCCTTCACTCGCTCCGGGTCTTCGGAAGCACTTCAGCGGCAGGTCCTTCAGTGCCACCGAAGACCCGGAGCGAGTGAAGGACCCATCGCCGAAGACTAGGAGCGCCGCCCGGTGAGTACAAGCCCCACGTGTTTGTTTACGTGGTTTTTTTTTTTTTAGTCATCTCCGCTGGGGCCCCGTCAAAACTGTTCGAATCGGGCCCCGCACTTCCTAAAGCCGGCCCTGCCCTCAAGCCCGAGTCAGCTGGCATAGGCCAGCCACGGGTATCTAATTGCAGTGTAGACATACCCATCTCTGCTACAAATAAACTAACCACCTTCTGTGCAAAATGCCTACTCTGGATGAGCAGAGGGTGTGAAGAGACAGGAAGACAATACAGAGCAATACTTCCATCTCTTCCATCTGTGGCTGCCAGAACCATAGAGTAGAAAGAAGCGAGGGACACCGAGGAAGATACAGAGCTCAGTCTCTCTTTGATCTGTTCCACTGTCCCAGGTGAATCTTTCTAACGCAGCCAGAACAGATTAAAAAAAAAAGGAGCCAGAATGTAAACTCTTGAAAGCTCTTTGATAAATGCACTTTTACCTTTTCTAAGGATTCCTTAAAATATTTTTTGCTACAAAACTGTCTCTATCTATTTTGAAACCAATATCACATTACATAGTTAGTTCTAAACAGCAATAATTCAAACCTTCCAACTGTAGGGCACAGTTTACAGCAAAATAAGTGATGTTAGAAGATGGGTGAAAATTAGTAACCTATGAAAAAATGAAAAGAGTTAACATATACACCACTACCGTGATATAACGCCACCCGACAGAACACAAATTCGGATACAACGTGGTAAAGCAGTGCTCGGGGGGGGTTGACTGCACACTCCGGTGGATCAAAGCAAGTTAAATATAACGAGGTTTCACCTATAACACGGTAAGATTTTTTGGCTCCCAAGGACAGCACTATATGGGGTAGAGGTGTACATATTCTACCATCATAATTCTACCCCTTCCCACCCCCCCAGTACAAACCACCACCACTACTGCCAGATGATTAGGCACTAGACACATTTTCTGCCTCCCAATAAGGTCCAGGTAAAGGAGTATATAATAGAGTGTAAAGTCAAATAACTACTATATTTATTGATTAAACAGTGCTGTAGGTGCAACCGGATACTTGTCAAACAGATGATGTTACAAGGGAACTAGAGTGCTGACATTGGAAGGAAGATGCCTGAAGCAGTTGTGGTATTACAACGTTTTTTAAAAATACATAATTTGCTGAGTTGCTACTATTCACTGATGTGCAGAGGCATTGCTATGAGTACCAATGATAAAAATGGTGGAGACAAAGGAATGATAAAGTATTTCATTGTCTTTCCACTGCAAACTGTAGCATTACCCGAAAATTAAACAAACTTGGGGGGGGGGGAGGGCAGGGTAGTTACAATAAACTAGCAGTGAAGATATAAACCACCAGATTTAGTTTAACCTGTAAAGGAAATTTTAACATTAGGAAAACAATGGTAAAAATAAGCTGTCTGGAGGCCTGAACATGCAAGTTCTGAACTCACTTCCCTCCGAGGCTCATTGGTAATTCTAATAAAGCCTCTTCACTCCATGTGCTGCTAATCAAATTGTCAGAAATCCATTTAGTAATTTCTCAGTATTCATAACTGATTCAGACTGCAAGAGTGTCTCTGATCAATCACAAGTTGGAATTTACTTTTTTTAAAATGCTGTATCAACTTCATCATGAGTCAGACTGTTAATGAATTCATTTGTAACAGCTCTGTCCTTACAGCAAATTCTCTATCAACTTTATAAACAATGGGTCACAAAGTTAAATTTGGTTTGTTCACATTTGTTTGGAAAATATCTGACACAAGATTATTGATTTGCCTAAATTGTATCAAATTTCAGAAAGCCAATTCCATTAATTTTGTACTCTTATTCTCTTCATTGAAGATACCCAACACATTTGTTGCCTAGGTCACACATACAGCGTATATTAGTCAAACACACACTTGTTTATGTAAGCATTTTATTCAATATACTATTTTATGTTTAATGCAAGTTAACTGTTATGGAAGTTTAAAGTATCTGTATTGTATAACAAATGCAAATTAATTCAATATGTTGACACCTTTATAAATCAAAACCAGGCATCTCTGCATAGGTTTATAAAAAAAGTTATCAGCAGAGTTAGTGGCTTAAAACATTGCCTCTGTATTATCGGTCTCATGCAAGGACCATCTTTTACAATACTGGAAGGAATCATTAAAAAGTGAAACAGGCATGCATGATTCATTTGATCACTAGAATTAAAATCACAGAATTCAAAGTAGTGTCTGATCTTTATTAGAGATTATTTGCATTCTAAAAATTCTAACCACTATCTTTCTGAAATTATTTCTAGTATCAAGAACAATGGGTAGTTTGAAATCCAGCCATGATCTTCATCACCACCACATTTTGGCATGTACATTGTATTAGTATTTTGTAAATACTTTACTTGATTGCAAACAAATGTACTGACTGGATCCAGATTTGTAGCACAACTCCAACTATTTAAAAGAAAACAAAAATAAACCAGTCCATAAACAAACTCCTTCTTTGTTCATTTTTACCAGCATTTCATAAAATGCTCACATACAAACACGAATATCAGGAGTTATTATCAATGCCTTTTATAAAGGCATATCTTTAGCTCTAGAATATTATCTGGTAAAAAGAGTTCTCAGGGTAACAACAACAACTACAACTACAACCTGGTTCCATAAAGCTTTAAGGCTGTATTCAACATAAATGTTTCTTCCTCCAGTGGACCAGTTCAACTATGTTACGTAATATTCCTACCCTATTCAAAGACGCATACTAAACACAGCACAAGGGGCTAATTCAAAAGAGCAGAGACTCACCCTTATGCAGTCTCAGAAGCTAGTTTAGGGTTTGTAGAACGAGTCCCTCTTTCATCTAAACAGCACATTCTCTTAATCCTAAAAATGAAAATCCAGGGCTGGAAAAGTGCTGCTTCAAACATTCTAAGCTGGGAATCATGCCCTCAACTTTTGATGCATGCACAAGGTTTCTTGGCTACCTATACTTATGCCTGCGTGTTAAATTGGCATTCTGCTGGTTTACAGTGTGGTAGGTCAGTTTTTCTAGGGCTAAATGAAAACTAAAAAGGGATTTAGATGGGCATTTTCCATGCTGCTTCCTAGTGCCATCTATCTCTAATGTAAGGCGTCCTTCCACTGTGACAGCATGGACACATTCACACCACATGTCTTTTCACACTAAGTCAAAACCTGTTATCAATTATGTGCCAAAAAAAGAATATGAACAGTTTGGTGGGGGGAGTGACATGTCCATGGGCTTTTATGGCTGCAAATGAGACAGACTGTATTGCAGCAGGCATTTAGGAAACCCACCCGAAGCATAATAATATACACGTGGGATGTACACTGCGGGCTACGCAAGAGCAATGCCTCTAACCCTTCTGCATGACAGTAGAAAATGGCACCAGGGGATAAGCTAAATAACAAAACAATCAACCTAACAGAGTATAAAATACTTGTTCACTTACCCCAACAAATGATAAATTTAACTAACACAACAGTTCAGATTCATGGCATTTTAGTAAGGTATTCAAACTTTTTTTAGAAAGGCAAAATACAATGTATTGGACAGAGTCATCCATCATGGTCCTCACATTTAATAAAATTCTTAGGCTTTTAATATAAAAATTATATTATTCCTGATTATTAGAGGATGGTGTTTATTTTGGTTTCTGGTGACCTCTAAAATTTGTGCAGGCCACCACAAATGACTAATATGTTGTAACTAAAGGTTTGAGTCCCTTTCTACCACATCTGGTGTATGTGCGCACACATACACATTTGTGTACAACTTATTGTCAAATAGAACTGTGTTTTACTGGTTAATGACAAGCGCAATTCTCCTCAGACTTTATCTCTTTCTATTTTACCTTATTGATATACTCAATACATGCTATGGTTGCAATTTGCAAAGCCATCAATGGAAATTGGACACCCAATTTCCTTAGGAATCCCTTAGCTTGGAATATATATTTTTATATATATTATATATTGCCTATATTTTTCCATGTGTTCTGTAAAATGTTTTGGTTAAGGAAATATTTAAGTTTATACTTAAAACCAAAATACTGTATATTTTAAAAAAAAGATTTATGGCAAGATCTGAATTGACTTCAGTTTCAGAGAGTCATACACAGAGATACCACATGTAACTGAATCAATAGCTTCAACCACCATTTTCTTCTCTCAGAGTGACTTCAACAAATATTTAAGGGAAAACTTTATATTACAAGTATAATTTCAAACAGAGAGCATGACAGATGACTAGTATCTTTTCCTATTAAAATGCTCTGCCACAGTGAAGTTCAAGTGTGCCCAGGTATGAAGATGCCTGACTAAAAGGAGCAAGAGGATAATTATGAGAGCATTTTTGATAGGCTTGGTATAGGCATTCGTAAGCGTTTTTCATTATAAAGTGTGAACATTTAAAAAAAAAATCACATTAAAGAAATTGGTTTATTACAGATGAAGAAAAACAAAGTAAGGGATAATATTAGAGACAAGGTGGGCAAGGGAATACCTTTTATTAGACCAACTTCTGTTGGTGATAGAGCAACTTTTGAGTTTACACAGAGCTCTTCTTCAGAACTGTGAAATGTGCTCTGTGGCACAGACAAATACAAAATAGTTTAGCATAAATTAACACATTTCGAGGGACCATTCAAAGCGCATAAGGCATAATATAAATAAATAATAAAGCACACAATAAAGCATACAATAAAAAATAATAATTTAGGAAGGAAGATTACATGAAGAATTAAATACATTTTTTCAACAGGCTCATAAATTGGCTTGCCAAAATGGATATCTACCCCATACAAAACAGAATGTGTATAAAACTTATTCTAAATGCAGAGTTTATGTTTAAACATACTGCAATACATAATGCTGATGTTCAATAAGAAGAGGTTCTTTAAATGCATCAGAAGAAAGAAAGACAAAGCAAGTGTACATCCTCTACTTACTAGGGAAGGAGAGCTAGTAACTGATTACATCAAAAAGGCTAAGGTGTAGAATGCCTATTTTGCATGTCTTCACTAAAAATGCTAATGGTGACCAGATACTCAACACAGTTCACATTAACAACAAGAGGGAAGGAATAAAAGCCAAAATACAGAAAAAAAACAGGTTACCAAATATTTAGGTAAATTAGATGTACTCAAGTTGACAGATGAAATGCCTCTTAGGATACTTAAGGAACTAGCTGAAGCAATCTCAGAACCATTAGCAACCACAGGCACCAACTTTTCAAAGTGCCAGGTGGTGCCTGACCCCCAGCTCTGCGCCAGGCCTTGCCCCAACACCCCCGCTCCACCCCTTCCTGCTCCACCCCTCCTCTTCCCACCCAGTTCCACCCCTCCCCCGAGCACACCGTGTCCTCGCTCCTTCCCTGTTCCTCATGCCGCAAAACAGCTGATCGTGGCGTACCTTCAAGAACTCTGATGACAAGTGAGGTCCAGGAGGACTGGAGTAGGGCAAACAAACATAGTACTTATCTTTAAAAAAGGGGGAACAAAGAGGATCCAGGAATTATAGATCAATCAACCTAACTTTGATATCTAGAAAGATATTGGAACAAATAAAACAATTTTTAAAACCCTACTGTATAATCGGATTATAAGGAATAGTCTATATGGATTTGTCAAGAACAAATCATGCCAAACCAAGCTAATTTCCTTCTTTGACAGGGTTACTGGCATAGCTGATGTGAGGAAGCAGTAGAGGTCACATATATTGATTTTAATAAGGTTTTTGACACAGGCCCACATGGCATTCTCGTAAGCAAACTAGAGAAATGTGGTCTAGATGCAATTACTGTAAGGTAGGTGCAAAACTGGTTGAAAGACTGTACTCAAAAGAGGAGTTATCAATGTTTTGCTGTCTGACTGGGAGGGCATATCTAGTGGGGTCGCATGGGGTCAGTCCTGCATCAGATATTATTTAATATTTTCATTAAGACTTAATCTCAATTTTGCAACTGCAGGAAGATTCAGTAGTTTAGATAAGACTCTAATTCTAACTGCTTATCCCAACATCTGAACATTTGCTGTTTGTTCAACCCTAAATTTTCTTCTCTCTCATTTTTTTTTAAAAAATGACAGCTTTGGAGTGTGGGGATTAAAGAATACCAAGGAGTTATGATGACTACTTGCAAAGATCTAGCATGTCTTCATGCTAATGTATTTTGCATGACTGCAGAGAGAGAAGTATCCTGTAACAGATTCCTCAGTAAGCTAGTCAGCTGGCTTTTTATGCATGATATGTTGTATTCAGTCTGTTAATTAATGCATACTGACTCGTAAGCAGGGATCAGTTATATTTTCACTTATTTGCTAAAATAATGTGATACATAAATTATGTTCTTGGCATATACAGAAGTGCATTAAAATGAATTCCTTTAATTATATACATGATTACATGGCAGCAGATCAGACAGTTTATCAATAGAAAATATTGATGAGATGTCAGTCAGAATTTTGTATGGTTGCCAGTTGATTTGGCTAGCCTCTTGGTTTTGTTTTTTGTAGGGGGAAATCTTTTGGATGAATGCTATCCAGAACTTCTGTCTGTATTTCCTAGGTATTTTCAAGGTGTCTATCACCAGGTCACCCAAGCATGGTTTCTTAAAAGAAATTGGAGGATGACGACACCAAGTACTTGAAGTCAAACAGGTTACAAGCTGCCTCTTAATATCAAAGACCAGTCTTCTTTCACGGGAAACATAGAAGAAGAGGCTAAGGTGCAAAGAAAAAAAAACTACACCGCCCACTCTTGTGAAGAAGCAGATGCAACCTCTCAAAACTACCCAGATCTCAGAATACTACAAAGGAGGAAGCCACCTTTTTTATGGAACCAGGAGCAGGGACCAATCTGGTTGTGCTAGCCCAGCCTCTCCTGACAACACAGCTTCTGCTGTAACAATGCCTTTTCCTGGGTCTCCCCGTGGTGACTCATTAGCTGTTCAAGGCGACTCAGGCCAAGACAACATGGCAAATAGTTGTGTGTCCCCCACCCCGTTCAGATTTCTGATCAGTGCGTGGAGAGGACACTTCTTCCCTCCTTCTGGGCAGAAATGGAGAGATCTATGTACATATGCGCATGCATACACACACACACACACACACACGTGTGCATGCACCCATCCCTACCTCCAGGAAACAATCCAATGAATGTAGTTGTTTTGGTGATGGGATAATAAAATAGAGGCATAAAAAAAATAATCCCAGAGACTGGTAACATACAGTGATCCTGTTGGCTGAGTTACCTGGTAATTGTCTGCATGCACTTAAACCTAATCTCTGGCTTGGTTTTATTGATTTTACTCTTCTTCTATTGTTAGAGGTTATCTGATAGTTTAAAAAAAAAAAAAAACACACAGGCCCATCAAGTTTAGCTTAAATACGGATTCTGAAGTCAAAGTTATTTAAGGTGAAAAAAATCAAAATTCCTATTTAATGTTATTAATCTTGCTAAATTGAAAGTATGCTATTCCGATGCTTATGATTTTGGACTTTGCTCAGACCACATTAAGTTTGCTTCCCACTAATGATGGGCAAACTAGTTTGGAAATATATGATGTGACAAAATCCAAAACTTTTTTTTGACTGAGTAAATTCAGCTAAATAAGAATCTCTCTTTCTTCAGTCTTTGCCAAAATCTCTCTCTCATTTACAGTCTTTGAAATTAGCAAATTCTCACATTTACCTAGAGTTGAGAGCAGAAACAACATCGTCTCAGATGCTGCTGACCTGGAGAAGCACTAAAATATACAAGTTTTCAGGTATTCCTGCAATTTTATCATGAGTTTTGAGACATTTCGTGCTTTTCTTAATATCCCAGATGCTCAAGTCATGTGACTATGTACGAATCTCAGCCTTCATTTCTAAAAAATGTCTATCCCTCATGCTTGGAGTAAAACTTGAAAACATGAATCTTAAAGGCTTAAAAAACAAAACACAAATAAAAAAAATTTAAAAAATATTTTTCTTAAAAATCTCATATTTTAAGCCAACCTCATTATTTTGGGGGAGTCTAATTTAGAATTTTTGAATGCTTGAGTTGGCAATCCTAATAGAGATGGTACACAAACCCAGCAAATTGTGCCAGACCAATCCCTAATAAAATATTAACTATGGATTTGGAATGAAGAAAAAGAGAGAACAATCTAGCTGGCTTAGAAAAATGAAGGGAGGGGAGAAGGAGCAGCGTGCTGCATTCATATGCTGAAGATGGAACTCAGATGCACAGCAGTACAGTATGTGAAAGACAGCACAGCATGTACTTAAACTGATGAAGCAGGCTGTCCATTCTCACCAAATATACAGAAAAATCTAAACTTTTAAAAAAAGAAATTTCCTACCAAAGCTTTTTATGTTATGAATAAATGGGATCACTTTGTTCATTCAGTTAAAATGTATTATCCTACCATGTCAGAAAGCATTATTAAAACACATTTAAGCCACCACACTGGTACCCTGCTTCTTCAGCCATCAACTACCCTATTAGACATAAGCCTGTTTATAAAAGCTATGATGAGTTTCCTTTTAAACTCCAAGTTGAATAGGATTTGTTAACATCTACCTAACCTGAAAAATGCAGGAAAAAATGAAACTGCTACTTTGATTAACTGCTCCAATTCCCCCTCTCCCCACTCCCATTTTCTGTCCACTACCACCGCCTTTATTTTGTAAACTGCTAATTTTGTTTAACTGCATTCAGCATATGCAATCAAAATTTTTAAGACAGGTAACCAGAGCCATAAGACATCTTACTCATAAGCAAAGTACTGATTTTCTTTTGACATTTATGACATCATGGGCCCTGGAACAATCTATATCTCTCATTGATTTCAATGGGACTGACTTGCATGAGCTGCAAGACTAGATCTTCACGTTTGTATGATATATTAAGCAGTGAAATCCAAAAGAATGCCAACCTTCAAAGAAATTCATTTCTGCAAAGAGAAAGAAGTCATCCACTGCTGTGTGCTCAACCTATGCGAATTAGTGTTGAGAATCCCATGGCAGCCAAAAGGGTACTGGATAAGCACACAAAATAGCATTATGTCCTGGCCAAATTCCAGACTGATTGAACTGTCTTTTGTCTGCCTAAATTAACCCACTGAATACAGTTTCTGCACTTATGAACCATAAACAGGCTGTATATAGTATTAATGGGCACCATTCATCAACTGATGCCTTCTGCCCCAGGAAGTGGCTGCACTTAAGTAGTGAGTTAAGGGTTGCCTGTGCATCTCTAATTTATAAAGAATTTTGGGATCCTTCCTGATAAAAGATGTTGCCAAAATATGAAATGTATGATTTTACTATTAAAGGTCATAATCTGAAGAGAGATTTGCAAAGTGATATTTTAGTAGTCCAATTTCTCCAAAGAATTAAAAATTTGCAATGCAAAATACAAATGATCATTTTTTTAAAAAAAGGGTAGTATCCACTTTACCAACTGAGGGCAGAGACCTTGAGGTGTTCCAAGGTTAAAGTTTAAAAGAGTCAATTGTCTACTTATATGCAGCTTTCACACTGCTGGCATGTCTGTCAATTTGGAATACTAATCTGCTGGGACCTTAACATGCTCATCAAGGGATCTGCTCAACTCACTGAGTTCCCTTGCTTCTGAGTATCTTTAATTGTTTTCCCTAGGATATTCTCTGAACTCATTTCAGTTTGTCTCAGACAAATTTAGTAATCCAGAAATGCATAGCACACAAAAATAAAAGCAACTTGCAAATACTAAAATAGTTTATACACAAGATACAACTCCCAGACACAAGACCGAACTTTGTACAAGTACTGTACAATAAGTGATGAATTACACTATTCACCAGTAGTTCATAGGTAACTAGGGCATATTTCAGTGGTGACCCTGCTTTTCTGATATAATCATTCTAGAATTAATGGAATGCCTTAAGGACAAGGGTGCCACTATCTTAAGCACAGGCAAACAATGTTAAGTCAGCATCATTTTTATGATGATTTGGTAAGTCTGAACAAATATTTGAGGAAGTTACAGAAATGAAGTAAGCTTTATATATGTAGTTTCAATATCACTTATATTTATCCTCCTCTTTGCTGAAACGATGTATATTTGATTATAAAGATCTAAAATCCACCTATGGAGAGATGTGCACATATGGGTGCAGTAGACTTTAGATCTTCTTGCACAAATACTTATACAATGTGTGCATCAGCTGAAGAGAATGATAGATGTGTCATGCTGAACCTTACAGAAATTAACATTTGTTAATAACTTTCGGGGGGGGGGGCTTGTGTGTATACACACACACACACACACACACACACACAAACTTATTGCCTAGTAATTAAAGCACTTGAAATTAAAGAATATCTTTCATGTAGTTCTTTATCTAGAAAAAAGGAAAGCAAATGCAGCAAGTGCAAACTTCCCTATGCCATGTCATCAATACACCAAAAGGGGATCATATTTAGGGAGGAAAGCAGGAATGGTCAATAGAGCCGGTCAGAACATTTTTCTGTGCTGTTTCGTCAGAACTGAAATGGATTGCAGAGGTGTATTAGTTTCTACACAACTTTTATCAGGACAATTGAGTCTGGGATATTGTAGGGACAGGGGGTGAGGGATGACAATGCTTCAGGTTCTACATGTTCATGCCCATGCTCTGCTTGATTTGGAACCATCTGCAGATAAAACAATGAATCAAGCAGAGCAGGGATTTGAACAGCATAAAATCAGATCTCTCAAGTCCCATCAGGACTAGAAATTAGAGTTTTATACTCTGAAAAGAGGAGCCAATTATCCAAGTTCCCAAAAGGATACGCAGCATGTACCTTTTGCTCTAGAAGGTCCCCAGGTATCAGACCTTAACAATACAATGTTATTCTGTGTAGAAATAATTAAAGTAAATAGGTAATCTAAGTAGTATCTAAACTTTATTAGTTGTAGTTTTCTGTTTTTCTAAATCTGGTACAGTTGGGGTCAAGTTATTACAGGGCCTCATTGTTCCTAATTAAGTCAATGCCAAAACTGATGGGAATTGCTCTATATAGCAGAGGTATATAAAAAACAATGCCAATAGTGCTTTATACTTCCCAAATGGTTCTCAGGTATTCGGTCTGTAAAATGTGTCATGTCCAGGATATATGAAGATGTCATGAGATGACCAACGCAAGTTTGTGGCTTCACCACATGAGTCAGCCAGCCCAGATTCACAATGACTAAAGCTCTACTACACAACAGCATACATGTCAGTGTGTCTCTGCCTCATATAAAATGTGGATGATTTATTATACAAAACAATAATGATGACAGGACAATATATCAGACTAAGTTTATTAAAACTTTAACTGATGTCAAACATTTGTCTTTATAGAACAGCAAGCATACTCCAGACTAACAAGGCTGGGAGACATTCCAAGTCTTAACTAATATTTCGTTCAGCTTGGAAAAAGTTAGCCAGGCATCTTGGCAAAACATTAGAGCTTTTTTTTCCAGTTAAACCAGATATTTCGCAAAGGCAGAAATGTGTCAGATTTCCAACATGCTACTGACTAGATAATACCAAAAGTAGATCTAGTTGATACCAGGTAGCACAAGCACACTGTCTATTGATATTAGTCTCTCCCATGTGAAGGGTTTCAGGATAAATGCCAATAGCCTAATTATTACTGATGGTTTCCCCATGAAAGGTTTTTAGGGGACCATCCACCCATCACTGCAGCCAATAAACAGTGAAAGAGACTCTCCATAGATAACCATCAGTTAAAACTTCCAGCGTGCGTCAGATGGAATAATACCTGTAAAACCTCTTTTGCCAAAACGGTAAGCTCCTACAACTTGAGCTTAAGAAAAATCAGTAGCCATGTATAAAAGTACCACTATAGCTTCTTTTTCAGCTTCCATTAGAGAAGTACACAACTGAAGATTTGATCAGGTATGATTTCATACAGTAAAAGATCAACAGCATTGACATATTACAACTAGAGAGCAATTCAAACAGCAGCTGCCTCCAGACTGCCAGAAAGTGGGAAACAACTAAAGTTATGAGTCATATTTAAGCATTGTACTAAGTCAACCTGTTGCTAGTTATGCCTTGCATCTCATTTTTTTAAATTGCAGGTCAAAAGTAGCATACAGTTTAACAATATCCTATCGTCAAATTATTGCAAGGGAAACTCATTGTCTAAAAGCAGCAAAGAGTCCTGTGGTACTTTATAGACTAACAGACGTATAGGAGCATGAGCTTTCGTGGGTGAATACCCACTTTTTCGTATGCCCACAAAAGCTCATGCTCCTATACGTCTGTTAGTCTATAAAGTGCCACAGGACTCTTTGCTGCTTTTACAGATCCAGACTAACACGGATACCCCTTTGATCATTGTCTAAAGTAGAAGCGAACCCAACCTAAAGCTATCAAATTCAGAATGTAAGTAAAATTTCTTTTAAAATACCAGTAGGTACTACTTGAAATCTCACAAGGAAGTCTGTTCTTAGGAGATTTCCAGCCCAATTTCAAGACCAAAGAAGTTTCTTCTTGTGGATTATCAAAACATCAAAGTCTGATGATATGGAATAAATATCTGAATCTTTTGAAGCTTTCCTATCACTAGTTTTATATGACCATCACACATTTTTTTCTTCTATTCCATTACTGTATTCACTGCTGGCAACAGGCTATGAGCAAAACTGAAGAGACCACTGAGTGTAATGCTATGTAATTTCTTACAGCTTCCAAACAGATTGTTCTGTTTTTACTTCTCTCAGTCAGGAACTATTACTCAAAACGATTCTGCTTTTTGCCCTAATAAAAAATTAAGCTCATTCGGGGGAAAAAACAACCCTATGTTTTAATATTTTGGGATAAAGAGATGTGTTAGGAGTTATGGTATATGTTTAAAACATGCAGCATCAAAAAGGTATAGAAGCTATACTGTTCTTGCTTCCTATTTTCAAAACAATCTGAAAAGTGAAGTAAATGTGTATTCTGGTAATTAGGTCACCACTAAGCTTATAAAGCTTGACAAAGAAAATCAGATTAAAGCTATCCAAATTACAAGCACAAGTGGTAAATTATTCACAGCCAAAATTATGCCCTCAGTTGCTCCTTTGCAGCTCTGAATGAAGTCAGTGAGCCTATCTAGGTGTAACCATTCCTAATTTACCCCACAGAAAATAAAATACTCCCTTAAAATAGAAATGTAAATATATAAGCACCACAATTCTGACTTGTGATACTTCTTAATTCAGCTCTGAATCACAAAACAGTTCTACACATATATAGCTCTTCTTAGACACTTTCAAAAAGTGGCACACTCAGTACACTAATACGGTGGCTTCTCACCTTTGTGAAAGGAAACAGAAAAAACAATCAAAGAAATGACTTTGTTTGAAGTAAAACAGATGACAACTAGGAGCTTTCAAGGATTGCGGTACAGCTACAAAATTGTTAAAGCAACAGACCAGATTTTTTCCTAGGATGAGACTTGAGACAAAAAACAAACACACACACACACACACACATCACACTTATTTTGATTCAGAAATTTAGTTGAGGCCCAGTTGACACCCCTTTGGACATTTCTGAAGCACTTGACAACTTACATAGGGTACACCTATTTCATCACCTTACCACCATGACTACCACCCACTAAGATATAAGGATTCACCATGACACAGCTGGACCTTCTTTTTCCTGAGTCTGACCAAGCCCATTGCAGAAACTTAATCTGAACCAGTTGGTATCGCCAACTCCACAGGAGTGTCCTGAGATGCTCTTGAGAGGTAAACCTAAGGTTCCTGCTGTTTTCTATAGCTTGCCAATTTCCCTACATTGCTGCTTCAACCACTTTTCTACACCCCGCCCCCCGATTCTCTCTAACATTTATCCAGCTCTGAGAAATGTGTAAGTTTATAGAACTTACCTATGACCAGTTTTGCAGGCTAAAAGTGATCACAGAGCAGCATGAGCTTTGTGAACTTTGCTTCCACAGACAGACCAGAAGAAAGTTTGGAGCGCAGGTGGTATTCTCTTCAATTCTTCCTGTCAAAGGTAGGGGCCCGGGCAGAGACAGATGCATCATGGAGGTGAATGCCTGGCTGCGAAGATGGTGTCGCCAGGAGGGCTTTGGCTTCCTAGACCACGAGATGCTATTCGAGGAAGAACTGATAGGGAGAGATGGCGTTCACCTTTCGAGGAGAGGAAAGACCCTATTCGGACACAGACTGGCTAACCTAGTGAGGAGGGCTTTAAACTAGGTTCGACGGGGACAGGTGAGCAAAGCCCACAGGTAAGTGGGGAACATGGAGACCGGGGAGATGGGTCGGAAACGAGAGGGAGTGTGGGCTATATTGGCAGAGAGAAAGGAGAGTCAGGACAAAACTGGGAGGAAAGATCAAACCAGTATCTCAGATGCCTATATACAAATGCGAGAAGTATGGGGAATAAGCAGGAAGAACTGGAAGTGCTAATAAATAAATACAACTATGACATTGTTGGCATCACTGAAACTTGGTGGGATAATACACATGATTGGAATGTTGGTGTGGATGGGTACAGCTTGCTCAGGAAGGATAGACAGGGGAAAAAGGGAGGAGGTGTTGCCTTATATATTAAAAATGTACACACTTGGACTGAGGTAGAGATGGACATAGGAGACGGAAGTGTTGAGAGTCTCTGGGTTAGGCTTAAAGGGGCAAAAAACAAGGGAGATGTCATGCTAGGAGTCTACTACAGGCCACCTAACCAGGTGGAAGAGGTGGATGAGGCTTTTTTCAAGCAACTAACAAAATCATCCAAAGCCCAAGATTTGGTGGTGATGGGGGACTTCAACTATCCGGATATATGTTGGGAAAATAACACAGCGGGGCACAGACTATCCAACAAATTCTTGGACTGCATTGGAGACAACTTTTTATTTCAGAAGGTTGAAAAAGCTACTAGGGGGGAAGCTGTTCTAGACTTGATTTTAACAAATAGGGAGGAACTCGTTGAGAATGTGAAAGTAGAAGGCAGCCTGGGTGAAAGTGATCATGAAATCATAGAGTTTGCAATTCTAAGGAAGGGTAGAAGGGAGAACAGCAAAATAGAGACAATGGATTTCAGGAAGGCAGATTTTGGGAAGCTCAGAGAGCTGATAGGTAAGGTCCCATGGGAATCAAGACTGAGGGGAAAAACAACTGAGGAGAGTTGGCAGTTTTTCAAAGGGACACTATTAAGGGCCCAAAAGCAAGCTATTCCGCTGGTTAGGAAAGATAGAAAATGTGGCAAAAGACCACCTTGGCTTAACCACGAGATCTTGCACGATCTAAAAAATAAAAAGGAGTCATATAAAAAATGGAAACTAGGACAGATTACAAAGGATGAATATAGGCAAACAACACAGGAATGCAGGGGCAAGATTAGAAAGGCAAAGGCACAAAATGAGCTCAAACTAGCTACGGGAATAAAAGGAAACAAGAAGACTTTTTATCACTACATTAGAAGCAAGAGGAAGACCAAAGACAGGGTAGGCCCACTGCTTAGTGAAGAGGGAGAAACAGTAACAGGAAACTTGGAAATGGCAGAGATGCTTAATGACTTCTTTGTTTCGGTCTTCACTGAGAAGTCTGAAGGAATGCCTAACATAGTGAATGCTAATGGGAAGGGGGTAGGTTTAGCGGATAAAATAAAAAAAGAACAAGTTAAAAATCACTTAGAAAAGTTAGATGCCTGCAAGTCACCCGGGCCTGATGAAATGCATCCTAGAATACTCAAGGAGCTAATAGAGGAGGTATCTGAGCCTCTAGCTATTATCTTTGGAAAGTCATGGGAGACGGGAGAGATTCCAGAAGACTGGAAAAGGGCAAATATAGTGCCCATCTATAAAAAGGGAAATAAAAACAACCCAGGTAACTACAGACCAGTTAGTTTAACTTCTGTGCCAGGGAAGATAATGGAGCAAGTAATTAAGGAAATCATCTGCAAACACTTGGAAGGTGGTAAGGTGATAGGGAACAGCCAGCATGGATTTGTGAAGAACAAATCAGGTCAAACCAATCTGATAGCTTTCTTTGATAGGATAACGAGCCTTGTGGATAAGGGTGAAGCGGTGGATGTGGTATACCTAGACTTTAGTAAGGCATTTGATACGGTCTCGCATGATATTCTTATCGATAAACTAGGCAAATACAAATTAGATGGGGCTACTATAAGGTGGGTGCATAACTGGCTGGATAACCGTACTCAGAGAGTTGTTATTAATGGTTCCCAATCCTGCTGGAAAGGCGTAACGAGTGGGGTTCCGCAGGGGTCTGTTTTGGGACCGGCTCTGTTCAATATCTTCATCAACGACTTAGATATTGGCATAGAAAGTACGCTTATTAAGTTTGCGGATGATACCAAACTGGGAGGGATTGCAACTACTTTGGAGGACAGGGTCATAATTCAAAATGATCTGGACAATTTGGAGAAATGGGCTGAGGTAAACAGGATGAAGTTTAACAAAGACAAATGCAAAGTGCTCCACTTAGGAAGGAAAAATCAATTTCACACATACAGAATGGGAAAAGACTGTCTAGGAAGGAGTACGGCAGAAAGGGATCTAGGGGTTATAGTGGACCACAAGCTAAATATGAGTCAACAGTGTGATGCTGTTGCAAAAAAAGCAAACATGATTCTGGGATGCATTAACAGGTGTGTTGTGAGCAAGACACGAGAAGTCATTCTTCCGCTCTACTCTGCTCTGGTTAGGCCTCAGCTGGAGTATTGTGTCCAGTTCTGGGCGCCGCATTTTAAAAAAGATGTGGAGAAATTGGAAAGGGTCCAAAGAAGAGCAACAAGAATGATTAAAGGTCTTGAGAACATGACCTATGAAGGAAGGCTGAAAGAACTGGGTTTGTTTAGTTTGGAAAAGAAAAGACTGAGAGGGGACATGATAGCAGTTTTCAGGTATCTAAAAGGGTGTCATAAGGAGGAGGGAGAGAACTTGTTCACCTTAGCCTCTAAGGATAGAACCAGAAACAATGGGTTTAAACTGCAGCAAGGGAGGTCTAGGTTGGACATTAGGAAAAAGTTCCTAACTGTCAGGGTGGTTAAACACTGGAACAAATTGCCTAGGGAGGTTGTGGAATCTCCGTCTCTGGAGATATTTAAGAGTAGGTTAGATAAATGTCTATCAGGGATGGTCTAGACAGTATTTGGTCCTGCCATGCGGGCAGGGGACTGGACTCGATGACCTCTCGAGGTCCCTTCCAGTCCTATAATCTATGAATCTATGAATCTATGAATAGATATAGAGCCAGGAGAGTAAACCCAAAGTCCAGGAGTGGCTAACTGGGTCAATGTGCTGAGCCTGTTACATTCCAACCAGGGCCCAGGTTGACTGTGGTCCCCTTAATCTTCATATCTTTATTGGTATTTGATGTGTAGAGTCTTGGATTACTTTCTTACCAAGGACTAATAGCTCATTTATCAGAAAACAATAGTGAAACTTTATAAAGTCAAAGAGAATAATGGCTGATGTGACACAGAATGCAACATACCATACGCCAAGTCATTCATGAGACACCCAAAACATACAAACCACAATTTCTCTGCAGAAAGAATGAAAGTAGCACATAAATATGCATCTAAGCTATTCAAAGTTGTCCAGGGCAACTGAAAGGGTTTTCCATTGGAGTTTAAGGTTTTCTAGTTATGAAGCTAGGGCTCTGCTCCTCCCCTGACTCTTCGGCTCTGTTTAAGAGCCGAGCTGCCCCAGCGCTACCGGCTTCGGGCAGCCCCCATGCCTCCGGACCCTGCGCCGCCGGAGCCCGGGAGGAGAAGTGCCCGGCCGGCGGCTGGGGTCCGGAGGCAAGGGGGCTGCCTGAAGCCCATAGCGCTCGGGCAGCTCGGCTCTTAAACAGAGCCGAAGAGTCAGGGGAGGAGCAGAGCCGCCACGGGAGGGGAAGTGCCTGGCCGGCATTTTCCCGGACATGTTCGGCTTTTTGGCAATTCCCCCCAGACGGGGGTTTGAGTGCCGAAAAGCCGGACATGTCTGGGAAAAAGAGGACGTATGGTAACCCTACCCATGCCTAGGCCCAGCCCTGCACAGTCCACACACTGAAGACACATGAACACAAGCACAAGTCTTTGTAGGACTGGGGCCTAAGGCTGTAAAATACAGAGAATTACAAAGTAATCAGGAAAGATAGGAATAGAAATCCGATCCTCCTGCACACATTCCCCTAACTGATCTTTCCTGTGATTCTCCCTTGCAAAAAAGGATAAAACATTTACTAATTGTCCTATCCTCCAAGTTAAAAAAAGCAATTTAATGGTTATTTTTCCATCTTTGTTGTTCTCCCCTCTAAGCTCTTCTGTCACATCCGTATTAAACTTCCAGTCCATACACAGTGAGTACATTTCTGGCATAAACCAGTAAAAATACCCCATCAACATTTTCACAAAACCAGTAGAAAAGGGAAAATTTACCTATTCCGTATGGAAAAGATATTACCCAGCTCTGAAACAGTTTTTCTTGTTACACTGCTGACAGCAACAGGTGTCCCTTCCACAGCAACTCCTCCCTGAGGACAGCTTTCATGAATTCCTCCTTGAGCATGCTCAAGCATTAAAGGGAAGTGCAGGTGCATGTTCTCTACAGTTCTAAGCAGTCTGAGAGAAACTAACTATTTCCATTTTAAAAGAATGTTCAGTTATACTGAAAATAAAAAATACATAAATAGCTGATGTGGAAATGCTTGTACCATAAGCAACACTTTTGTGAGATCTACAAAGTTCTGTCACTTCTCATATTATGCACCGATCCCCACTCACTCTCCTAGGCTATCTAGAAAGAGATAAGTGTATCAGCTTGTCTGTGGCTTAAAATAAATAAATAAAAATAAGCAGAGTATTAAGAATACAACAAGGCAGGGAGTTGCAGTCAAATGTAAAAAGGACCAGCATGATTATACTTCTCAGAGTCTGTTACAACAAACTTCTCACAGTCAAGACTCAAACAGGCTTGCATAAAGCCTTTCAATCACCAAAAAAAAAAAAAGGCTCTGGATAAATAAAAGAGAAATCGATTACTGGCAGGAACTTTCCTAAGTACTACTTTCCTCTTCTTTCTTTCTTTCTCTCTGTGCCCCAAAAGAGTTTGTTTCAAAGTACCCTACTACTCAGACCACGTCCAGGGTAATGAGAAATTTCTTAATTCACTACAGCTGCCCATGCCCTATTGTTCTGCTAACCCCAGCAATTAGTACATGCAGCTGTCCTGTTCCAACCCAGGCAGAGTATAAGTGTTAATCCTTCCTCTGCCATGCCCTGGACAGGCTCTATCCACCCCATCACAAACAGTTAAAAGAAACTGTAAGGGCTTAGGCCCAGATTCTCAGTGGTGTTTAGGCTCCTATTTTCCACTAAAATCCATTGATTGGAGAAATGGGCCTTAGTGTATGTTGCTTTGTAGAAAGGATCACCAGCAGCTACATCACCAAGAGCTGTTTTAATGGCTCTTCCAGTAACCATGCAATCTGTAATAGCCAGCCCTTCAGGAAAATATCTACTTCATCTCCTAAGCACTTGAAAAATCCATGCACAGTAAAGTAAACTTGCATGCCAGAGTTACATTTCTAACAGTTTATCTCATCTGTGAGTCTTCACCCAAATCAGTACATATATGGAGAAAGACATATGTCTCTTATGTTTCAGTTTAAAATCCTGCAGCTGTGTAGTCATTCATAGTAGTCTACTCCAGGTAGAGTGGGTGCTCACTGCATACTCCTCACCAGTGATAGAGTATTTTCTGGAAGAAATATTGGCAGTAATATGAAAGTTTATGTGTCTCTGCTCCATGCTGTGCTGGTGTAGATCATATGGGCGTTGTGTCTTTACAGCTAAAGGTAATCCATCAAGGAGCTGAAGCAAATAGATTATTGTTCCGTTAAAAAGTTCTTTGTGGATAACAAAGTCTCTGACTTAAATTTTACAGTTGTGTATGGCATTATACTAATTCAACCAGCTTCCATATAAATGTCATAACAAAAAATGTTTCTGGCTCTTCATCAATGAGCTTAACATTATAAGTGAAGGGTAAAATAAACTTGATTAATATGTGTTAGGACAGGAATGATCATTAGGTTAAGGTTGCATAAGCGTTTCAGTTCTAATTACCTGTTTGCAGTCACATTAGTTTACAAAAATATTCACCTTTTAGGCTTAGTCTCTGCCCAAAGGAAAATGCTTTTGTAAGTTTAAGAAAACCCAGTTTAGACAGCTTGTGAAATTAATACTCTTCCTGTTGGGAAAAAATTACAAGGTGTTTTTTAAGCCATTATATAGCACCAACAGAAAACTTACATTTGGTTGGGAAATAGCCCTCACTGAGGAGAGATGATGTGTTCTGGTGGAGCTTGATTTTGATGTTGTAGTTATGATCCATTTGTTGCCTTTTGTGCATATGTAATACCTTTTTTTCTCTTCTCTCCCCCCCCGAGGGGAGGATGTTTTCACTATGGAACAGAAGGGTTCCCATAGGGTTACCATATTTAAAAAATAAAAAAAGAGGACACTCCACAGGCCATAGCCCCGCCCCTTTCCCACCCCGGCCCCACCCCAACTCTGCCCTTTCCCCGCCCCTTCCCCAAAGTCCCCGCCCTAACTCCCCCTCCTCCCTCCCAGCCACGCGAAAAGGGCTGCCCAAGCACTACCGGCTTTACGGTTTGCTGGGCAGCCTCCAGACCCTGCGCCCCTGGCCGGCGCTTCCCCAGCGCAGCTGGAGCCCGGGAGGGGAAGCGCCCAGCCAGGAGCGCAGGGTCTGGAGGCTGCCCGGCAAACCATGAAGCCGGTAGCACTCGGGCTTCGGGCAGCCCCTATGCCTCCGGACCCTGCGCCCCCGGCCGGGCACTTCTCCCCGGCTCCAGCTGCTCTCCTCCTCCCCGGACTCAGACTTCAGCTCTGTTTAAGAGCCAAGCTGCCCGAGCCAGCGCTACCGGCTTCGGGCAGCCCCCCCTTGCCTCCGGACCCCAGCCGCCGGCCGGGCACTTCTCCTCCCCGGCTCCAGCTGCTCTGCTCCTCCCCTCTCAGACTTCGGCTCTGTTTAAGAGCCAAGCTGCCCGAGCCAGCGCTACCAGCTTCGGGCAGCCCCCCTTGCCTCCGGACCCTGCGCCGCTGGAGCAGAGCAGCTGGAGCCAGGGAGGAGAAGTGCCCGGCCGGCGGCTGGGGTCCGGAGGCACGGGGGCTGCCCGAAGCCGGTAGTGCTGGCTCGGACAGTTTGGCTCTTAAATAGAGCTGAAGTCTGAAAGGGGAGGAGGAGAGCAGCCACGGGAGGGGAAGTGCCCGGAAGGTATTTTTCCCGGACATGTTCGGCTTTTTGGCAATTCCCCCCGGACGGGAGTTTGATTGCCGAAAAGCCGGACATGTCCGGGAAAAACCGGACGTATGGTAACCCTAGTTCCCATTGACTTCAGCGTGCATTGCACTAGGCCCTAAATTTGTATTTAGGCAAGGAAGACTCCTGTGTACAAGCATGCATAGCTAATTAACTGGAAGCTGAAAAATGACCTAAATGTGCGTGCTGGTTCAGAAAAGGCCCAATATAAAAACTTTACCACCTCCATTGGTAGGAGTGTGGCATGTGCTACATGAAACAATTATAAGCATACACAAAAGAGCAGATTTATGACTGGATATGTAACGTTAATTTTGTAATTTCTTGACTTGAGTGCTTAACTGTGCAATCTTAATGGTCTCTAAGTATTTAATGAATGCCAATGAATAGTGTATGCAATGTAATAAAAGTTGCTATTATGCAGTTATTATGACAAAGCCCAATTTTTATATTATATACATAATTGCAAAACCATCTTTTTATCCTGTTTACCATTCCTTGCTCATTCTCAAAAGCTTTTCTACATTATTGCTTACCTAGTGCTTAAACAAAGTGACCTTTAAGCAAGCATACATAAATCTACAATAAAGCTTCTACGCTACCCTATCTCATTATTTAAATTGCACTCAGCCATGATATTGGAGCACCAAGCAAAATGAAAAAGTAGTCAAAGTGAAGCTTTTCTCTTTCTTCCTCTTTCCCTTATCAGAGGCACATATTTAGTAGTTAAACATTATTAATAATAATATCTTACTATGGAAGACCAAGTAGGAGAGGATTTTACATTTTGGTCTGAAGATAACACAGCAGCTGCTTCAGGTTTTTAATGTAACTTTTAAACTCCTTGCTCTGTAATTCAGTGAAGGGGGCTCTACATTTAGCTCCCAAGTGAAATGTCTGCAGTAGTATCTGATATATATAAGGGATACAGAACAGAAAGAAGGCCCTCAATCTGAGAGTTATTCCACCTTAGATCTTGCAAAGGGATTTAACTTACTCTTGTGTTAAGTAAGGAAACTTTAAAAAACAACAACACTCTATTCATAATACTGATACAGCTAAACATCTACAGGGTTTTCCCTGCTAACATTCTGTCAATTAAATTTTATTCCAGGAGGGTTAAATGATACCGTGACATTTTGCCCTTTGTCTGTGACTTAAAAATGTGACAACAGTACATTCTAAAGCTGACAAAGCTTCATGTGATGTTAACAAACAAATGGTGTGTTTCTTTCAAATTGCAGCACTGATGTGTCATGAAAGGTAAGGGTGTTTGCCACAGAATTTTGCTTCAGAGCATTTCAAAGCAAATCAATTGACGCAATATACATAGGACTTGATGTATGATTTCACCTATACCAATGTAAATCTGGAGCAACTCTGTTAAAGGCAGTGGAGTTACACCAGTGTAACTGAGATCAGAGTCAGGCCCCTAATACCAGTTCTTATTATGGAAGTGAAAATGAGATTATGATTTTAATATATTTAATTTGTGCACTTGAATCCTTTTACTCAAAATTCATTGAATTTATTCATAAAATTATACACTAAAATGACTAGGTAACCTACTGGAGTGTTAATTTTCAATCTTCAGTAGAACTATTAACAATTTCCCAGATCCTTTACAGTTACACAAAATTTCCTATAAAGGCTGAATTAGGAAATAGGTTTCTAAGAACTGCTTTAGGTTGATTTTTCTGAAACTATATTATAGCTGGTGAGGCTATTGTCGGCACTCTGCTGTAGGCCTTGTGCCTAATAGTGCACTTGGATGTATTGTTGAGGCAAAGTAACATGCCTTCGATGTAGCTAATTGCTTAAGTAACAAGCTTTTGAGCTGTCTTCCTCCTTTTTGTTGGCATTACTAAGATGGTATAAATATTTAATGAATATTATTTTATTATTTTATTATTATTATTATTATTATTTATTAAAGTTCACTTAATTAGGAAACTAAAAGCTGGTAGAGATCTAACTTGTTAGTTTGAGACTATTCCATGCACTGGGGAAAAAATATTATCTTGTGGCTGAGGAAGGGGGGTATGGGCATTGGGACTCCTGGGTTCCATTCCGAATTTTGCCATCCACTTTTTGTAAAATCCTGAGCGAGCCATTACTAAGTACATCTACACAGGTAGATAAAAGCCCTGTGGCACAACCACTGCAGCCCAGGTCAACATCCTGGTTCCAAGGCCCCTGAACCAGTATACTGTGCTTTGGGGCTTTGTGTTAGGTCACTGCTGGCTCACTCCCATTGTAACAGCCACTATTAAAATAGTTATAATCTCACATTAAAGACACAGAAAAGTAAAAACCAATTAAAGGATGTAAAACTTAGAGAACTACATCTTTCATTTTATCAAATCACCATTCTCTCTAACTGTTTGGAGTCTATTACAGGGAAACCGTTGCTGAATCTTCTTGGAGTGCATTACCAATCCTTTCTGAAGGAAAAGGAAAAGTTATGTTTCGGTGATCTTCAGCGGCTGTTGTTTCTGAAGTCCTGTGTTGTTTCTTTGCAGATAAAAAGACAAACTCAGACAGAAGGGGAGAAAAAAGAATAGCAACAACAGATAATCCAGCTTCTGTCTCTGGCACTTGTTTTCTCTTGCAACCTTCCTGGAGAAACATAGTCACAGCACACTCTCTTATCAGCCGCTCTGGGTACATCAACACTGGAATAAAATACCCGTGGCACGGGTCTGCTGATGCAGGCCTGCAGAGCTAAAAATTACTGGGTAGACATTCGGGCTCAGGCTGGAGTCTGGCCCCAGAACTTGAGCTCCAACCCAAGCCCTGATGTTTACATAGCAGTTATATAGCATTGCAGCTCAAGCCCTGGAAGCCTAAGTCAGCTCACCTGGGCCAGCCAGAGGCATTTAATTGCTGTGTAAACATACCCTCTGAGACCTGGCAAACTTTGACCAGTGTCAGATTGAAGATATACCTTGCCTTGCTGGTCAGAGGCTCACAACTGAGTGACACGGGTTGTCTTGACAGGTCAGAAAGGAAAAGGGGAGAGAGAGAGAGAGAGAGAGAAAAAAAAGAGGAGAAATGAAGCAAGGAATGCAAAAGACACATTAGGAAGGGGGTGACAGCAGGAACCAGAAGATCAAATTCTGAATCCTATGTGGTGTTCAGGATTTAGCTGAGGCCAGTGAAGGTGGTATCACATAGCCCCCTCCTTCTGACCAGATCTGGACAGAACATATTTCTGGATCAGGAAAATAAGGACCCAGCAGTGGCATAGTGCATCTCAGAGTGCATGGGCAGCAGCAGCCATAATGGTGAAGCTTGGTCCTTCCAGTCCACCCATCCCTCTGTCCCAATGAGTGACCCCAAATAAATAATGCCCAACCTTGCTCTAATAAAATTAATCAATCGAAACATATTTTGATGACTTGAACTACAGTTCTTTCCTTCCATTTCTATAACTCATTCTTATGCCAATTTAGGACTTCAGCAGGAGACTTGAATACCCCTTAACACAGTTAATACTAATACTTGTCTCCTACTTTGCCCACTGTCACAAATTTTGTATAACAGGCTGAGCTGGAGTTTTATTTTTAACTTTGAATAATTTAGAATACAAGCTTCTATGCAATAGTGCACAGTTTGAGTAAAGGGGTCTGGTTTTCAGAAGATGACTGCTCAGCATTGCCCGAAGGTCTAGCAGCATTTGCATGTGTATCATATTGCTGATCTGAAAAGAAGGCATATGCCCCAGTGAGGTACACTGGGAATTTCCCCCTGCCTACTGCCTCGTCCTGACTATTAATACTTGATCATTATCCTCCTGCTACTGCCTATCATTACTCATGGGCTTCATAGACATAGCCTGGATGTGAGGACCTAGAGATATGTTGAGTAAGGAGAGGAGAAGGATTAGGGGAAAGTAACCACCGTCAACTTGAAATGATGGTTAGACATCCACAAGGAGATGTCATAGACAGGCCAAGATTTTGGTTTGGACAGAAGAAAATGGGTCTGGAGTAGAAAGATAGATCTATGAGTAGTCCACATAGTTGAATTTGTGTTTGCAGATGAGATTACCCAGAGATAAGGTTTAGCAGCAGAAGAGAAGGTGACCAAGGACGAAGCCCTATGGAACCCCGACACAAAAGGTGGAGGGGGATGAGGAGGATCTTAGGAGTACTTAGCAAGGTCAGAGGAGAAGCAGGAAAGGGCAATGATCTCCCTGATGCACTGTGCATATAGAAGTATGTTCAGCCAATCAGGGAATTAAGGGGAAAAACGCCATATGAAAAAACTCAATCAACCTACTTTGAAACTTGAAAATGCACCCACAAAAGGCTGCCCTGGAATTCATGGTTATCTAGATATTGCAAGAACACATCAGACCTCACTTGAATTACACACCCCTACTGACAAATTTGAATGGAAATGATACAGAAGCACTACAAACTTAAAGTAGCAAACTTCCACTCTTTAGAGTTAAGCATAGAGTCAGACTTTAAGATCAGAAGGGACCAATATGATCGTCTAGTCTGACCTCCTGCACAATGCAAGCCGCAAGCAAGTGACCCATGCCCCACGCTGCAGAGGAAGGCGAAAAACCTCCAGGGCCTCTGACAATCTGCCCTGGAGGAAAATTCCTTCCTGCCCCCAAATATGGTGATCAGTTAAACTCTGAGCATGTGGGCAAGACTCACCAGTCAGACACGCAGGAAAGAATTCTCTGTAGTAACTCAGATCCCACCCCATCGAACATCCTATCACAGACCATTGGGCATATTTACCGCTAATAGTCAAAAATCAATTAATTGCCAAAATTAGGCTATCCCATCATACTATCCCCCCCATAAACTTATCAAGTTTAGTCTTGAAGCCAGATTTGTCTTTTGCCCCCACTGCTCCCCTTGGAAGGCTATTCCAGAACTTCTCTCCTCTGATGGTTAGATTTCAAGTCTAAACTTCCTGATGGCCAGTTTATATCCATTTGTTCTTGTGTCCACATTGGTACTGAGCTTAAATAATTCCTCTCCCTCCCTGGTATTTATCCCTCTGATATATTTATAGAGAGCAATCATATCTCCCCTCAGCCTTCTTTTGGTTAGGCTAAACAAGCCGAGCTCTTTGAGTCTCCTTTCATAAGACAGGTTTTCCATTCCTCGAATCATCCTAGTAGCTCTTTTCTGTACCTGTTTCAGTTCGAATTAATCCTTCTTAAACATGAGAGACCAGAACTGCACACAGTATTCCAGATGAGGTCTCACCAGTGCCTTGTATAACGGTACTAACACCTCCTTATCTCTACTGGAAATACCTCGCCTAATGCATCCCAGGACCGCATTAGCTTTTTTCACGGCCATATCACATTGGCAGCTTATAGTCATCCTGTAATCGAGGTCTTTCTCATCCTCTGTTACTTCTAACTGATAAGTCCCCAGTTTATAACAAAAAAATTTTTGTTATTAACCCCTAAATGCATGACCTTGCACTTTTCACTATTAAATTTCATCCTATTACTATTACTCCAGTTTACAAGGTCATCCAGATCTTCCTGTATGATATCTTGGTCCTTCTCTGTATTGGCAATACCTCCCAGCTTTGTGTCATCTGAAAACTTTATTAGCACATTCCCACTTTTTGTGCCAAGGTCAGTAATAAAAAGATTATATGAGATTGGTCCCAAAACCGATCCCTGAGGAACTCCACTAGTACCTCGCTCCAGCCTGACAGTTCACCTTTCAGTATGACCCATTATAGTCTCCCCTTTAACCAGTTCCTTATCCACCTTTCAATTTTCATATTGATCCCCATCTTTTCCAATTTAACTAATAATTCTCCATGTGGAACCATATCAAATGCCTTACTGAAATCAATGTAAATTAGATTAATTGTTTTTCCTTTATCTAAAAAATCTGTTACCGTCTCAAAGAAGATCAGGTTGGTTTGGCACGATCAACCTTTTGTAAAACCATGTTGTATTTTTTCGCATTTACCATTGACCTCAATGTCCTTAACTACTTTCTCCTTCAAATTTTTTTCCAAGACCTTGCATGCTACAGATATCAAACTGACAGGCCTTTTTTTCCCCTTTCTTCAAAATAGGAACTATGTTAGCAATTCTCGAGTCATACGGTAAAGCCCCTGAGTTTACAGATTCATTAAAAAATTCTTGCTAATGGGCTTGCAATTTCATGTGCCAGTTCTTTTAATATTCTTGGATGAAGATTATCTGGGCCCCCCGATTTAGTCCTAATAAGCTGTTCGAATTTGGCTTCTACCTCAGATGTGGTAATATCTACCTCCATATCTTCATTCCCATTTGTCATCCTGCCATTATCCCTAAGCTCCTCATTAGCTTCACTAAAGACTGAGGCAAAGTATTTGTTTAGCTATTGGGCCATGCCTAGATTATCCTTAACCTCCACTCCATCCTCAGTGTTTAGCAGTCCCACTTCTTCTTTCTTTGTTTTCTTCTTATTTATATGGCTATAGAACCTTTTACTATTGGTTTTAATTCCCTTTGCAAGGTCCAAAGGGACCTTTAATTCCCTTTGCAGGTTTTAATGTTCTGACCTCAATAAGGTAGCTTTCCTTGCTGATCACTCCCATCTTCCACTCCTTGTAGGCTTTCTGCTTTTTCTTAATCACCTCTCTGAGATGTTTGCTCATCCAGGTTAGTCTACAACTCCTGCCTATGAATTTTTTTCCCCTTTCTTGGGATGCAGGCTTCTGATAGGTTCTGCAACTTTGACTTGAAGTAATTCCAGGCCTCCTCAGCCTTTAGATCCACAAGTTCTTCAGTCCAATCCACTTCCCTAACTAATTTCCTTAATTTTTTAAAGTTAGCCCTTTTGAAATCAAGAACCCTAGTCACAGATCTATTTTTGTTTATCTTTCCATTTAGTTTGAACTGAATTAGCTCATGATCGCTCAAACCACGGTTGTCCCCCAAAACCATTTCTTCTATGAGGTCTTCACTACTTACCAAAACCAAATCTAAAATGGCATCCCCTCTTGTTGGTTCAGCAACTACTTGGTGAAGGAGTCCATCAGCTATCGCATCCAGGAAAATCTGAGCCCTATTATTATTACTAGCACTTGTCCTCCAGTCTATATCTGGGAAGTTAAAGTCTCCCATGATCACACAATTCCCATTAGTATTTACTTCATTAAAAACATTAAAGAGGTCTCTATCCATATCCAAGTCAAATCCTGGTGGTCTATAGCACACCCCAGGCACTATCCCAGGGGAGGTTCTAGTAGCTTTCTTCCCCAATGTGATTTTAAGCATTTAGTACAGTTCCAGATTAAACAAAACATCAATATTTTGAAGAGAAGAACATGCTAAAATGACTTGTTCAAGAAGTGGGCACAATGAATAGTAATTTCTTATTGAGGCATTTGCTTTCTTTGATTCAGATCCACTTGTCTTTACTGATTGGGTTTCCCATGTAAGACAGGCAGCTCATTTGCAAGTAAACAATTTGCATCCAAACTCCTCAAATAGGGACTTTCATACTGATATTCTTGAACATAATTTATGTCTAATTAACAATACAGCAATGTAATTAAAGTAGCCATTCTGCTTTCACACCTTTTCTATTAACTATTCTATATCTTTGCAAAACACAAGTGTAGCACCAATGACAATCCCTGTTAAGTGAGTTCAAGTTAACTTTATAATAAACAGTTCTATAAATTATGGACAGAAAAGAATTCCTAGTTATAAAACATTAAATAAAATTGATTGACTACCACCTAAGCAAAAGATTGTGTGATTCTCTACCATGGTTGATAGCCTGGTTACCAGTCCTAACTTCATTTTCTTCCATGTAATTTTTAAGGACTCAATTCAGCAATCTATTCCTGTTCACAGAATCACCTAACCACATACTTAAATCTTCAATGGGACTTAAAAGTATTGCTGACTGGGTATGAGCTTAAGTATGTGCTTAAATACCTACCTGAACTGGGGCCTTAGAGCTGCTGTTGTCCTGTAGATGGTCAAAATAATCAGTTTTGGAAGTTGGAATATTGATTTATTGATCACTACAGGTGAAGGCTAATTAGACTGCACTTAGGTCAGCTTGCTTCAGTTCTGGAAGAGCATGTTAAATCTTATTTGTCACTCATGGAAGCAGTTAAAGCAGGGAAACAATGCTGGTGACAATACCATTTAGAGATTAATTGAAGGATATGCTGACTAATATAAGTAAAAGCTGCATGGAATCATAATAATTTCTGAGGCAGACATCTTAAAGTGTGCTTCTAAGAGAATCTTTTTTAAAATAAACCAAAATGACCCCATCATGCTCAGACATTTTTCCTATATGTATCCAGAGTTTCTGAACTTACTCCAGGAATTAAAACCAGCTTTTACCATCATTTACTGCTTTAGCACTATAGAGTCAACAATTAATAAGAGAATGAGCTAGCTTCTATTCCACCTTCTGCATCATCAAAATTATTTAAGAATTAGTGATATTCAATAGCATCAGTGAAAATCCAGCAAAGGCAACAGGTTAGCACAGGTGTAGCCTAGGAGGCAGAACTTGGCAAGCAATATCTCAACTACAGACAACAGTGTGTGAAAAAGAAAGTACCCAGATCCATTTCTAGAGCCCAAACAGAGTTAATGGAGCTGGCAGCTTATTTAATAACATCAACAAAAGTTTTAACCCAGCACATTCCATATCAAAACTGGGACACAAACATGGAACTCCAAAATGCTATTTTATAAAGTCACCTTTCAGAGCAAGCCCACACAAATTGTGTGGGTGTTTGCTTTTTACAATTTGTCAGATGAGAGGGTTTTTAATGTTGAATACAAGTGTCTATGAACCATTACACTCCAGTGATTAATTTTTCCATTGGAAATCTCCACCCTTTCCTGCTTTGACATTTCTCATTGACAGTTCTGATCAATCTTCTGCAGAGTAGCTTATTCCTACAATATGCTCCTTGTTTGGGTTTAAGTCCGAGGCATTATTCTAACCCCCTTTTAATCAGAGGTCCCTCTATTTTACTATATTTTTATCCTTGTATAAATCTTACTTCTATTAGAGAAGAGAGGGATATTTGTGGTGAGTAGCACCATCACAAGCCAAATATCACTGGGAGACCACTTCTAAACTTCAGGAATAGCCTCTGGCAAGGCTCACACTTATCTGCAAATCCTCAGTTCCAAGTATTACTATCGGCATTCAGAGGTGAGGTTTACAGAACTCTCTTGTCTACCCAGCCAGGTCAAAGAAATGTCCTAATTTCTCAGGCTGATTTGAGAAATATCCCAGGATATCCCACTGCCCAAACTCTTAATTTTAAAAATACATGATACATGTTTTCTTTCCTACTACACAGGATACATCAAGCTTTCTTATAGCTGTTTGCAGGTTTTATGCTTACTACATACACTTTTCAAAAAAACAACAATCCATTTAATGCCAGGTGCTGAACCAACAACAGTTGAACCTCCTTTTTACCTGAAAACAAGGGTAGAAGAGATAGCGGTAGTAGTGGACCTTCCCCATGCTGCCATACCAATGTGCCTCAACTCTGATGGATAGCAACAATAGACAAAAATCCTACTAGTGGTGCTGCTAGGTTCCTAGAGCTGCCTTGCCCACTCCCCGCAGTTAGGGTGACCAGACAGCAAGTGCAAAAAATCAGTACAGGCGGTGGGGGGGTAATAGGAGCCTATATGAGAAAAAGACCCAAAAATCGGGACTGTCCCTATAAAATCGGGACATCTGGTCACCCTACCCGCAGTGGAGAGGGAAAAGCTGCCCAGTTTCCACTGTCAGATGTTTATTCTGCTGCTTGCCTGCCTCCTGCTTGCTCCAACTCTAGGCAGACCCAGGAGCAACACATAGGAAGGAAGTCACCTGTCTAGAGTAGAAGCAAAAGAGTATTGAGTAAGGGACAGACACAACAAGGGTTAAGATGGGGGGTGGAAGCAGCAGGGATTTGGGTCTGATGAGATCAGGCAAGAGCAGAGCTGCCAAGGAGTGAGGAGGAAGGAAAAAGTAGGTGATATGAATGGACTGTGTGGATGGGCTTCAAAAGGAGCAGGGCTTGTGAAGGGGCACTTCAGTTATATAGCTAATTTATGCCTGGTTTCCCATCAGTATATTGTTATGGCCCTGGGAATACCCACAACATGGGTGTGAGAAATGACATTAAATCTCCGAGCCAATCCAGTCATTCTGTTTTGTTTGCCAAAAATGCCAAGAAATCATTTAAGTTATGCTTATCACAGAGGAGCCATGTATGCAGTGGTTATCTATCTTATAGGAACTGAGCTGACATTACCAACTCTTTATGCACTGGTACTCAAAAGCCACACAAACATGGCACTGCAAAAATAATCAATATCAACAATTTCAGATGGTAGTTTCCAGTTGCTATTGAGCTACGTTTGATCTGAACCAGAACTAAAAAGCACGAGATTACAGTAACAATCCCCTATCCTCTAAGTGTGACTCTAACCATTTTTCCAATTTAAAGTTAGCCTGCACTATGTATTTACTGATGTGGATAGTTTTCATATAAGTAGTTTTATTAAGATTAAAGCTTCCAAGAGAATTGTATGGCTCAGGAAACAGGTAATAGGACATAGAGTTTTTCACCTCCTGGCTGCTGGATGAAATCCATCCCAGGTAAGTAAGGACAAAAGTTGCTACCATCTGATTGTTCAACAGACTAATTAATGGTCTCAGCCTAGTTCTCAGGGTAAAAGGCATCCACATATTGACATTAATTCTTGCATCATTGGCAGTCCCAAAAGAGAAGACGAGTGTTGCATGGGTCCTGGTAACTGAATTCCCCCAACTCCCTCATCAATGGAAATGGTCCCTCCAGCTGAGCACTGATGGCAAGCATTAGTAGGGCAACATGAGGAGGTTTGTACTGTAGATGTCCATGCTGAAACTCTTTTGTGGTTAAAGAGAGGGCTTCAGAACTATTGAGCCAGTGCTTTACACAAGCAGCAAACTAAATCACCAACACGTGAACTTATTTTAAAAGATTAAAACCCATATTTTGTCATATGGTTTTATTAACGGTGTCTTACAAATGTGCAGTCAGTAAATGTGAATGTCCTTAGCTTGCAAAACTTCAATTAAAATAAACAGGCTTCTATATAGTGCATAACTATATTCGCAAATGAGAATCAAGTTGTATTTATTTTCAAGCAATGTACAAGGGACCAATACAAAATAAAGCCAATAAAGCAAAAGTGGCAATCTAATACAGCAGTAGTAGTAGTCTAGTAGCTGGTCAAATGTAACTTGATTATCACACCATAGTTTAATAGCACTTAGTCCTTTCTGTGTAATTTTTAATACATGGAAATTGAGACTATTTACTTTTCCCTGAGGCACAATGTGAAAATCATTTAAAAATTAACAAAATGACCTGTTCCTACAAATACTGTAGAGTTGAAAGAGCTAAAATCTGTAGCGATTTATAGCCTGTCCAATCCCATTGACATATAGAATTAATATCCCAGCAGGCTTAAAGAGCTAGGGTAAGACTGGAAATTTCATGGATTTCATGCCTGTCTTGCTGACAGAAGTTGGGTATTTTTCTACTGGGAAGGGCATCTTCTCAAAGAGAGTAATGAAAACAAACACTTTCATTTCTCCCAAGAGAATGAGAATTTACAATATCGTTTAGTCTTCAGAGCATCCCTGATTCTGATGAGTTTAGGAAGACAGAGTGAGTTTTTTATAATAAATTATGACTAAATTAAACAGAAGTTGTAGGGAGTTTGGGCTGGAATTTCGAACCTGTAACAAAGAAATGTCCGTAGGCACAGATGGAAAAGAGACACTGGCCGAGTGGATGAAGACTTGAGATATCCTCTACACTTGAGGATTTATATGGGCAAAATCTATTACATGAGCACATGGTCGTGTGTTGTCTGTCTTAAATATTAGCAATTTCCTTATTAGGGATTTCTCAGTGGTAACAGCTCCCACCTCATATACTTGAATTTAAATATATAGACCAATGTACTTAAACATCTTTGAGGATCTGGGCATTAGGGTTCAAAATAGTAGAAAGAATCATTTCCCCTCTATCATTTTGAACCCTAATGGCCAAGTCCTCAAAGGTATTTAGATGCCTAACTCCTACTGAAAATCAGTGGAAGTTGGGCACCTAGGTACCTTTGAGGATTTGGACCTTAGCACTACCAGTCCATGTTCTGCCTCAGACTATCATCAGCAGTCCCTTTGCGGTAGTTGGGTCCTGACAGGTACATTAGCAGTTACACAAACAAGCATTATGAAGTGTTTGATGCATGATTGCCAGAGAGTTGCTGTAGAAACAGCTGGATAACTTAAGAACAGGACACAGTCACAAGACAGGGTATTTGGGGGGCTATCAATATGTGCTTCACCTTTTGAACAATGACAGTGAAAGGGCTTTGAGGACCTCAGAACAATGTCTGGGGTGGGGTGTATTTATTTGCTTTACCTACTCTCCCCAGGCAGGAAGAGATTGCCATCCTCATCCTGATGCTGACCACAAGGTGCATGAGATCCTGAGTGGGAGATAAGACTCATTCTCCACCAGGTTAGGTGGAAAAAGGTGAAAAAGTTCCAGGTTCAGTTGAGCTACTGATTTGTCTCCAATAGGGATGATCCTAAACACTCCTCAACCCTCAGCTTTGTGAAAACTTCAGTTGACTTCAAACAAAGCAGAAGGGCATAAAATTGTATGCCAAGTCCCTGCTTAGGCAGAATCTCTGGTGCTGAACTGCTGTCAGCATGCAGCGATAACCATGTTGAAAGTCCACCGATGCCAGACAGTTAGCTAGGCTGTCTGAACAGATACCAGTTAGAATTTTGCAATGGTGACAAATATTTTTAACACTTTACGTTTAAGATGGGTTTCTTCCTTGTGACTTTTGGGGTACAGTGAAGTAAATAAAGTAATTACCTGTGATTTTACTCTGCTGAGCAGGGATTAACAGTTAGCTGGATGCTTTGCAAGTATTTAAGTGAAACTTGGACTTGGAACAGCACTCCTGGGGAGTATAAGAAGTCTAGAAGCTACTAAAGACCCTGGAACACTGCTCAGTAAAGCAACTGATGAACCTCCTCTGATCTAAGCACAAAGAATCTCTTCGCTCTTACATGGTTGTAAATCAGAAGTTATTCCAATGAAATGTATGGAGTTCTGATAGTATAAACTTAGTATGAAAAGAGAATCAGGGCCCTTGTCTGAATTCTTCATAAATGAGGGTGTGACGGTCCACGCTCCTGGGGTCAGGGCAGCGTGGACTATCAGTCACAGTCAACCCGCCCGGGACGAACCAACCTTATGAGCCATCATATCGCAACGACGCCCGGCCAGAAGGTGAGGGACAACCATCAACCACTGCCCCAGAAGATGTGGGCCATGATATGACTGGAATTGGATATGATGCTGGAGATGGGCGTGGTCGAGGAGTCAAAGAGTGAATGGCGTAGTCCAATCGTTCTGGTCCCAAAACCCGACAGGACCCCCCCGATTCTGTATCAATTTCCGGAAGGTGAACGCTATCTCGCGGTTCGACGCGTACCCAATGCCATGAGTGGAAGAACTCCTAGAACGACTCGGGGAAGCGAAGTATTTGTCAACCCTAGATTTAACCAAAGGGTATTGGCAAATCCCCCTTACACCAAATTCCCGGGAAAAAACTGCCTTCCCAACACCATTCAGCCTCTTCCACTTTGTAACCATGCCGTTCGGGTTACTTGGGGCCGCAGCGACTTTTCAGCAGCTGATGGATAAGCTCTTGCTACCTCATGACCAATACGCAGCGGCATATATAGACGACATTGTGGTCTACAGTAACAACTGGAAGGACCACCTCAGACACCTCACGGGGGTCCTCCAGGCCCTCAGAGCAGCCGGACTCACAGCCAACCCGGCGAAATGCCATCTCGGACAGGAAGAGGTGACCTACCTCGTGTATGTCGTAGGGGGAGGGAAATTGTGCCCCAAATCAATAAGGTGCAAGCCCTTATGGATATACCCACACCCAAAACAAAGAAGCAAGTGTGCCAGTTTTTGGGACTGGCCGGGTACTATCATCGCTTTGTACCAGACTTCGCATCCCTGTCAGACCTGACGAAGAATTCTCAGCCGCGACAGGTACTGTGGTCCGATCCGTGTGGCAAGGCCTTCAGGATTCTGAAAGAATGGCTCATGCAGGAACCAGTCCTGCGGCACCCCGATTTTACAAAGGAATTCATACTCCAAACGGACGCTTCAGAGGTAGGCTTAGGGGCAGTGCTCTCCCAAGAATGGGAGGGGGAGGAACACCCGGCACTGTATCTGAGTCACAAATTATACGCCCTGACCCCAAGAGCGTGAACTGTCATAGGCTGCTTTATGGACTGTGACCGATAGTCCACGCTGCCCTGACCCCAGGAGCATGGACCTTCATACGTGGTGGAGAATGTGGGCAATGCCCGGGACCTGCTGAAAGGTCCAGTGCAAGGAATCTAGACGGCGGGAGCCCCACTGCCATCTAAGATGGATACAGAGAAGCTTCTAAAGTGGTTGCTGGAGAATCAGTAAGAGCAGGCGACCCAACAGCGACAGCAGCAGGCTCACATGATGCAGCAGACGGCCAGCCAGCAGCAGTTGCAGATGATCCAGCACCAGGAACAACCGCAGCAACTCCTTTGAGAGCTGGCTGCCTAGCAACAATTGCAACAGGAATGCCTAATCCAACAAGTGGCAACTTTACTGCACACGCTGGGAGCTCCAGCCCCCACACCTACAGGAGTGGGATCTGGAGAGGCTCCGGTGGGGCTGCCAGTTCGCCTCACTAAGATGGGACTAGGCGACGACCCCGAGGCATTCCTGGTCACGTTCGAATGGGTCGCCACTGTTGCTCGGTGGGCCCCAGAACACTGGGCCACCATGCTAGCCCCTTATTTGATGGGACACGCAGAGACAGCTACCATAACCTTGATCCTTGAGAGGCTTTGGAGTAACCCCGGGTGAAAGCGGCCATTTTAGACCAGACCAGCATTAGCCCTGAGACGTACCGCCAGTGCCTACATACAGAACAGTATCCTCCTGGGGCTCGACCTCGGGCCGTGGCCCAACGGGTACAGAACCACTGTTGGAGATGGTTGGAGCCAGAAGGCTTGACTGGACCTCAGGTAGCGGAGATGGTGGTGCTTGAACAGTTCACCCAGATCCTCCTGGCAGGAGGGAAAGCATGGATCAACATCACCGGCCGGCAACCTTGTCAGCAGCCGTGGGCCTGATGGAGGACTACTTGACGGCCGAAGGAGCCAAGGCAACCCCACGGAGGTCCAGAAACCTGAGCAGGAATCTCCACCCAACACCAGCCCCAAACCCACTAAGCCTCCCAGCCCCGAACCCAGGCACAGAGTTCCACGGACTCCGATTCGAAGGGAACGGCCCCCACAAGGGGGGCAGAGTCCGCCAAGGGAAGGCCTTGGACCCTCGGAAGGCCGGAATCGCTGCTGGGAGTGTGGACAAAAGGGACATTTCCAGCGGGAATGCCCCTTCATGGATTGCAACTATGGGCAAGTGTGGGTTGCCGGACACAGAGCCCGGAAAAGGGGGCCGGGCAAATTAGTGATTCCTGTGCAGGTCGAGGGGACCCCCACGAATGCTCTTGTGGACTCGGGATGCAGTCAGACCCTCTTACGGGAGGGGCTGGTCCCAGATCTTAGACTCTCGGGGAAAAAGATACACCTACAATGTGTCCATGGGGACATCCGCCCTTACCCCATAGCCTGGGTGAGGATCGGGATTGGCCAGCGAGAGGAAGTCCTCCACGTGGGCATAGCCCCCAGATTGGCCGACCCCATAGTGCTGGGACGAGACTGGCCAGAATTTAGGGAGATCCTCCAGCAGTATCAACCACCCGCTGCACAAATGGAAGGGGCTACGTCTGCAGGAAGGGGACTCCTCGGACACACACCGGAAGCAGACCCCGGGGAAGGGATGTCTACGGCGGGGAAGGCTAACGCCCAACATCCCTCCGTGGAAGACGCACAGACAGAGCTGGAGCGGGATATTGACTTTGTGAGGGAGCAGAGAGAAGACCCGACTCTGAGTAGGGCCTGGGAGCAGGCCACCATCCCCAGCCCTGGAGAGGACACCTCTCCGAGACCTCTGCAGGGGCCTCGGTTTGAGATCCAGCGGGACCGCCTATATTGGGTGGCTCGGGAACCACAGACACCGGAGCTGCTTCGTCAGTTGTTGGTTCCCCGGAGGCTGCAATGAGGCCTCCTACAGTTATCGCATGCAAACCCATGGGCAGGACACCTGGGGCAGGAAAAGACCCTTCAGAGGGTGGCCCGCCGATTTTTTTGGCCAGGCATTCATCAAGAGGTCTGGGAGTATTGCGCGTCTCGCCTGGAGTGCCAGCGGGCCGGACCGAAGGGTGTACTCTGAGCCTCATTAATACCCCTACCCATGGTTGGTGTACCCTTTGAACGCATCGGAATGGACTTGGTTGGACCCTTAGACAGAAGCAAGATGGGGAACAGATTTATTTTAGTGATCATGGACTACACGACACGTTACCCCGAGGCTGTTCCCCTCCGTGCAGCCACGGCGCCAGGGATTGCCGCCGAACTCGTGAAGGTCTTCGCTAGGGTGGGGATACCCGCGGAGATCCTGACTGACCAGGGGACTAACCTATCCTCGAAACTGATAGCTGAGCTGTGCCGCCTCCTGAATATATGGACACTGCAAACGTCGGTTTACCGTCCACAAACAGACTGTCTAGTGGAGTGTTTTAAAGGTACCCTGAAGTCCATGTTGCAGAAGTTTGTGCAGGAAGACCCCAGCCATTGGGATACACTATTGCCAGCCCTACTGTTTGCCATAAGGGAGGTACCCCAAGCATCGACCGGGCTCTCACCCTTCGAACTTTTGTATGGCAGGCAGCCCCGAGGAATCCTGGACCTCCTGAGGGAAGACTGGGAGGCACAGGAGTCGCGAGTACTTGGGACCACTCAGTATGTGCTATACCTCCGAGAATGGCTCCAAGCCTTGGAAGCTTTCACCCAGGAGAATCTGCTGTGGGGCCAAGAGACACAGGAATGGGTATATAATAGAGGGGCTAAGGTAAGGAGTTTTAACCCGGGGGACCAGGTATTGCTCTTGTTGCCCTCGGCCGACTCAAAGCTCCTGGCCAAGTGGCAGGGGCCTTACGAGGTGATCCCACGGGTCAGGCCCGTAGATTATGAAGTCCGGTTACCCGGACGACGGAGGGACACTCTGACTTACCACGTGAATCTTTTGAAGGCATGGAAGGCCAGGGAGGCCTTATTCATCATTCCATCGCCCCTGGACCCAGAACTGGGACCACTAGCTGGGGAACCCCTAGACTCAAGGCAGGCTACACTTGGGACCGGCCTCACCACAGCACAGCGGGAACAAATATCGCAGCTCATAAAGGAGTTAAACAGAGAAGATAGGATTGGGGGCCCCAAACTCTTCAAGTGCAGTTCATATTAAACAATGACTTTCTCCGATGAAAGTACCTGACTGGACTATTATAGAAGGAAAAACAGCAAAAATTCTGCCATGAGAAGAAGGAACATTTCTTGGGAACTTGAGAAACAATATCTTATGTGGCATGAACATGAGCTTGAACTTAGTTCAAAACACATCTAAAAATGAAAGGATTCTCTCTGTTTCTGTAAGAGTACCAACTGAAATGCAAAGGGATGTCTTGAACCACCCTCCCCATGGAGGCTTCATTGGAGAGTTGGACTAAGAGGTAGCTTTCCTGGATGATCCAGAAGTTCTCCTCACCACCTCCACTATGAACAGAGAGGTACCCAGAGGGAACCTATGGAGACAATGCAGTCTTGATGTTGTAGACATGAAATATCCTGATGCATTTTATTAAACCTTGAAAGATCTTGTTGAAAATAAAGCCACGTCTTCAGATTACCAGGAATGTTTGCCTGATATACAGTATCAGATGCCAGAAAGGCCATATTAGAATGAGAATACAGGGGAGCTCTTAACTTTCTCACTTTCTCACTCATCTGCAGTATTACCTTGTATTTATTAAGGAAATTCTGAAAATATTGCTGTCAAACTGCAAGGACTCAATTATCTAAGTTAACTGGCAAGTTTAAAGTCCTTCCACTGTTGTACAGGTCAGGGGTAGTTCTAAGAAAAGTGTGTCTACTGTGTGGACTTTCTGACTCTTTTGCTGCTTTATAATCTGTACATTGCATCAGTCCTTTTTGTACTGCATACAGTACATCTGTATGACATATGTACACACACATGCCTTTAGCTTTGTGAGTGAAAAAGGAATTTGGAATTTGATACTGAATTGTTACACAACCAAAATTTATCCATCAAAGTATTTTTCCAGTTTTGTAGGATGATTCTGCTTTTATGAGGTGTTTGTTTCTTTATGTTTCTTTCTTGATAGATTAATCAGCATTTTAAAACAGCTGTCTTAGACATACTTATCTGATGAAGACAAGAAAGGCTTTTTTTAAACAGTTGAGTCACCAAGAAGGGACTTTCCAAGTTGTGCATTAGTGGAGTATGAGTAAGACACAAACATTGGTTTTTTGGACTCTGCATCCTTTTTGGTTTGTACTAACATACATAAATAAACCTAATAATTGAGCATGCCATGATCACTCTGGAGAAATGAGTCCTTCTGCTTTGCCAGAACAAGGAGTAATAAAGTTTTTAAAACTAATAAAATATTGAAAGGCAATTAACATATTGTGCTAAATTCTATCCTCTAATACAGATGAGTTGAAGAATACTCCAGGGATGAAAACCTTGATCCAATTAGTTCAGTGAGAAAACTCCCATTGACTTCACTGGGCCACAATTTAACGTCAGAACTCTAGTAGCATAGTATCTAAAATATTCCAGAAAGAACTCTGTCCAAAATAAAATCTAAAAATATTATCGGGATTGATGCATATAAAAATGACAGCTTACAGAACACAGGTCTGCAAACTCATGGAATCATAAATTAGAAGTGGAAAAGACACATCACCGCTGAGTTCAGAACTATTCACAGTTTTACAGATTCACTTACTAGTGTGTGGTCTAATATAAACTGAAATGCCCCATGCAAAGAGGCCTTCAACTTTCATTCAGGGACTTCTCTGCTGTTTAAAATATATGACTATCCAGAAGCTTTGGGATCTCAAATATTCCCTGATACTTATGACTCCATGAATCATGCTAAATTCCTCTCCATCCTTGATAGTCACACCCACCAAATATTTTCAGAAAACTGTAACCACTTTGCATCTTCATCACCATTAGGCACTCTATCTAGCACATCTCTAGCTCTCTTTAATTTTTCCGTTCAACCCTAAAATTTATATAATTCTTTTCTGAACTCCCTCCAGTTTGCCGATAACTAGCTTGCAATGTGATGCCCAGAAAGGAATGCAAAAAACCAGGGTTGAAATCCTGACTCCACTAAAGTCAATGACAATTGTCCTCCATTCTATGAAACCTCTGCATATCCCTCTCAAAACTGCATTGGCTCTTTTTTTCTGCCATATAAATGAAGCACTCTATATGCAATAAACGGCATAAAAGTATATTGTATATGTAATTAATAAAGCTACTCACCACAGTGGTCAACTACTGCTTTCTTGAACATACTTTTTTTTTTTTTTAAACCCAAAACTATAATGCTTAGAATACTGAAAATGGCCATAAGCAGTTTTTGTCAGCTTCTTGCATTAGTCAAAACAGGACACTTTCACCCTTGCATGTCTCTTTTTTTTTTTCTGAAAAGTCTGACTGCAAACTATCAATAAGCACTTTTCCAGCTGGGACTTTTCCAATCACAACATAAAATACTCAGAACAGTGAAGCTTACTCTGCTGCACTGAACATGATGTTAGATAAAATTAGAATAAAAGTAGGCAGCGAATGCCTTCAGTGGATGACTACTTGGATAGCATAGACACACCAAATATTACAGAAATATATTACCCAAGGATCAATGGTATCTATTCATCATCTGCCTAACATCCTCCGATGTACCTGTAGTGCAAAATCTAGATTACAATGTGACTAACAAGCATAGTCCCTACAAAACTAAATAGTGTGGCTTTGGCATTTATTTATGCTGTTAACATCTTCTAGGTCCAGGATGTTCAGGTTGATATGTTTTCAATAACTAATGTATTTTAAGTAACCCCCCTTCCTCCATCCCAATCAACACAAACATTTCCACACAGTCTTCTTTGGTAAATAATCACTTGACATTTGACAGAACCAAGCAGAAGGCAAGCCCAAGCAAGAAAGCCCAAAGGATCCGACTGTCCATATTCTTGTGACTTATGTGATGTCAAAATTGTTTGAACACGATGGAATTTCTGTGTTTTTCTTTTCCAGTTTGCTTTTATAAAAAACTTAGTAAATTACATACATAAAACTACATTAAATTAATGTTAAGGTTGCAAAGTCAAGTACTCTAAAGTTAGGAAATGCCAGAATTAAGGTTGCTCATGCAACTTTCAATTGCCGCCTTTGTATGCATGAATTAGCATAAAGTCTTTAATGACATTATTACATACTGTATTTTCCACAGGACTCCGGCCTCAATCAGTTCGCAGGATAGACCTGCTTTAGGGGATGAATCAGGATTTCATAGTAAAGGGGTATCCCTACATAGCATTTTGGAGAGAGTGGAAGTGAGCCTCCCAGTCCAGGTAAACAGACTTGGGCTAGTGGGACTCACACTAGCCCTCTAAAAATAACCCAAGCTGCAACTTCAAAGTGCTGTCTATAGAGCTATTTTTTAGAGAGCTATTGCAAGTCTCACTAGCCCGAATCTGTCAGCCTGGGCTGGGAAGCTTGCTCCCTGTAGCCTATATTTAGGTTGAATGGATATAGTTGTATTGTTGGTGGATCAGTTGCCAGCTCAGACCAAGGCTGTAAGTGTCAGCTAAGCACTGACAAATTCATAGCTGGAAGCCAGACCAGTTCACCTATATATTAGTATTGTTCAAGATAGGTAGAATGACCATATTTCCTATGCTGAATATGGGACACCTGGTAAAATTACTCACATTCAAGCGAGTTCAACGGTAATCAATCAGAACTATGCAGTACAAACATTCAAATTAACATCAAGTTCCATTCTATATGCATCCGAAGAAGTGGGCTGTAGTCCACGAAAGCTTATGCTCTAATAAATTTGTTAGTCTCTAAGGTGCCACAAGTACTCCTGTTCTTCTTTTTGCGGATACAGACTAACACGGCTGCTACTCTGAAACCTTTAAAAACAGGACATCTGGTCACCCTAAAGATTGGTGTTAGATTTGTAAGAATGTGTTCAGTCTCTATAACATGTTTGTAAGTTGCTGCATGCATTCATCTTATTTGTAATGTCTGTATTCAATGATACAAGGTAAAATATGTTTGCCTTAATACTGTAAAAGTGTCTGCACTGAACTTGTGAACCTAGGCAGGAAACATGGTTTCCCTGGCTATCAAGAAGAACTATCAAAACTAAGTGGGCCATTGCCGGACAAGAACTTTGTTGATTGTGCCCTCCATCTATGAAGAAGTTACATGCAGGAGTACTTGTCCCATCGGTTTGAACTCTGTGGGGAAGGGCATCTAAAGATGCTCACAAGAAGAAATAGTTATCTCTTTGCTGTTTGAACTCTCTCAGGCCTAGAGACACTAAACTGAAGCAGAAAGCCTAAGGATTACCCCAAAGGTCCTGCCTGAAAGACATTTTGAACTGACAGTTTACGAGATCACCATTTGGAACCATAGACTGCAACTCATTTGTGCATATATGTTGTCTGCTTTAACATGTAAATAACTCTCACATTTCTTTTCTTAGTTAATAAATCCTTAGTTTACAATAAAATTGGCTACCAGCATCATCTTTATAGTGAGATTTGAGGTACAAATTAACCTGGGATAAGTGACTGGTCTCAGGAGACTGGAAGCAACCAGAATATTTTGTGATTTTTGGTGTAAGTGACCATTTATCACTAGGTCCATCTTGCCTGGGTGGCAAGATAACTGGAGTGCCAAAAGGGACTATCTGTGACTCCATGGTAAGACTGGTATAGGACTTCAGAAGTTCATATTTGTTACTGGGTTGGTGAAATCTAATTATAGAACATACCATCAATTGAGGATATCTGCCCTACTTTTGGCAATCTGCCCTTAGGCTGGCAGACAAGGTCGTGAGCCACTCCAGATAGTGTGATAATAGTAATCAATAGTTCTGTGTTAAACCACAGCAGGGGCAATGCTAGTGAGTGGCAGGAATGGTCACATGCCCCATCCCAGATGCGGGGGGGGGGCACATCCCAGAGGGGGCGGGGAGTTACAGCTGTGCTCAGGTAGGTGCCTCAGGTCAGGAGGAGAGTACCTTGCCTGTGCTCTGAGGCTGCTTGCCCAGCCCTGGTGAGCTTCTTTCTTGCAGTAATGGGACAAAATGGCAGGGCTCAGGGGATGGAGGAAGGGAGAGAGAGCAGGGAGGAAGGGGCGGCTGCTGGGGACACTGGGGATGATCGTGGGGATCATAGGAGGGAGAACGGGGCAGCATAGGCCAGGGCTGGGAGTCTGGGGGCGAAGGGGGGGGTGGCTGCAGCAAGGAAACAGCCATGTGGCCTGGATGGATGGGCATCTGGGAGGGTGGGGGGGCAGCAGGGCCAGGGGCTAGCAATGGGGGTGTGTGTTTGGGAGAGAAATAAACCCATGGGGGATGGGAGGGCTCAGGGAAGGAGGAAGAGAGGGCCGCTGGGGACACTGGGGATTATCGTGGGGATCATGGGAAGGGGGGCGGGGGGTCAGCATAGGCCAGGGCTGGGAGTCTGGTGCGGGGTGGTGTCCGCAGCAAGGAAACAGCCATGCGGCCTGGATGGATGGGCGTTTAATTTTTTTTTAAAGATTGAAACAAAGAGAAGCACTGAGCACCTCTCTGGCTTGTAGGAAAAGAGTGGGGTAGAGTCTGTGTGTATAGTGGTAGCCCAGGGAAGAATGCTTGCTCACTCATTGCCCTCCCAGAATCCCAGGTCAGAATTAAAATACCCTAGATTTCCTCCCTCACATGATGAATCCTTTAGAATTAATTATGGTAGGACCACAATTCCCAGGAATTTTCTATTCATGCCATTGTGTGTGCAGACAAGTGGACTTCACTTTGCTAAGGCCCCTACTATTGGGGTTGACAAGAGTAGCTCAAGGTCATTGGCCACCTGAGTTCTCTGGGCTGGGTGTAACTGCTTGAGCTCTCTGGTTGGATGCTCACGTGGACTTTCTAACATGCCCAGCAAGGCCGGTTTTAGCAGGTGCGGGGCCCCACGCCGGGACGCGAATTGTCTCGCCCCCCGCCCCACCCCGACTCCGCCCCCTCCCTGCCCCATTGGATCCTTCCCCAAATCCCCACCATGGCACCGCCCCCAGCCCCGCCCCTCTCCCTGCCCCATTGAATCCCTCCCCAAATCCCTGCCCTGGCCCTGCATCTTCCCCAAGCACACCGCATTCCTCCTCCCCATCCCTCCCTTCCAGGCTTGCGCTGATCAGCTGTATGGCGGCGCAAGCGCTGGAGGGAGGGAGGAGAAACAGGACGCAGCTTTTCTTTTCTTTTTTTTTTTCTTTTTTTTCCCGCTCCGCCGTCAGCCCTGGACGTTGCGGGGCCCTCTTAGGCGCGGGGCCCCATTCCGGGGAATCAGCTGAATCGGCTTTAAAGCCAGCCCTGATGCCCACTGCCCCTTCTTTGTTTCCTTGCCCCTATTCTGAATGGGCAGGACTAAACTGGGAAAATAGGCAGTGTTTAAAAATGAGTTTGCTAACATGCTTGAACTATCACGTTTTTCAATACAACCTATTTCCTAGTCTGGACAGGGTGGGTCAATGTCATATCCCCATATTCCATTCTTCCCTCAGGTATAGGCTTTAAAGAGGGAAATTGCTCTATTGTATAGTAAGCAGGGCTGTGGGTGTATTTTCCAGCAATGTGTCTTTTGGTTTTCACCCTCTCTCATAGCCTTGAGACAGAAACAGTTGCTGACTCTAGGCTCCTCAGAGCCTCAAACCCTTCTCCTGTTTTTGCTGGGAGTGTGATTTGCATCTAATGCTGGAAGAGCTGTATGGATATTTAGCTGATGGCCTCCTTTCACATTATGCCCTTAGCAGCACATCCCGAGGTGGCACCTCATTTCTTATGTAAAGTCTTTTGATTGAAGAAAAGAACAGGAGTACTTGTGGCACCTTAGAGACTAACAAATTTATTAGAGCAAGCTACTCTGAAACCATTGATTGAAGAAGTTTGGATAGGTCAGGTGGTTTATTTGCATTAGCACTCTGGTTTCTGTAGGTCTACAGCATATGCGCCCTATTCCCATAGTAGCATTTTGGTGGTCTTGCTATGTAACAAGAAAGCCACTTCCAGCTCACACTGGAAATACAGAAAGTAGCATTGATGGCAATGTTTTCACTGCAAAGAAAACAAGGAGTCTGGTGGCACCTTAAAGACTAACAGATTTATTTGGGCATAAGCTTTCGTGGGTAAAAAACCTCATTTCTTGGGATGCATGGAGTGAAAATTACAGATGCAGGTAATTTTCACTCCATGCATCTCAAGAAGTGAGATTTTTTACCCACGAAAGCTTATGCCCAAATAAATCTGCTAGTCTTTAAGCTGCCACCGGACTCCTTGTTGTTTTTGTGGATACAGACTAACACCGCTACTCCCTGATACTTCACTGCAAAGAGTTTGCCAAGAAAGGATAAGGACAAAGTGTTATTAGCTGCTCTCTCCCACTAAGTGCAAAGTACACAAAAGGTGTGCAGCGATCCTGAGTGTCACTTTACTGCACCCATCCCTGCAGTGGATGAGTGTTACATGGATACATACTTCAATATTATTTCTATTACAGTACGTGGATACCTAATAGGGGCTTATAAATTACAAGCTCTGAAAATACTGTGTATAGAGTTGGGTATTAGAAGGTATGCTGTATTGTATACAGTGGTGGGTTGGAAGGTATGGCATATTGTGTACAGTAGGATATTGGAAGGTATGCTATACTGTATTGTATACAGTGAGGTACTGAAAGGTATGACATATTGTTGCACTTTGAAAGCTAGGGATATAATTAATCTGTTGTAATTCCACTGACTCCAGTGAAATTACACCAGGGGTAAAATTGGCTTAGTAGATTTAATTCTTTTTCTGTACTGCTGCAAAAATATCTTATGGCTTACATTGTTCCAGAAATTCTCAGCAAACATACAGTTAGTTAATGTTTGTTCCCTGCACTTTAGTGTAACAAAAAATAAAGAGAAATTTAAGGCTTAAGCCATGAAGCCTGCAGGTCAAATGTATAATTGAAATGACTGAGCAATGCAATATGTGTCCAAAAGCTGGGCTACTAAGGAGAACCTGGTGTCTAGGGTTACCATACGTCCAGATTTTCCCAGACATGTCCGGCTTTTTGGGCTCCAAATCCCCGTCTGGGGGGAAAGCCCAAAAAGCCGGACATGTCCGGGAAAATCGGGACATGCCGGCCGGCGGTGCGGGTGCTCGGGGGTCGGGCCGGGGGCTTGAGGGCCGGGACGGGCCGGGGGCTTGGGGGCCGGCGGAGCGGGGCCGGGACGGGGGCTCGGGGGCTCCGGCGGGGCCGGGCCGGCGGGGCCGAGGGCTCGGGGGTGCCGGCGGGGCCGGGCCGGGGACTCGGGGGCCGGGCTGGCGGTGCCAGTCCGGGCCGGGGGCTCCGGGGCCGGACCCGCGGTGTGGTGCCTGGCCGGGGGCTCCAGGGCCGGGCCGGGGGCTCCGGGGCTCCGCCGGGGCCGGGCCGGGGGCTCGGGGGCTCGGCCGGGGGCTCGGGGGCTCCACCGGGGCCGGGCCGGCGGGGCTGGGGGCTCGGGGGCGCCGGCGGGGCTGGGCCGGGGACTCGGGGGCCGGGCCGGCGGTGCCAGGCTGGGCCGGGGGCCTGGGGGCCGGGCCGGGTACTGCAGTGCTGGGTGGGCCGGGGGCCGGGCCCGGGGCCGGCACCCCAGGGCCGGGGACAGCCTGGGCCACGCCTCCTCCTCCCACACTCCCCCTTACCTGCTTCAGGCTTCCCACGACTCAAATGTTCGCGGGAAGCAGGGGAGGGGGCGGAGACTTTGGGGCGGAGTTGGGGCGGGGGCGGGGCTGGGGGCGGGGCCGGGGCCCCGTGGAGTGTCCTCCTTTGGGAGGCACAAAATATGGTAACCCTACTGGTGTCTGGTGGAGAGATGCAATAAATCTGCTCTGGTCCCAAAGCCAAACAGAAAGTAGCAGGTCAGTGGTGATAGAGGAAGTAAACCTGGTCTAAGATGATCACACCATTATCTGTCCCTGGTATTACAGACCTAACGGACAGTTCTCTGCTTATGCAGCACAGAGTGAACTTGAAACAGCCAAAGGAATCTCCCTAGTGGCAGCGATGGTTCTGCTGCCTTCCACATCTGCCATCTACTGTGCTGGAACCCACTGCATGGCATAAGGAAAAGCAAAGGCTTCTCGGAGGGAAGGAGGAGACAGAGCATGTGAGGGAAGGGGAGGAGGCAGAGTTAGGCTCTGATATACTCAGTTCTCAGCTGACTTAAGGTCCTTGTGGGAATCTTTCCACTTGAGCACAGTGGAGAATTAAGCCCAAATCTCTGAAATAGACCAGAGTAATGGATCACTGAAATAAGCGTCTTGGCCTGGTATCCCCATTTATATAGCTGTTGTTACAGGAAAACTGTCTCTTACATTTTTAGCCCATGGCTGGTTTTTTTAAATAAGTAATACAGAAGTAAAGGTGGATCAGCTGTCTCATTGGTTTGATGGGGATACAGCAGCTCAAGGGCATAACATTCTCATTCACTTTAGCAGGGTTCAAAGCCAGCTAGATAGCAGATCAATGACACATTTTTGTGCTCCATCTGAGCAAGACCTTACCAATTTGCTTGTAAGTCCCCATTCTATTGCCCAATTTGCTGGGCGCTCTCCCGAGACAAACTCTGCCTAGCAGTGTACTTTGCTGCCTGCTTGCACACTGCGAGACAGTATGTCTCTTGGCAGCCATCTTCTATGGACACAAATGGACACAAAGCAGACATCAAGAATTATAACATTCAAAAACCAGTGGGAGAGCATTTTAATCTCCCCGGACACTCAATTTCAGACTTCAAAGTGGCCATGCTTCAACAACAAAAACTTCAAAAACAGACTTCAATGAGAAACTGCAGAGCTAGAATTAATTTGCAAACTTGACACCATCAAATTAGGCCTGAATAAAGAATGGGAAAGCCTGGGTCACTACAAGAAGTAATCTCCCATCAACTGTTGTGTATGGGCCATCCATCCTGCTGGAATTTGCCTCATTAGCACTACAAAAAGTAATTTTTACTTTGTTGACATTCACACCTTCTTGTCAACTGTTGGGAATGGGACACATCCACCCTGATTGACTCATTGACCCCCCATTTGGTAAGGCAACTCCCATCTTTTCTTGTGCTGTATATTTATGCCTGCCTACTGTAATTTTCACTCCACACATCTGAAAAAGTGGGTCATAGCCCACTAAAGCTTATGCTCTAATAAATTTGTTAGTCTTTAAGGTGCCACAAGACTCTTCATTGTTTTATCGTCTGTTGAATATCTCTAAACCACAAAGTGCGGGTAGAATGACCGTATCAGCTGCAGGAATTTTTCTGGGAAATGTAAACTTGTTGGAGGGCTAAGATGCTCCTATTATGCCAAGCTTTCACCGCAATGGCAATGCTTGCATTCTGCACGGTTTAACGGTCTGCTTGCATCTTTGTCGCTAGAATCAGGAAAATTCCTTGACACTGCCTATGAAATTAATATGCATCAAGTGTGCTAATATAAATAATTTGTTATCTTAGTGCTTGGGAACGTGAACGAGGGATAGGACTTCACTCCAAACAGTGTTTTTATTAAAATAAAGATGCATTTTTTTTTATCAAAACCTCACTTGGTTTGGTTGTAATTATAAAGCTGTATGCAGTTGTGTTGGCATTGTGTTGGGGTTATATTTATTCACAAGACTGATTCTGGCACTTTATTGTAAGGTGGCAGTGAGCACACCAAAGAAAAAAATGACAAAATGCATAAGAATTTCTGTGAGCGCTCTTTTTTTTAAGAATCTCAAATGTCAGAGCCAGCAACGTACAAATTGGTCTTAATACTAGCCACATATTAGGACAACTTTCTTAAGATTTTTAATGCACGTACGAAACATACAATCATGGTTTTCTTCATGTGTAGCTCTCTTTTAGAACAATCTCCATCTGCTTTTACATAGTATCATAAAATATAACATCAAAAGTAGTGCTAGAAACCAAAACTCCTTTGTCTCATGAGTACCTGCTTTGAACCCTGCTGCATACCACCATAATCTTTAAATTGTGCTCCCTTACTATCGGCAGTTACTAGTCACCTATGAATCATAGTGTCTTCATAATTAACCGCAACATCCTGCTCAATCCAAAATACCATGTAGACATATCCAAGAGGCCACTTCCTGTGGAATCCTGCCTCATTTGTTAGAAGGTATGCAGTGAATGAGGCAGGAGATTGCAGGAAGAGAAGGAATGGTATTATGGTTAGGGCCCTACCAAATTCATGGTCCATTTTGGTCAATTTCATAGTTATAGGATTTTTAAAATCATAATTTTCATGATTTCAGCTATTTAAATCTGAAATTTCATGGTGTTGTAATTGTAGGAGTCACAAGGTTATTGTATGGGGGGGTTGCGGTACTGCTACCCTTACTTCTGTGTTGCTGCTGGCGGCAGCACTGCTTTTAGAGTTAGGCAGCTGTCCAGCGGCGGTTGCTGGCCAGGATCCCAGCTCTGAAGGCAGAGACATTGCCAGCAGCAGCACAGAAGTAAGGATGGTATGGTACTGCCAGGACTGGCTCCAGCGTTTTTGCCGCCCCAAGCAGCAAACAAACAAAACAAAACAAAAAGCTGTGATCGGCAGCACTTCGGCGGCAGCTCTACCACCGCCGCTTCATTCTTTGGCGGCAATTCGGCGGCAGGTCCTTCCCTTCGAATGGGACGGAGGGACCTGCCGCCAAATTGCTGCCGAAGAGCCGGACGTGCCACCCCTTTCCGTTGGCTGCCCCAAGCACCTGCTTGCTGCGCTGGTGCCTGGAGCCGGCCCTCGGTATTGCCATCCTTGCTTCTGCACTGCTGCCTGCAGAGCTGGGCCCTCAGTCAGCAGCCGCCACTCTCTGGCTGCCCATCTCTGAAGGCAGCAATGCAGAAGTAAGGGTGGCAATACCATACCATGCCATCCATACTTCTGTACTACTCCTGGCGGAGTGCTGCCTTCAGAACGGGGCACCTGGGCTGGTCAACAGCTGCCGCCCTCCGTCTGCCCAGCTCTGAAGGCAACACAGAAGTAAGGGTGGCAATACTGTGACTCCCCTAAAATAACCTTGCAACACCCCTGCAACTCCCTTTTGGGTCAGGACCCCCAATTTGAGAAACACTGGTCTCCCCGAAGAAAACTGTATAGTATAGGATAAAAGCACATAAAAGACCAGATTTCACGGGGGAGACTGGATTTCACGGTCCGTGACATGTTTTTCATGGCCGTGAATTTGGTAGGGCCATACTTATGTTTAAGGCAGATGAATGCTGCCTTGCAGAACTAGATTCTATCCCCACCTCTACCACAGAGTTCCTATGTGATGCTAGGTACGTCACTAATATCAGACTTTTCAGAAATGGTTAACTGTGTGTTCCTCATTTTGGGGGTCTGATTTGAGACTCTGGGATCTGACTTGCAGAAGTGCTGGGAGGAACTATGCTTTGAATGTATAACTTGCTAAATAACACTCAGTACATAAAAAGTCCTTAGACTACTGTACTGTCAGTATTGGACTCTCACACTGTGACATTATCAAATATTCTGAATCATAAAAACCCTATTAGAATCACTTTTTACTCAATAGCAGTCTTATGATTAAAAGATAAAGATGTATGTACTATCAGTGACCTATTGTCATTTCTGCTCAGCAGCACTCCAGTTCCCTTTGTTTTTCACCATACCCACAGGATGAAGCTATGTAAGAATATACTATTTCTAGTCTAGAAATTATATAGTCATATTTCTCCATTCCAGGTTCAGCAGATGGAAATGCTGTTGCCAGGAAATAACTTTTTTCTAATAAATCATCCTCTTGCAGCTAGAGATATTTGCTAACTTCACTTCAGAAGCAAAATCATGACTGTCATTAATACAAACTATTGATTACATTTTTGCGGTAGTAATGAACTCTTACAACGTCAGCTGAAGCAGTTGTTGGTAACCAATCTCTCAAAAGTTTGCTGCATTGGAAGTAGATTGGCTAACGTTTACCCTTTGAAGATTGAATATATCCTTGAATGGCAGAAGCAGAGTGTTTGCAGATTGTGCATTTTTATAAACTAGGCTCATATATTTGTACTACAGCTTCCCTGTCAAAAATATCCTCCTCCTACTGCCCCTTACTTATCCCCTCCTTATCTCAAAAAGGACTGCAGATAAGAGAGGCTCATTGAAGATTTCTTCAAAGAAAAACATAATCTTGCCTTTCCCAAAATATTTATTTTTATCTCTAATGGCTTCTCCTACCTTACAGAGTTGGGGCGGGGAGGGCGTGGAAGGAAGCAAAAGATCATGGCACAAGTCCAGTTCTGTGAAGTTAAGATTAGAAAACAATGGGTCTGATTCTCACTAATGTTAATTTAACACCTTCAGTGGCATTGTTTCTGATATACACAGGTATGCTATCAGTCAAGTCCAGTGTATTCAGTCCCTCACTAAAGGTTGGATCCATCCTGCATTGAAGTCAACTGGAGTCTGTCCAAATAGAAATTGGATTGGGCTCTAAATTTTGACCTTACTCTTTAAATTGTCAAAAGCTTGAAAAAACAATCTTTAAAAAGTCAGTAGCTCCCTAAGAAGGGATATCTGGTCATATACTTCTGCAAAGTTTGAATTAATGCTCCCTCCATTTTTTTTCTCCCTCACTGAAGTGTTTCAGAAGAACTGACTTCTAAATTTCACCATGAGGGCAAAATAACACTTTGAGAGGGGAAAAGAGGGAATTCTAATTTTTAAACAATATTGACAAGCAACAGTTTAATTTAGTTAACTGTCCAAATAAAGAAAACTGTTCATTACTACACTTCTACCCCAATATAACGCAACCCAATATAACACAAATTCGGATATAACGCGGTAAAGCAGCGCTCCGGGGAGGGGGCGGGGCTGCGCGCTCTGGCGGATCAAAGCAAGTTCGATATAAGGCGGTTTCACCTATAACGCAGTATGATTTTTTGGCTCCCGAGGACAGCGTTATATCACGGTAGAGGTGTATGTCCAAAACTGCACATGATCATTCCTTGGTGATTCAAGACTCAATTACAGTTTTAAATTAGCCTAGTTGTAATTTTTCATAATTTCCCTTAAGGAAACTATTCCAGTCTGAAAAATTGCCCTCTTAGGAAGCTTCTTGATATTTAACCTAACTTCCCTCTTGCTAATCCAAAATGCCAATCTTTGGGGAGGGACAAAGGGAAGCTAGGTAGCATATAGCAGTATTAAGCCTTATGCACTGATCCAAGCTCTAGAAGTTTGGGTTCAAAACCAGACTCAAGGTATTAGTAAAGATGATCTTGGTGGTTTTCACCATGCCATCTAGTATGTTTAAGCATAAATGGCAGTTTTCTGAAAATGTGTGAGCCCTAAGGATGGTTGCATATGCTCCTGTAGCTTATGTGCTAAGAAGTTTAGCAGCTTGCTAAATTCTATATACAAACTAAAATCTCCTACTTTATATGCTGTCATAACTATTTATACTAAAATGGTCCCAGGAAACGTACACAAAAGATCTTCCAACTCCGGGAAAAAAAAAAAAAAAAAAAAAAAAAAGATTGTGGCCTGAAGGAGTCACAGCAAAGCCATGCAACTCTGGAAATGCAAACTTACTGCAGACAACTGAATGTAATGCTGCTCTGAGAGGCATCAACTTGCTATGGGCAAAAATCCACAGTCCTTATGGCAAAGCATGTTTCACTGAATGTCTTAGCATCCATGCAACATCTGCAACCAGTGGAAGTGTGCTGGGTTCATCTCAGACTGCAAGAGGCTGGGGGGGAAAGTTCACAGTGCTTTTACGTATTCTGTGGCTTCATGTTACAGATTCTGCTGCTTACATACAATGTGCACAGTTTGATACTTTTCCCTCTCTTTGTCAAAACTTTTCTAAGGATGTCCAATGCTGGTTACTGCAAATATTTCTCTTTCCTAATTGAACAGCATGATGTGAGGAAGCTAGGGACTTATGTACAGCTAGCCAAAAAATGAGAATTATTTTCCATGAAAAGTTTTGAACAAAATGATTTTTATTTGATTGGAAACTTTACATGAAACAAATGTTTTTTTCAATTGGAATGATTCCATTGAAAAATCAGGAATTGAATGCAATTCCCACCCCCCCTTTATTTATTTATTTGCACTACAAAAAGAGCAATGGGGGAAACAAACTAAAACAAAAGAAATATTTATATTGTATTAGATAAGGAAAATATTTTTAATAGTTTTGCTGAAAATTTAGATATTTTTAAATAATACAAAATTCTTTGTATTCTTTGATGAGTCATTTTTCATAAGTTTTTGATGAAAAATTTCAACTGGCCTACAGTTTTAGAAGGCACTAGACTGGGAAACAAGATAGCAGCAATCTCATTTTTACAATTTATTGTATTATGGAAGGCCCAATTGGCCTCAGTTGTGACCCTGGCCCCTGCGAGGCACTGTACAGACACACGACAAAAGTAAATGTCCCAAAGATCTACCACAGGCAATACCCTTATTTATTCTGTGCCTCATTTTCCCTTCCTCAAACAGGAACATTTCCCTTCCATACTACTGTTGAGGCAAAATATATTCATATTTGTAGTAGCACTACAAATACTAATGTGACAAGTACTGTAGAAAAAGCAGTAAATAGACTTAAGATCAGTGCCATAGTAGTCTTACCCTGTTTTTCAACAGTGTAGTGCTATGGAGAAGCTAGAAGTACCCACCTCTGCATTAAGATCTGCCTTAATTCCACCATGATTGAAACTGTCTCTTACTTTTGGCATGCCCTGGAGAATTCTTATTAAGGAAAATGATATAGTTGTAAAGTATATTGAAATGTTGACATTTGCCTATGCATGAATATGCTTTCTGCCCTCTCCTGACAAAAGTGGGCTGTTGATTTGAGATGTAACCACCTTCTTGGGTGGCAAAGATCTATTTGATAAACTCTTGCAGCTCTTTTCAACAGAGTCATGCTGCATCTACAGAATTCCCCTTTCAAAATGATAGCACTGTACCCTGCACAAGTTAGGTAAGCTATTTTACTTTGTCAGAAATAACACAGCCATATGAATGTCATCTCAGCAAGGTCTCACACTGTTAACTCAACATTTGAAATGAACAAAGCAACATACTAATATATTGCTGTGGCCCTATTGTGTCTGCTCAGTAAAAGTGACTATCTCCAGAAGCCAGGGTGGGAAAGTTTTCATAATAATGCCTTTTGACACTAGGACTTCAGATAGCAGTCCCTGTTTTCACAGGCATTAAATTTTAATAGTCATTTCCTCACCTTCAGACCCGCAAGTCAAAAAGTGTTTGGAAGTACAGATTTACTTAGTTTCGGTGTTTCTCATCCAGCATTATTAAGAAATGCAAAAGGATCTCGTATTGCCTAAATTCATCTGCCACAGTCAATCACATCCGACTTATGAAAAAACAGTTAAACGTTCCCTTTTTCCCAACAATATTTCTATTCCCTTCTGATATTTTAACTTTAGTGTCTTATGAAGGCTTTCTAGCTTTAATATGCTATGGTGATTTTAAATTGTTGCAGTGGTTTCGTGACTAATATATGCAGCTTTCCCTTGTGTGTCTTGCAGGATCCAACTCACAACTAGAACTTGTGAGGGGAGAATGCCTACGAGAATAGCTCTCTCACATAAAAGTGCTCACCAGAAAGAGAAACTATTTATTTGTAATATTGAGATTTTGTATTTTGTGCAGCATCTACATTTCTCATGGGCTGTCACAACATTTTTCAGTATAATGGTTCAGAAAATTCTTATCAGGCTGCATAAATTTAAAGACTTCAGATTTGTTGATAATATTTAAGATACTAAAAAGAATTCTGTGTGGTCAACAATGCTGTCAAAATATATACTGGATTTTTCCTGAGACTTTTGTCAAGTTTACATCTACACAACTGAAGGAAAATTTAAACTTACTCCTGTCTAATGTAGCTACTTCATGAACTTAAAAAGCTCAAAGCCTGGTTCAGAATAAAGCTTGCTAAACTTGTGCCCTCCGTATGCTCAGGAATGTTAAGGATTAAGGTAAGCAGCACACCATGTTTGCCAACATGTTTCCATGGGATTCTACTTCTGAATAAACATGAAGCAACCTTTGGTAGTTCTGTTGTAAAATCAGATACTCCAAAGGTCAAGAATTGACTTCAAATAAAGTATGGATTGTCACCTACAAGTAAAAGAACGTGACCTTCAGTGGTGACCTCCTTAAAATATTTTCTATGAATACTTTTATCAGAAACATCTATCTGCCAAAACAAAGTGTAACATTATAAGGAGACAACAGAGAAATACTCATAGTTTTATTAAACACAGCTAGCTCAGCACTTACATAAAAAACATTATGGTATATGAGTATCTCAACATGCTTTACAACAGTGAGTAAGTGTCCCCATTTTACACAGGGGAAAACTGAGACGAAACCCCTAAATTAGGAGAAACTATGGTGTTGGACACCATAGAAATGCCTATAAAGGATTACAGAGAGACTCCAACAGCCTTTACACAGGAATAATTGTTTATGTAACTTGAGAAAGTTATAAATGTATTGAAAGATATCAATTCATTTTCACTGTAGATTTGGTACATGATTAAGTGCCAGTTCTAGGGAGTGCTTCCTATAAAAGAAATTGGCTGATTACACTGCGTTTTCTTTCATGCAATCATACAGCTGAAATATTTCTTTGCCTATTCAATAGTCTGCAGACAAAGGCAAAATACAGACTTCTCTAGATTCCTTCCATTATTCTAATGTATAATTTCTCTAATGTCACAAGATGTTATTCTGAAAGATTAATGCAGTCTCTAGGGAATTACACTTGAAGAGCCAGATCTTTCTGGTGCATCTTAATAATCGATTGATTTTTAATCTACATTGTTCAGTAAACTGCATCCAGAGCAGTGCAGTACAGCAGCTGTAAAGGGGTTAATGAAGACGTTCAATTGAAAGGAGAGGAAAGCAGAAAAATACTGAGCCATGACACTTTTAAAAAAAATTCTATGTTGCCAGGACCAGGGAGCATATATATATATGCTGTATATATATATATACACACACAGTACTGCTTCTGATAAAATACAGTTTCCTAAAGTTCTTGCATCCAAGGAACTGTCCGGTAGAAAAGGAAATAAGTTACTTTTGCAAATGGGCTAAGTTTTTACTGCTAAAGCAAAATTTCTTTCTACAGCAGAAGTGTTAGCTGGTGCTGTAATATTTTTAATAAAATACTTATTCTCTCATATTTACAGAATGCTAACATCAGAGAATTAAAATACCAGGATAAGTAGCAAGATAGCTGTCTGTTGGCTTTATTTTATTTTATTTATTTATTGGAAGGCCCACATAGAAATCAAACCTTCTCATGCCCTCTTTCATGCAAGGTTGGAAATATCCCACACAGTGTGGCTCAAAATAAGTGGACTCTGCTTGTGTGAGCTAAATTTAGGGGACTTCTTTATTTTCCAAAGCATACATAAGTTCAGTTTCCCCTCTTTACTTCCTAAAAGCATTCTCTTCTGCCTTTTAAATTTGATCTTTCATATCTTAAGCAGTCCTGAAAATGTTACATTTCTGCAGATATTTCATTGTATGGAGAGAGATTTCACTGTAGATTAATTTAAATAAAAATTCACTAAACTAAAAAAAAAAAACACCCCAAAATTTGTTCAACTGAATTTGCTTTTCCCCCTAACATTCCTGCTACAGTGTTGTATGTCAATATTTTCCAGGCAAAATGTGCTTTTTATCTTAGCTATAGCAGAGAGAAAGTATTTGCACAAAGTAAAAGTACCTCTGATGAAGAACAAGCGCCACCTCTTCAATCCTAATCTGATTAGGACAAAATGGCCTCTGTTCTGGATTATACTTTACTTGATGACAAAATTGGTATTTCCCCAAATGCCCTGAAAATAGAAGGGTTGGGGCTCATTTCTTCCTCCCCTGGGGACTTCTTCTGTTTCCCACTCATACATTTAAGATTGCAGATAAATCTTGAATGCTACATGGAGAATATGAAAACATAAATTCTGAGGTTCCAATTGTATTTAACACAGTGATTCTGTAACAAAATGAATGAGTCCTTTTCTTTCCTTGGGCTTCACACAAAGTTCCTTGAGAAATTCTCAAATGATGAAATTACCTTGATAAATGATAAAACAGCCTCCTATAATCAACCCCCATTTTGTAAAAATTTGCACAAACTTATTTTTCAGGGATCCTTTCAATTACTTGACTTTCTCCCAGGGCTGTACCAGTCTCTCAAATGCAGCTCAGTGAGAGAAAGAAGATCTTTGCAATGGAAATGCTAATACAACTAACTAGTCAGGGACAGTTCCACTATAAAAACCCGTTGACGAACCCATGGAGTCTAAGCTTTGTTATAGTATAAAATCTGTAGATAAGAAACTTTTTAATGACACTGTTCCCAACCAGAAAAGCCCTCAATTTATCCTAAAGCATAGATAGATACACATGAATTTCAGGTTTCTAGGGCTTGACCTAAATCCCACTGAATTAAACAGGCAATCTTTCTACTGACTGCAGTTTTGGACAGGACTTTAAGGTTAAAACCAAAACAATATTTTAAAAAATAAATAACAGCTAGTCAAAAATAAACTTTAATTTCCAAATTTCAACAACTTCAAATTTCATAATTTGAAAAATAAACAAGAATTTGTTTATTAAATGTGTAATGGTTTCGGTCACAGAGACCCCCTTGAGACTGTCACCTGACATGCTGAGATTACCTCTGAGCCCATTTTCCCTGCCAGCTTGGGACTCCAGAACCCTGCCTTGTTGCGCCAGACATGCTAGCCTGCTGCAGCACAGACCCAGGTGTGGGCCACCCCCCAAAGCTGCAGACTTTAACCAAAAACTGCTCAGCAGGTCACTTATCTCCAGCACCCAGACACCCAGCTCTCAATGGGATCCAAACCCCAAATAAATCCGTTTTACTCTGTATAAAGCTTATACAGAGTAAACTCATAAAATGTCCACCCTCTATAACACTGATAAAGAGATATGCACAGCTGTTTGCTCCTCCAGGTATTAATCACTTACTCTGGGTTAATTAATAAACAAAAGTGATTTTATTAAATATAAAAAGTGGGATTTGAGTGGTTTCAAGTAACAACAGAGAGAACAAAGTAAGTTATCAAGTAAAATAAAGCAAAAACACGCAAGTCTAAACCTAATACATTAAGAATCTGTTTACAGGTAAAATCTCACCCTCATAGATGTTCCAATAAGCTTCTTTCACAGACTAGACTCCTTCATAGTCTGGGCCCAATCCTTTCCCCGGTACAGTCCTTGTTAGTTCCAGCTCAGGTGGTAGCTAGGGGATTTCTCATGACTGGTAGCCCCCCTTGTTCTGCTCCACCCCCTTGTATAGCTTTGGCCCAAGGCAGGAATCCTTTGTCTCTCTGGATCCCCACCCCTCCTTCTAAATGGAAAAGCACCAGGTTTAAGATGGATTCCGGTATCCTGTGACATGGTCACATGTCCTGTGAGACCTCATTCTTCATTCTTCCAGGGCTGACCCATACCCAAGTCGGTTTGCAAGTAAACAGAGCCATTTACAACTGATTGTCCTAGGCAATGGGAGCCATCAAGCTTCCAAACCACCATTAATGGCCCACACTTTGCATAGTTACAATAGAACCTTAGAGTTATACTTTATATTTCTAGCTTCAGATGCAAGAAGGATACATGCATACAAACAGGATGAACACACTCAATAGATTATAAGCTTTGCAATGATACCTTACAAGAGACCTTTTGCATAAAGCATATTCCAGTTACATTATATTCAAACTTATAAACATATGGAGTGCAACATCACAAAATGTTAGTTAATTTTCCTTGTTGTTTGACCAATTACATCAATATTTCACTCACAGGCATAAATCAACTTACTTTATGAAAAGTTATAGGCATGATTCAAAATTAGGCAGCAATGAATCAGATTATTCACTGACAAACACTTGACCAAATTCAGAAATGAACTAACATGCTCAGGGTCCCAGATCAGATTTTTGGTACAGATAGGAATAGAATCTGTGTCTCCTGAGATCAATGCCCCATCCAATGCTTTGACCTACATTTAAGTTAACTATATTGTTATCATGAACTCTATTTAATATCATTTCTACTGACAATGTTCCTTCATTACTGCAGCCATGGGCTAGAGCACGGTGTATTTTTCCATTGATGCAAACAGTTGTGTAGCTTTCCTGAGCATTGTTAAACAGGTGGAACATTCTACACCAGAGATGACTGCACTTCACAAGCCAGGTACACAGGAATATTGTAAAGTTACCAAAGCAGGCTGATTATTTGGGATGAAATATGCTTGTAAGAGTAATGACTGACTCGGTTCTAATGAATTCAACAGGAATAACTATGTGTGCAGTTGTAACTCTTTACAGGACTGGACTAAGAGCTGGTGCGTTGGATGGACCGTGTATCTTTAATTTGAATGTAAGTTAAAATGTTTCAGGTTCCTTTGTAAAACACCTGGGAACACAAAATACATGGAATAAAATGGGTCCAGTTATCTCCTGCTACATAAAACCCCACAAAAAGAAACTAAGGGCATGAAAAATCTGAGATTTCCTTAGACTGCTCCACTCCACTATCATTTTAATTACTGATGCTGATGCATCCCCTTCTGCCATCTCCTCCATCCAAATAAGAATCCCCAGGAGATCAGCAGGAGGGCTGCTTTTGGGTCTCTAAAGAGCTCTCCCCTCAAAGTGCAAGTCCAATGGATTCTTCCTTAACTACAGATGTAAAATTAGATCTTTCTCCCCTCACTCTTTCTGTTTCAAACATGCACTAGAAATTGACCTACTTCATTACTACTGACTCTAGAGTTCTAGAATGCCCCACTGGGTCCTGCTGCTGCCACGCCAATTCTCAGTCACTTGAAGTAACTTCTTTGTCTTCTGATTTGGTTGAGTTATTTCAGTACTTATCCATTCACTCACTCCCCAGCAACTCCAATGGAAATTGTATTCTCTCAGATATCAAGTCTCCTAGGAATGCTAAAACAAGGAACTTAAGCTTTCTGCTAATTGTACCATAAGAGTTTGTGGGGAGATAACGATGTAAAAATGGCAATGTTGGTATGTGCTTCATCTGCCCCTAAGCTAATATACTTCAAAGAAAAGAAATGTTGCTAAACTTTAACTTTCTCTATATGTTACATTTAAATGCAGTATTGGGTCTTATTCTCACACTGTTCAATTTTTCAGAAATGATACCTGTCCAGTACTGTCACTAAATCTCCAGCAGACTTAATCCTATACGGGTATCTGAATTGACCAGTATATCACTATGTTCTATGCACAAAAACATGCCTGGTTCAGGAATATGGGCCTGACCCAACAGTGTACTTCGACAGAAAGCACACATATAAAATAAAAAAGTTTAAATAATCATCCTACCTGTAAATCTGATGGATTGATTGTTGGGCTTTTATTCTTCCTTTTGTAATAAAACAAATTCAAAAATAAAGTTAGGCTACAAAGCTCACAACTACTACTACTACTAAGTATTATGAAGGCACCACAATTGTGGTTCTACAGTTAAGCCTGAGTTCAGTTTTTCAGTTAAGGTGACAATTAGACCTTTATTTTGCATGGAGAATAGTATTCTCTCCCCTAAATTTACAATATATAATCTATAAGTGAAGATTGAGATTTTTCTGATGATTTTCAAGTAAATTTGTTAATTACTTTAAGTTAAAATTCATTAAATCAATGCTTTTAGAAACTTTACTTTCAATCTCTTATTTCAATAACCTCCTGGAAAGTGGGTAGGGGTGAGAGGAAAAAGGGAGAGAGAGAGGTGGTTATTTGAAAGTTATTTCACATGTAGATTTTCAGCAGGTTATTGTGTTATCTTTTGGTTTGATAATATCGGTCATAGCAGTTAAAAAAAATCTAACTATCCTAATTGTGTGAAAAATCTTGAAAATATGGACAATATTATATTTTGTGGCTAGTTTTACAAAAATAATCTCATTTTACAAAAATAATCTTGAAATTCCTGTTCTTTGTGGAAGTGTAAAAAGCCACTTTGACATCCTTTCTAAAAATACAAAATGGTGCAAAGGAAGTACACATAACACAATGTAAATCTATCAGACAAGACTGCTGCACACACACCGCCAGACAAAACCTCAAAAAGAAATGAAAAGTGAAGCCATCTAACTGCACACACCTTCTCCTCATCTACCCAGTGCCACACACCTCAATACAAGTACTCTATAATACAGACAATGGTTCACAATCTTAACGCTGCCATAATAGGAATGTTTGCCTCCCAGTAGTTCCTTCCCCAAACTTGAATCAGTATGGTCCCAGACTGATGGGACAGTATGGCCTGGGAGGAATCTGATTTATTTGATAGGTAACAGGAGGTAAGACTCTGGAGAACAGAGTGCAAAAAGATTGGCAACTCTGTCCCAATAGGGATGAGGCTGTAGTGTACACACATGGGGGTTTAGTGGCTGTGCATGCAGTAAGGTGCATCACTGCATGGAGGAAAAGGGTTATATACTGTAAAACAAATTATTATTTCCTTTTCTTGCTTTTGAAGTAAATTATGGGTGTAGCCAGCCTAGTGTTTTTGGTGTAAGTATAGTTAAAACCTGATGCAGTTACCTAGAGAAACTCAGGAAAAATGTATATGGCTACTTTGTGCGACCACAAGTGACAGAAGGTACCTTGTTTTCTTTTTCAAATACTCATGGTATGACATAAAATGCAAGCTAAGTGAACGCCTCTGTCTCCACACTTCTATAATGTACTTGAACATCTTCATCTTCAAAAACGTATTATTTCACTTATAAAGGTTTCTTTAACTTTTGGGTATCTATAAGGACAACCTGGCAATGATTAATCTCCTTCAGCCTTTAACAAGACTATTGGGCACTGAATGCATTTTTAGTAACTTTGTGAGATGCTAAGATAAAACAATGTTCTCTGCAAGGAACTCATTCAATTTTCATGACTGAATTCTTAAGGGGATAAATATAATTTCAAGTGGCACCCAAAGAGGGAATGGCAATACTTGCTCAGCCATCAGACTTCTGCTTCTAAAACTTAATTGTCATAATCAAAAGACAAAAAATGGAAATTAATTGCAAGTCAGTAAACTGCATTTCAGCAAATTTGATACAGCAATTCAGACTTCTTCCAAACCAGGGTTCGTCCAGTTTTCTCATCTCTAGGGTGCTATCACTCTGTTCACTCTCTCTAACACAGTGAAATGGACCCCTTTCCATGTGATTGTTTTTTACTGATTTTAGATACATTAAACAAGAGCTCTAAAATAACACAATAGCAAGTTCCCTGCCCCTTCACCCCACCTGCTCTTAGGACTGAAGGCTACTTCCATTGAAGCCAGAGACATGATTCTTTATCTAGAGTTAGCTAGCTTGCCTTCAAGTACAGTTTCACTCTGAAATGTGAATCTCTAGGAATGACATTGTGGGGTACCATTTCATTACCCCTTAATGGCTTTCAGATGAACTACACAAATAAATAAATAAATATGTAAACAATAAACATTTGTAAATATTTATTTTTAAATACAAATATGACTGTAATTGCCAACCCTGCATATTCAGTCTAGGAACAGAAAGTCAAGCTGGAATCTGTTTTATAGATGGTGATGTGTATGAAGGAAAGATCATGGAGGCCAAATTCTGCCTGAGGTAATATTCTCGTAACCACAGTAAAGACCTGTGATGCCTGTGCAACCTCAGAAAGAATCATTTCACATGCTGAATATTTATGAATTGATGTGTGAGAAGAAACGAACCCATCATGTTCAGAACCCAAGCTGAGTCTGAATTACTTTAGTAAAATTTTATCTGGGAGTTGCTATGTCAAATCTCAGATCCACAGTAAAATTGGATATTTTACTGATTTTGGTGCCATTCCCGAAGATCCTCTGCCTATCTATCATAGGAAGGAAAAAACACAAGTTATACTTTTGAGTATGAACTCCTGCTTGTTGAAGAAAATATTTGTGTCAGCTGAGTAGAAAGTTGGTCCATTTCAGTCTTTAATAGTCTTATAAAAACCCTCAGTAGCTAACAACTTCATTAATAATACTTCCCTCTGCCAAGGAATTCAAGTTGTTATACTTAAATTATTAATAAGAAAAGATTACTTAAACTTTCCAAAGTTATAGGACAGAAATATTTCTTCCCAATTTTCTGAGTAGTTCTCATGAAGTCACATTCTTAAACTATTCCCAAATTTTGAAATTTAGGTCACGTTATGAAACTGTGTCTAGATAACATGGTTTCAGAGTAGCAGTCGTGTTAGTCTGTATCCTCAAAAAGAACAGGAGTACTTGTGGCACCTTAGAGACTAACAAATTTATTAGAGCATAAGCTTTCGTGGACTACAGCCCACTTCTTCGGATGCATCCGAAGAAGTGGGCTGTAGTCCACGAAAGCTTATGCTCTAATAAATTTGTTAGTCTCTAAGGTGCCACAAGTACTCCTGTTCTTTTTGTAGATAACTTGGGTTCCTTTTTCATTTTTTGTATAGGATACCTCCTAATCCTTCTTTAAGAAGGAATAGTTTCAGACAGGACAAAACAAATTGGAGGAACTTAGGCACCAGTGGAGGTGCCTCCTTATTTCTTTTAGCCTGCTGGTTAGAGGGCTCACCTAGGATGTGGGACACTGGGGTTCATTTTCCCTCTACCTGAAGGGCAGAAGGGATTTTAATTTGGGTCCCCTATATTTCAGGGGAGTGCTCTAGCCGCTCAGCTATTGGATATGGGGTCTCTCGCTCCTGTTGAAGCTGTTCCACTATGTATAAGTAATTAAATAGTAATTGGTTATCGGATAACCAATAGCAGACAGGCACACTTTGACCAAATTACCCAAGCTTTGACACACACCTTTTTCTACAATTCTAAAGTACTGACAAATGCAACAATTCTTGCAGCCTTAAACTGAAGTTTCAATGAAGTAGAAACCAAGACAAGCACTTAGATTAGGAAGCAACCACAAAATACGAACTGTTCCTGCCTAGCCTTACAGATATTGTTAATACAATTACTAATTACCTATTCATTGGAAGTAATTTGTTGTGAATCTGAAGGTGGAAGTGAACTTCAGAGGAAGTGAAAGGGAAAAAAAACAGGTTAAAGGAAATTTAGATAAGATAGTGTATTCAAATCAGCAGGGCCTGACACAATTCATCCTTGGATATTTAAGGAACTAGCTGAAACAATTTTGGAACCATTAGCAATTATCTTTGAGAACTCCTTGAGGATGGGTGAGGTTGCAGAGGACTTGGGAAGTGCAAACATAGTACCTATCTTTAAAAGGGGGAACAAAGAAGACCTGAGGAATTATAGATCAGTCAGCCTAACTCTGATACTTAGAAAGATACTGGAACAAATTATGAAACAATTAATTTGTAAGTCTCTAGAGAAGTGGTTTTCAAACTTTCTTTCCGGGGACCCAGTTGAAGAAAATTGTTGATGCCTGCAACCCAACGGAGCTGGGGATGAGGGGTTTGGGGTGTGGGAGGGCTCAGGGCAGAGGGTTAGGGTGCAGGGGTGAGGTCTGCGGGGTGGGGCCAGGAATGAAGGGTTCAGAGTGTGGGAGGGGGCTCTGGGCTGGGGTAGGTAGTTGGGATGTGGGAGGGGGTCAGGGCTCTGAGCTGGGGATGAGGGATTTGGGGTGCAGGAGGGGCTCTGGGTTGGGGGGGCTCAGGGCTGGGGCAGGGGATTGGGGCGCGGGCACAGACTTACCTTCGGCAGCTCAGCAGCGCAGTCAGGGTGCACCGCAGACTGCGCTGCACCCTGGAAGCAGCCAGCAGCAGGTCCGGCTCCTAGACGGAGGCGCGCAAGTGGCTTTGTGCGACTCTTGCCCACAGGCACTGCCCCCGCCCCAGTTCCCATTGGCCAGTTCCCAGCCAATGGGAGTTCGGAGCCAGTGCTCTGGGCGGGGGCAGTACACGGAGCCCCATGGCCCCCCTGCCTAGAAACCGGACTGCTGCTGGCCACTTCCGGGGCGTAGCGCGGTGTTGGAACAGGTAGGCACTAGCCTGCCTTAGCTGGGCAGCACTGCCGACGGGACTTTTAATGTCCTGCTCGGGGGTGCTGACCAGAGCAAAGCAACCCAGCGCCTTACATACTGCGACCCAGTACTGGGTCACAACCCATGGATTGAAAAACACTGCTCTAGAGTATAATAGGGTGATAAGTAGTAGCCAACATAGACTCATAGACTCTAAGGTCAGAAGGGACCATTACGATCATCTGGTCTGACCTCCCGCATGATGCAGGCCACAAAGCTGTCCCTACCCTTTCCCTTGACTCTGCTGTTGAAGTCCCCAAATCCTGTGGCTTAGAGACTTCAATTAGCAGAGAATCCTCCTGCCATTGATCCCTGCCCCATGCTGCGGAGGAAGGCGAAAAACCTCCAGGGCTTCTGCCAATCTACCCTGGAGGAAAATTCCTTCCCGACCCCAAATATGGCGATCAGTAAAACCCCGAGCATGTAGGCAAGATTCTCCGGCCTCACCCTCATTTGCCATTATACTAATTACCTGCCATGGCACGCTGTTCCTTTGACTAAAATCACATTATCCCCTTAAACCATTCCTTCCATAAACTTATCTAACTTAATCTTAAAACCAGACAGGTCCTTCGCCCCCACCGTTTCCCTCGGAAGGCTGTTCCAATATTTCACCCCTCTGACGGTCAGAAACCTTCGTCTAATTTCAAGCCTAAACTTCCCCACGGCCAGTTTATACCCATTCGTTCTCGTGTCCACATTAGACTTGTCAAGAACAAATCATGCCAAACCAACCTAATTTCCTTCTTTGATAAGATTACTGGCCTGGATGCAGGGAGGGGACGCAGTAGACATGACATACCTTGATTTTAATAAAGTTGTTGACACAGTCCCACCAAGACATTCTCATAGGCAAATTAAGGAAATGTGGTCTAGCTTAAACCACTATGAGGTCGGGGCAAAACTGTTTGAAAGATTATACTCAAAGAGCAGTTATCAATGGTTCACTGAGAAACTGGCAAGATGTATCTCATGGGGTCCCTCAGGTGTCAGTCTTGGGTCCAGTATTATTTAATATTTTTATTAACTACTTGGATAATGAAGTAGAGATTACGCTTATTAAATATGTAGATGACTCCAAGCTGTGAGAGGTTGCAAGCTCTTTGGAGGACAGGATTAGAAATTCAAAACAACCAGAGGTATCATATCTAAGACGCGGGAGGTAGTTTTTCCATTCTACTTGGGTTTGGTAAGTCTAACCTAGAGTACTGGGCACCACACTTTAAGAAAGATGTGGTCAAACGGGAAAGAGTCCAGTGGAGAACAACATCTGATGAAGTGGGCTGTAGCCCACGAAAGCTTATGCTCAAATAAATTTGTTAGTCTCTAAGGTGCCACAAGTACTCCTGTTCTTTTTTTAGAAGTTATAAAAGGTTTAGAAAACCTGACCTATGAAGAAAGTTTAGAAAAACAGGTATGCTTAGTCTTGAGAAAAGAAGACTGAGGAGGGACCTGATAACAGTCTAAATATGTTAAGGGCTGTTATAAGGAGGACAGTGATCAATTGTTCTCTATGTCCACTGAAAGTAGAGCAAAAAATAGTCAGCTTAATTTGCAGCAATGGAGATTTAGGATAGACATTAGGAAAAGTTTTGTAATTATAAAGATTAAGCACCAGAATAGTTTCCCAAGGCGGTTATGGAATCTCCATTACTGGAGGTTTTTAAGCACAATTAGACAAACACCTGTCAGGGATAGTCTGGTCTTGGTGCTGCCTCAGCAGAAGAAGAGGAATTCCGGAAGGGCGGAGTGGGAGATAACCTGTAAGAGTATGCTTACACTGCGATACAAAAACATGCAGCACCAAGTCAGAGCCTCGGTCAACTGACTTGGGCTGAAGAGGCTCAGACTGCAGGGCTAAAAATTGCAGTGTTATGTTTGAGCTTGGGCTGGAGCCTAGGTTCTGAGACCCTCCTGTCCCTTGTCAAATCAGGCAATTGTAAAGTGCAATGAACAAATGCACTAGTTCTACTGTGCAAATTGCAAGTAAGTCCAGGGTAGCCTGTTCACACTCATATCCCTGTGAAACTGCAGCATATGTTTCACTGAACCAGTCTGTCAAAAAGGAGAGGCTAAAGGAAGAGACAGCACACAACTGCATTCTAAAACATCAGTCCCAGAGATTGTAATTGCTGCCTTTGGCTGTTTCTTTTGTGCAGCAATGTTCTGAGTCTGATACAGGCTGACATCATATGAGCCTAAATAGCACTGTGATTGTTTGCAATTCCAATTTGTACTCCTAACTAATACAGAACATAGATGTCTGAAAAAAAAATTAACAGCATAAAAGTCTCTATTAGATCTTTCCCCTTCCGAAAGGATGGAAAACACGCATAATACAATGTTTAGAAATTTATGATTATACAACAGCTTTTGTTTAAATATTTATATGGGCATTGCAGTAGGTTAAGCACTGTACAAAAACAGAGGTAAAACAGGCCCTACGCTGAAAAGCTTGTAGTCTAAGGCCTTGAATTGCAAGCTCTTGCATGGGCAGATCCCAATGACATCAAAGACGCTCCAGGAGATGCAAGGTGGTGCTGCGAACATGAACTTATTTGGCCCTAAAACTTCAATTCTGAGCACTTTAGATGTTACCTAAGAACTTATCTATTATACAAGAGAAAATGGAAACTGGGTAATTAATTTTAGAAGCCTAGTCGTACATGGATTGCAAATACCTAGAAGTACTAATCTTAGAGACAAGATTATCTCTAGTGGGTTCCTGAAAAAGTATGAAATAATGAATTCATCTAAATGAACATCCTCAATGGATCACACTTAAATATATTCATTCAACAAAGAAGACACTCTGCAAAAGAGGATGCACAGTTTGTGGCTTTATCCTCTCAAACTGCAAATCTGTCAAAAACAAAAAGTGCTTCCACTTTGTGGGATTATAATGCAGTTATCACTGTACCTTGTGGTCAAATTCTCCAACTGGACACAGTCTATTAGTCCCCTGTTACATGGCTGAGATGTACTGTGTGTGTGTAGCATGCATATCAATCTATTCTAGTCTCAAACTAGTACTTCATGGTTTGTAGCAGCAGGATTATCAGGTGAGCAAAAGGACAACTTGCTATTGGCTACTAATGATATTTATGGAACAAAGTGACTTAAAATCTGTTTTCAGTGTAATAAGAATTTCTCAACTGAAAGATACTCCAAACACACAGCAGTTGTTTAATAAGCTCAGCAATTATGTTGTATGACATGAGTAACAATCAGTGCCTAGCGCAGGAGCACAAAATGAGGGAGAAATGGCTATTTCTTACGGATTTGAAGACAACTGAACTAAATGAGGTATATAGGAATTATGCAAGACTTAGGAGCTCTCCAAAACCAGTTTGATATTATAATTAGCAGAATTGGTCCAAATACATAAAAATAGGTGACAACTCTGTTAGCCCTCTCCCATCTTTCCCAAAGAAGTTGAGGGTGTTAAATAGTCCAGTCCCTCTTTTTACAACAAAACTTTTAAAATAAATCTCAGAAACCACAGTATATCTTAGAATATAAATGACAGTCTCTGTTCCAGAATACTCTATGCCTGTTGCATTTTCTTGAGCCACAATCAGACAGCTAAAGCTAAAATCTTGAGATATCTACCAATAGGTGAGGTGGTCTATTCTTGCAGATCAGGTACAGCAAGTGTCTGTCTGCTGATATCATATAAAGCCTGAATGTCAAAACCCATAAATCTGCTATCAGCAGTTAAGTCAGGAGCTGCCCTTCCTTGTTTTCCTGATAAATGTGTACATTATGTAAACAAAGGCAAGACAGGGGGGAGGGATAGCTCAGTGGTTTGAGCATTAGCCTGCTAAACATAGGGTTGTGAGTTCAATCCTTGAGGGGGCCACTTAGGGATCTGGGGTAAAATCAGTACTTGGTCCTGCTAGTGAAGGCAGGGGGCTGGACTTGATGACCTTTCAAGGTCCCTTCCAGTTCTAGGAGATGGAATATCTCCATTATTTTAATTTAATTTTTAATTTAATACCCACCTAACTCTTCTTTGGAACGGAAGATACTTCTGGATCTAGGAAGTGGGAACGATCTGCTAGAAATAGAACACAGTGCTGCAGGGAAACAAGTCTCCCTCTGGCTTTTCCTCATCTATGTATCCTGCATGTCTGGGATGATGTCCTTTCTCCCCACAAAATCTTTTGCCTACTTAGTGTCCAATCCTGGAAATACACATGATTATCCTTACTACTACAAGTAGTTCCAGTGAAGCAAACAGACTGAACAGCAGAAATGGATGCCTGTTGTAGTGATGCCCAAATAAAACCTGTCACACTTGAGAAATCATTGCTAGGCTCTATCTTCTGAGGGCTGATGCTGTGATCTTGGCACTACCTTGGTGAAGACTTCTAGAGCTGTGGCTAAGCCAAAGGGCAAAGGAAGAGTAGTGCAGGAAACTAATTCCTTTATTTGGTGAGTATTTCATGGCCTAAAGCACAAGGGATGGTATACTTAATTCTATTATTAGCACCTATTTAAATCCTTTTAAAACTGGCCACACAAAATGATAATCTTCTTTTGAACCCTAATCTTTCTGATTTCCAGTGGCAGTGGGTTCATCAAGTTCATGATGCACTGTATTATCAAACCTTTAATTTCAACATTGTGTCTTTAACAATGCCTATAAGCCTCCACTTTCAAGGTAGCCATCCAGACTGATGGATACATTGCATTTTAATGCGCCTCTCAATCACAAACTGCTGTTCAAATCACTTCAGAGCTAGGATCCATAGATCCTCTTTAAGACATGAAGCACAGATTCTATCCCTGATTCTCTCCCAAAACTGACAGCTCATCTGATTGACACAATGGAAATGGAGTGTGAAAATGACTCACTTTTGGTTTGGTGACAATGACAATGTCTTTCCTGGGAAGCAAAGGAAGGTGAACAAACAATGACAGCCTCTATTATAACTAAACTAATCCAAAGCACAGTCTTTGAGTAGATGGCCTGTAGGTTTCTCCATTCATGCTTCACAAAGCGTGATGGCTATCAATAATAGGGAAAGGGGAGGCTGGCAGCTAACAGCAGGGAGTAGGAGTTTTCCTTTGGAAAACTTGCTGGAATTTTCTATAACCACAGACAGATTGAAAAGACTGAATATGGTCTCTTTCGACAGCAGTATTTCCCAAAGCTCGGGAGCATGGGTGTGCAGATAAAACTCTCAATTGTCCTCCAGAGTCTTGGCTTTTATGAAAAAAAATTAGTCTCCAACTTCAAAATGTGACACAAGTGTAACTCATGTAACATCGTCTGCCTGATTTTGCAAAGAGCACAGTACCTCTGAGAGATGACTTTCCCCATTAATTTCAATAGGTGTTAATTCAGGGGTCAATGGTACTTTTAAAGATCAACCTTAACTCTTTCATTGTTCAAAGCATATAAGAAAAGAGGGTTTCTATCCATCGATATCATGAAGATCTACCCCAAAAAAGTTAAGGACACATTTTAACACAATTCAACTTCATTTCATTAAAATTCTAAAGTTAATTAAATTTATAAATTAAATTCTCAAATTTCATTAAAATTCTAAAATATGGGTAAGCCTCTAACACAGGGCAAGGTTGAAGGGGAGGGTGGGAGGTTTCATTTCCCTGAAGGGCTGGAGGAGGGAGGAAGGAGCGGTTCAGCAAGATTCCTGCTCCAGAGAATTTGAAATTAGAAGAGGAGAGCACATAAGGAAACCTACTATTTATATATAAACAAAAATCCTCTTCACTTCTCGAGGTTAAACTAGTGACTCTCAATATAACCAGTCACCTATGAAACCTAAGGCTAACATTACATCCTCTGTGTTCCCAGCATTTTTCTTGCTTTCCTAGACTCCTCTCAAAGATTTAAATCAAAGACACAAGCGGACAGACTATTTTCTTTCAGGACTTGTAACTGTCTCTAGTGAAGTAGAACTGGCTCAAACGTCACATGGCCTCAAGGTGCAAAAAGTCAATCTTAATGGGTGGTATTGTTGCTTCCCATCTCAAGAGCTGCACTTTGTCTGTAGTGAAGATATTGTCACAGTCTTGCCAAGTCTCAGTTGAAATATAGGTAACACTTTTTATGAAGGGTACATTTGTAAATTGCTGAAGGATTAACAAATGTTACAAGCCTCAAACTGTGGGGAATGCAAAAGTTATCAGGGGAGTGTTAAGAATTTTTCTTGTTTCTTGTTTTCTAGTTTCTAGCTGAGTCTCCAGCTCCTGCTGGCTCCCAGACCACAGACATCTGTGGAAATACTGTTTTTAGACAGAGGGTGACATGTATGTAACATAAATCCCTGAATGGGGATGGGGGGGGGGGTCAGAAAATGTTTGGGAACCTCTGTTATAAGCATGTTACAGGCATGAATAGTGAGTTATTAGCAACCTCTTTGGCTCCATTATAATTGATTTGTTACATATTAAAACTGCTATCAATCATTTATTAACTCTTTTTGTTCACCCATGAGTGAAATCCTTAAAATATAACAAAAATATTGGTAGTACATTAGCCAGAGGCATCTTTGTTTCTTTGTTGTTTGTTTTTTACATTCACAAATCCTTTCCTGTAGATGAACAAATTAAGAATAAGCCAGTTCCTCTAACTAGATAGTTGAAAATAGACATTAAGAGCTTGTCCCAGAGTATCATTCACCTAAATAGTTCCAAAGGCCAACCATGTAAAAGCCCTATCTCTGACTGTCACAGACAAATAAAAGCTTCAAAATGCAAGAGTAATAAACTAAAGGGTAACATGAAATAAATAGTTTACTTTGGGGCTTTAAGATGTCTAATGTGTTTTAAGTTTGACACTGGAAAATAATTTTTATTAGTTGGCTTCTATATTCCAGTGGGCAGCGAACAAATATATGAACAAGGGCTAATGGAAAAAAAGCTATTTTTATTTAGCTGAACACTGCTGAATAAGTGAAGGGGGAAAAGGTAATATCAACAGGGAAATGCACAGCTTTTAGCTAAATAAGCAATTTTAAGACTCGCTTTGCTATTTTATTTAGTGCTATTCCTTTTGCAATCTGTGGTAAAGTCAGCACCAATTATAAAACTTTTATTATAAGCTGTTGACACTCCTCTTTTGAGTTCTAAAGAGATTAGGCTTGCATTAAAATAACTCCTTCAACTTGCTTTTATATATAAGCATTTTTCATTACAAAGACAGTTAGCTAATTTTCATAACTGAATTAGATTTATTACTGTTTCCTTTGATGCTGTGTAACACTTTTTGGTTCTGTTAAGTGGAACATAATTACACTTTTTCCCCCTCTGCACATCATAAATCACTCATCTTTCTGACAGCTTCAAATAACTATTTAAGCTTTAGAAAACTATGCAGTTATGTGAACCTTAGTTTAAAACTTATGTGAAGTTGCTAGGCTTTTTGATGCTAGGACTGGATTAACCGGAAAGCTCTGAAGGTTGGTGGCTCTATTCCATTTCTTACCTTCAGGCACTATTCTCCCAGAAAGGCATTTCATCCATCGCTTTAAATTTAAGATTATACCAAAACAATCTTGAGTATTTATTTCCTTGAAATTTGTGAACTCCTCTTCTAGTGTTAGTTGTGAATATTTAGAGCCACTATTCATGGTAGCCACTAGGGTGCACATAGCAAGGAGGTAAGGCTCCATGTAAACAGGAAATAAAGACATCTTGCATTCACCGTAATGATGCTCTGCAGGCCTCTAATCTCTACACCCCCCACTTTCAGTGCTCATGCAGAGACCCATTGGACCAGTTCTCTTCTCTCCCTTTCAACCTTAAAATATCTTGGAAAGATAGGTGACCATGTTGGTACACTCTCACACTGCATTAGCTCATATTATAGTGTTTAATACAAGAGAGGCAATTAATAAAACATGGCATAACAATAGCACTTCATGAAACAGTGAAAAATAGATTTTATGAACTAAAGAATGTCTTTGTCTTTACAAAGATATTCTGCACATTGTGACCATATTTGCTGAGATCAACAGAAAATCTTTTTATGCTTAGTAAACTGATGGAACATAAGAATGGCCATAGCGGGTCAGACCAATGGTCTATCTAGCCCATTATCCTGTCTTTTGACAGTGGCCAATGCCAGATGCTTGAGAGGGAATAAGCATGACAGGGCAATTTTTGTGTGATCCATCCTCTGTCTTCCACTCCCAGCTTCTGACAATCAGAGGTTTAGGGACACATCTTGGCTAATAGCCACTGATGGACCTATTCTTCATGAACTTATTCTTTTTTGAACCCCATTATGCTTTTGGCCTTCACAACATCCCCTGACTACAAGGTCCACAGGTTGACTGTGCATTGTGCGAAGAAGTACTTCCTTACGTTTGTTTTAAATTGGCTGCCTATTAATTTCATTGGGTGATCTCTGGTTCTTGTGTTAAGTGAAGGCGTAAATAACACTTCCTATTTATTCTCTCCACACCATTCTTGATTTTTTAGACCTCTATCAGATCCCCCCTTAGTCATCTCTTTTCCCAGCTGAACAGTCCTAGTCTTTTTAATCTCTCCTCATATGGAAGCTGTTCTATACTCCTAATCATCTTTGTTGCCCTTCTCTGTACTTTTTCCAATTTTAATATATCTTTTTGAGATGGGGTGATCAGAAATGCACACGGTACTCAAGGTGTGGGCACACTATAGATTTATATACAGGCATTATGATATTTACTGTCTTATTATCTATTCCTTTCCTAATGGTTGCTAACATTCTGTTAGCTTTTTTGACTGCTGCTGCACATTGATCAGATGTGTTCAGAGAACTATCCTCAGTGACTCCAAGATCGCTTTCTTGAGTAGTAATAGCTAATTTAGACCCCATCATTTTGTATTACCCTCCACACTATTTAAATCCCTGCACTGATATTGCATGAGCAGAAAGAGTCATAAAGGGAGAAACACAGGATCTTCACTTACCTCGCATAATACCACACATATTGAAGGCTATGAGTGCCAGCAACTGCTATTCTGGCACATGCACTGTAATAATGGAGCCAAGGCAACCCCAAAGCCTACCTTTTAGTTTATAAAAAAATCCAACACTGCTTGGTTTAGAGTAAAAATTTCCTGCTTGGAGGTAAGGAACTTTGCATTGTATCAAATGTAAACTCTAACTTTCTTTGGAATTAGAAAAATTGGGCTCATATAAAAATATATCCCGTCAGCAATGTTTGTGGCCTACTAAAGTAGGACAACACTGTACAAATGTTGCAAGTGTGCATAGGAGTCTTCCCCTCAGAGTGAGCACAAATCATAGTAAAACATCCTGACTGGAAGCGTAACTGGCTGACTGGTTTCCTTGATAGGCCTGTAGTGTGTGTGTGTGTGTGTGTGTATAATGTTCACTGTATTAGGAGTCATACCTCAGCTAATGGGATCCTCCTCTCTGAAGAACTTAAATAACCCCTAACTTAGACCCAGCTCTCCAAGGTGGGTGACTGCTGATAGCACTGCTATAAAGACTCAGGAACATGTAAAGATAAAGTAGGAAAGGGCACACCTACTATAATATATTGGAAAAGTGGAGGATTACTGCAGAGCTATATTGCAGTTTCGGATGCATTCAGGTGACCAAAACCAAAGTACTCTAGAATATACATTGATTAGTTTTGTGAGTATGTCTAACACCTTTTATTCCCTGACATTTGGGTGAGTGAGCTTTTATGCACCAGAACATAGAGTGAAAACTAAACCATCACTAATACTAGCAAAAATTAATATTCACAAGAATGTTTTTACTGGAAGTGCTCTGGGGGCCATTTTGAATTTTTTTATTAATAATTATTATTATTCACATTAAATTTTCTAACAATTACAATTGCTTGCAGGTAATTTTCTCTTTTTTATAATGCCTAGATCATCCAGTTGGCCAATCAACACACCAGGCTTAGGTGATCAGCTGTAAGGCACAAATTGTGAATAGCAAATTGCCAGTTGTTAACTATGCAAAATAGCAATAGTTGCAAATAGTTGTTATGCCTAGCAATAGCCAGAGTGACTTGTCAACCTCTGACTTGTTTGTACAACACTCTACCTGGAAAAATTGCAGCTAAGCATTAGTTCTTAAAAATCTATTTGCAGCTAATTCATGGGGAAAGTATTCAATTCATAAGAAGTTTATTCCAGGAATTGAACTAGCACTAGCATGCAGTATCTTTGGGACATTATCACTATGCCAATAAAATGGAGCAATGATACATTCTTGTACGGATTCCCCCCGCAAAAAAAAAATTACTGCATAATACATTCACTAATATGCTTACACCACCACACCTTAGATTCTTCTCTTCAGCTTCTCTGATAAAGGACAGGAGTATAGTCACCTCTGATATGTTTAATATATGCACAGATAAGAATTGAGTGTGTTTGCCAAATAAATGAATTCAGCAAATAGTTGCACAGCCAAATTTGCAAATTTCCTTAGGATAGCAATAATTCTGGTTTGGCCAGCCAGCCGTAATGCAGCAATGTTCTCAGGCAAAGCCTCAATAAATATATATTCCATCACTATGCCCATTTTTTAATAGAAGGGAGGACAATTTTCTGTAGTTCACTGACCTCTAGTATCAGAATTATGAAAGGCTAAAAGTGCTGAATCTACTCTTGCAAATGGAGCTTTTATGTAACTCAGAACAAATCTGGGCAGTGAGGTGTCTCTAATATGTTACCTTTTTTCCTTCTGTCAAATACTGAAAATTAAGATTATACTATGTTTTTATTCAAATTTGGGTCATGTCTCCTCCTCCAGACCTGCCACTCCCTGTTTTGTTTTGTTTTTTTTGTTTTGTGAATAGGATATTCTGAAACATGTTTCTGTAGCAGGTGATGCTGGGTAAGCCCCCAACTGTCTGGATGCTTCAACACCATAATATTTAAATAGTTCTCTAGATTTTCCTAATAATTTCTTGACTGCAAAGCTGGTCTAGAAATTTCATAAGAACAAACTTAAGTGATTGCTCACCCACAGCAATCCAGCATCTCCTTTTGCAGTTCTGTTTGTAAACTATGAAAACAGGGGCTTATAAAAGTTTGAGATTGAGACAATTAATCTAACACTATCAAATCTCACATAAAGTTTACTTTAGATTCACATGGGGCAACTGTCTGGGCAAATTCTTAATTTCTCACCACCTTTCCCTATTATTGGTCTCAACTGAATGAAACTGAACGACACTTAGGCCTGGTCTACACTACCGCTGCCGGTTCATCTAAGCAACGCAATTTGAGTTATCTTAGTAGCGTACTCAAGTCGACATAGCTTAAATCTACTTATTGCGGGGTTCACACTAAGCTATGTCGATGGGAGATGTTCTTCCGCCAACATTGCTTCCACATCTTGTTGAGGTGGAGTACAGAAATCGATGGGAGAGTGCTCTCCCATTGACTAAGCATGTCTTCACTAGACCCGCTAAATCGATGCCGCTGCTTAGTTTGTCCATAGTGAAGACAAGCCCTTAGTTATGGGCAATTCCAACACCTACCCACTTCCTTGCACAAGTAAATGTCCCAATAGAGAGGAAATCCAGTGCAATTTATCAAACAAGGGTAGTTGGCCCATAGAATTAATGTGAGATCTGTCAGATTATGTAGGTCTACTAGCCAAACTCTTCCATTACCTTCCCCTCCAAAAGGGGGTGAATAGCTGTAGATGTCAACCAGCCCTGAGGCTGCCACATTAGTTATCAATTGTTTTTGTTGCAGCTCTATGGCCTAAATGGGAGGAGTGAATTTCCCTATATACATGCATCCCCATTGTTGACTCCTTTCCCCAAGCCTGTTGACTTTGCCTTATCACTAGGCAGTGGATTTATCCCTAAAAGTTTGGTATTATGCTGCAGCCCCATGAAGACAGACATGTGCCAACACAGGAGAATCTGATTCCTGAATCGAGCTAGTCAAAAAAATTTCCATTTGATTTATTTTCTGATAGAGAATGCCCTTTTTGCAAAACCAAAATTTTGTTGCAGAAAATCAAAATGATGGCTCCTTGACTGCCCACCCAAAAGGCTCTTGTCAAGTTCATTTTCTGCCAGTGAAATGGGCAAAAGTTTTCCTGGAGGGCTGCTGAAGCAGAGTTCTGGGGAACGGGGAGAGACAGAACTCAGATGCTCTGCTTCTGCACCTCCACATCAGCTCCAGGAGGCAAAAGAACCTCAAAGGCAAAGGTGCCCCAACTCTCTGCTGGTCTGGAGCTAGGGGGTTTAGCAGGGAGACTGAAGGCATGGGCTCTCTGCCTCCAAGTCTGCCAAGAACCTTTCTGGTAGGCAGCTGCAAAGCCAAAAAATTCCATTTTGATTCTCCCTCAACTGGAATTTGTCTTTGAAACCCTTTCCATGACAAATTTCACGTCTGATGTTTCAAAAAGATGATTTTTCCCCCCGGAAATGGATTCCCTTTTTCAGACAGCTCTATTTCAGAATTTTAAATATCCTGTTAGCCTTGTTTACCTCTTCCACTGCATTAGCTGCAGATTGCTTAATGCATCATCTGAATTGGTTCGAATTATGCAAGTTAGATTTATTAGTCCTCTGAGGCCTTTTTTTAAATGTCAGGAAGTGAATTTAGTGCTGTTGAAAGGTGCCAGATTAATACATCATTGGAGACTGAAGTCTTCTACTTTCAGGAGAAAGTACAGCACTTCTATTCCTATTGATGAACCTCAGACTCAATCTACATCTAGAAGGGGCATATAGCTAAAACCATGATTTTTAAACTTCTAGTCTCCAATTAGACTGAAGACAAAGGTGTCTGTGAAATGCTGTGGTTGTGATCTCATCTACCTATTTAGATTAAAATATCAACTAATTTTCCTTCGACCAATGCACTTCAGATAGTCACTTTCATTATCCTCTGCTTGGAAACTACTTTAACCTGAATGACCTGAAACATAGTGTCTTTCAGAATGCATTTTTCCCCATTAAACATGGCTAAAATGGTTAGCTCCTCTTGAGTTTTGAAGTGTCACTAAAACTAAAAAAATTTCATGTTTTATGACAAGTTTGGGCCATAAAAACCTTTTTTTTGAACAGTCCATTGAGCTATTGTTCAGCATGTGTGTGTATATATAACTATTGATGCTTAGAAGTTGTTTTCAAATTACTTACAGCCAATGTTAATAAACTTCATTTCACACCACAAGCACAAAAATATGGAGCATTTATTGAATGTAGGCCTGTGATATTTTATTTAGATGATTAAGTCCTGAACCTAATATACTTTGAATTGCTTTTCTCACATTATGCAATAAGATAGATGTTCCTGTGCATTAAAAATTTAGCTTCTATTATATCTGTGATTCTGTAAAAAGAGACCTGTCATTACATATCACAGTGAGATCATACTTAGCATTCAATGAGCCTGCAAGCAAAAATGTTTTACAGATTTTTAAAACTTGTAAAAACATACTTAATTTTAATGTGGATACATATAATACTTGCTTTTCGCCACCACCATCAGTTTATTGCAAGGATTCAAGCATTTTTTTAAAGTGATTGTTTCTGGTCTCTCTCTTAAGTGATCAAAACTCCCCTATTAATGATTACAAATTAGCTAAACAAGCACAGTAATTACTTCCAGTTGATTTACAATGAATACCACAAACCCACAATCCACCTCAAATGCTGGACTTCTTTACTGCATGGAACTTGAGAGCTTGTGTAATATCCTACATACTAGTGCTTTTGTTTAAACATTTAAAAGCTAAAACACCTTCAAACATTTTTGTGTCCAATCCTGCATTCATTGTACACCCACAAATGGCCACCAACATCACTGAGCGTTTGAGTGTATGGAGAATACAAATTCAGACCCATAACATCAGCCAGCATTTAATAAGAAAAGCAAACCAATTAAAAAACAACAAATGTGTTACAGTCTCTGTAGGTCTGTGTATCTAGTTAGTGAAGCATCCAAGAAGAGGGGGAGTCCACTATTTATTATAAATATTGAATTGGTAACCATCACTGTAGTATCCACGTTCACAACAAGCAAGGGAAAAACACCTCCTATGTAAAAAGTTAAAACATTATTCAGCACTTTGTAAGGACAGAGATGAGGAAGATTGCTATATGGATTAAAACAGTAGTTCTCAAACTTTCCAGACTACTGTACCCCTTTCAGGTGTCTGATTTGTCTGGCGTGCCCCCAAGTTACACCTCACTTAAAATTACTTGCTTACTAAACTCACACATAAAAATACAAGTGTCACAGCACACTATTACTGAAAAATTGCTTACTTTCTATTTTTTTATAATTATAAAATAAATCAATGGGAATATAAATATTGTACTTACATTTCAGCGTATAGTATATAGAGCAGTATAAACAAGTCATTGTCTGTATGACATTTTAGTTCATACTGACTTCGCTAGTGCTTTTTATGTTGCCTGTTGTAAAACTAGGCAAATATCTAAGTGAGTTGATGTACCCCCTGGAAGTCCTCTGCGTACCGCCAGGGGTACACGTACCCCTCATTCAGAACCACTGGATTAAAAGACAATGGAAATTATTGCCACAATTATCGAGAAACCTACAGAAAGTCATGCATCTTCCAGTGCATTCCGATTGGGACCAGGCTTGGCTTAAAGCCAATCTTGGCAACAGCAAATTCCAGAGGCAACGGTCCATTTCTGAGAATGGCCCTGCTTCTGATTTGCTTGGGCTTCGTTCTTTGGGATGGTTAACCTTAAATGTCCTAGAACATTGCAGACGGTGGTGTGGGCCATATCAGAGATTAATTCCCAACCCATGACAGGCTTTATAGATAGTAACACCTGCACCATATATTACACACATTTACTAGCAGCCAGTGCTGAGCAGAAGTGCAATATCTTCTCAGGATCCACCTGGATGGATGGCAGGTGAGCAAGCAACATTCCATGTTAACTGAAGATTCTGGTACCTTAGTATCAGTCTCACTGAGAGCACAGTGCAGTAGCATAAACAAGAAGTCACAAAAGCATGGATGCCTGAAATTAATCAGAGGAAAAGAGGGTTCTCCTTTCTTGCTATCTGTAAACGCAGAACAGTAAAACCTGAAAAAGAGGGACCACTTTGACATGGAGTAAGCAGATCCCTTCAACCTATGGGGCAGTTAGATTATTTTCCTCAAGACATTTGCTCTTGACTAAGGAGTGCTCAGTAGTCTAGGTCCCTGTCTCTTCCAGAATCTATGAAAGAAGAAGAATGGCTCTGAAAAGACCTTCAGGGGAATTTCATTTGTATATGGATGACCCTACAGCTTACACTACGTTACAATCTCCCCACCCCCAGTAGCTTCAAAGACCTTTCAGACAGGATCAAGTAGAACCACTTAAAACAATTCTTCTCCCTCTCAAGTGCAACAAACATTGGCATTTCCTAATTAACTGAATCAAATCTCACCACCAAAAGGATCTCAGATTAGAATCATAGTTCTGTAAGGGACCTTGAGAGGTCATCCAATGATGGAGATTCTACAATCTTCCTAGGCAATTTTATTCCAGTGCTTAACCACCCTGACAGTTAGGAAGTTTTTCCTAATGTTCAACCTAAACCTCCTTTGCTGCAATTTAAGCCCATTGCTCCTTATCCTATCCTCAGCGGTTAAGAAGAACAATTTTTCTCCCTCCTCCTTGTAACAACCTTTTATGTACTTGAAAACTGTTATCATGTCCCCTCTCAGTCTTCTCTTTTCCAGACTAAACAAAGCCAATTTTTTCAATCTTCCCTCATAGGTCAAGTTTTCTAGACCTTTAATCAAATCTATTGCTCTTCTCTGGACTTTCTCCAATTTGTCCACATATTTCCTGAAAAGTGGTACCCAGAACTGAACACAATACTCCAGTTGAGGCCTAATCAGCGCAGAGTAGAACGGAAGAATTACTTTTTGTGTCTTGCTTACAACACTCCTGCTAATACATCCCAGAATGATGTTCGCTTTTTTTTGCAGCAGTGTTACACTGTTGACTCATATTTAGTTTGTGATCTACTTTGACCCCCAGATCCCTTTCCACAATACTCCTTCCTAGGCAGGACATATTATGTCTCTCCACTACACTTATGAGATCAGACCATTGAGACTCAGGATATTTATGTACTGTGTCCTGCTCTGAAGCCTGACTGATAACAAAAAAATCCAGATGTCAATTGCTATCATCACCTCAGTCCTAGAAAGGGGAGTTTAACGATCAAGCGATCATTTGGCCAAATGCTCTCTCAAATGCAGCCAGACTGCCATGTGCTTGAGGGTGGCTGACAGCTGGCCATCCCTCAAGAAGGCATTAACAAGCCTTAGCAATTGCAGGTGCATTTACTCCCTACTCAATCTTACCATCAACAAGGGCCAAGGACCCAATTCACAGGTGACCATGTGGACCTTCCAAAATGTCTCTTGAACCCTGGATTGGGAAACTGCATTATTGAAGAAATAATAGTTTACTTGCATATGATTACGGCACATCAGATTATCTGTAATTAATCTGGGTTTCATACATTTTAAAATAACTACTTTGCATTTGGCTTTTATTTATATTAATTAAAAAAAACCCTCATCTACACAAATGAAAACTTTATCATTCAATATATGGTACCTAATGATAAAATCTTGTCTTGTGGTCCTCTTTGTGATGAGGTTTTACATACAGGCAAGTTTTACAAATAATATAAACTGGAGTCACTTGACCCACCTGTAAAATGCATCCATCCTCTCATGAGGAAAATGATATATATTGAATAACTCACAGCAACACACCGCAGTATAACCACCTGCTTAACTTTCCTATGTATTGTTTTCTGGGGTAGGCATGTTACATTTCCTTGAGCTTTTAAGACTTGTGACCAGCGGTGCTAGAACAATTTGTGGAGGTGCTGAGAGCCATTGAACCTAACTGTAAACCCTATATATGGCAGAAACCACTTAAAGCCAGTGGGTGCAGCAGCCCCCTCAGCACCAGCACTTATGCTTGTGACTGAAGACCTGGGGGGAAAAGGCAGTGTGTGACACCATGTTCCAATGCCTTTATGTATAAGTTTAACAGTTAGTCTAAATAGAGCCTACTCACTTACAAATTGTCAAAATACAAGAAACTGATCAACTATTTTAGTACGTTGTTCATCGTAGAACTAAGTTGACATGATACTGCAAGTTCTAGAGATTTGAAGAAATGATACTAAGTTCAGAATCACAGTATGGGGGATCGGGTAGGGGGGGATTAAGAATTGGATTCATCTTCACAATACACACATTATTTCCATCTGTTTTCCAGGCTGAAAAAAAAAGGTTTTAAAGCAAGAGCCTGTACCATTGCTGCTACTACTGACGTATCATCTTAATTCAGTCATGTCTAGATTGCTTTACCTAATGGGCACAGGCTACAGCATAATTTGTTTTTGCCAATTTAATAGTCGATTTTATTGGAGCTGGACCGGGCACAAACTGCTACAGTAAAACCTGAGGAAGAGTTTCTATTAAAACATTATTTCAGCAAGTTTCACCATTTGGGCATATTTTTCATCCCATGTGTCTATCTTACAGGTGGCTTTTTATTTTGTATTTTTTCAAGTTTAAGCAAAATCCCACTGGCTGTTACTGAATGAGAAGAGTGGATTTTTTCTTCTTAAAAAAAAATACTGCAACTTTTTTCAGAGGGTAATGGCATGTTTGAAAAGTTCAAAGTGGAAATAAGATAGACCTTTAACTGCAACGTTATCAACCATAGGAACAGATTACCAAGAGAAATAAATAATTTGTCATTACTTGAAGTCCTTAAATCATAAGAACTGACTCTCTCTCTAAAAAGGGATGCTCTCTTGAACCATTTATTCCTGCCATGGTGGGGTTCCCTGCTACTGAAATGAATAGTGAATGAAGATCTAGGAGTTATGCTGTGCAGGAGGTAGGAGTAGGTTGATTATAGTTTTCTATTCTGGCTTTAAAAATCCATGAAAATAGACTGAACCTTTAAATATGAAATTTGATATGTATGTAGTCTTTGAGGTGTAGCACGGGCTTTGGTAAGTTCAGGGCACCTGGGTGTAAAAGGAGTTAGGAATGTTTGAAAATCAACTTGGTCATACAGAGTAGAACCTTTAAAAAATATATTATGTAAAAACCTGAGTATGCAAATCATTGAAAAGAGTTGTAGTGCAACACCTCGGCCCCTGTACTGCACTACACAGGTCACAACAGCTTTCTGAATGTCCAGGATCTAATAAAAAGAGATACTTTTCTTGCTGCTTCCCTACCACTCAAGCACTACAGAATGAGCATGAGGCTGGGAAGCAGGAAGCAAAGTTCTATTTCAACCTCTTCCCCTGATTAATGTTAATACTCGATACTTGAAAAACCTTATTTTAGACTCATAGCAGTGCCCTAAGAAGTAAGCAAATATTGTCCCCCATTTTATAGTTTGGGTAGCTAAGGAACAAAGTAGTTAAGTGACCTGCCCAAGATGAGATAGGAAGTTTGTATGGCAAGGCTGCAAGTGAACCCAAATCGCTGAAATATCACATCAAAGTTGTCTTCACTGGATCAGCATACATCTCATGTAACTGGTCTGATCTCCACTTTGTATGGATATGTGTAAAATGGGGTGGCTTATGGTTATCCACTTCTGTAACAGAAACTTCTATGTTCTTGTCCAATTAGAAACCAATTTTCTATATGAACTCTACATAAATTCTCACTCTCTTCAAAGAAAGTACATCCAGTGGTTTGAAAAAGTAATACTCAAACTTTATTAAAACAGTCTGAGGATAAGTTACATGGAAAACTCAAAATAGATACTTCTATATAATCAAATGGTGAAACAATAATGCCTTAAAAAATATAAACAACTCTTCTAACAGAGAGAATCATTCAAGTTCCTCAATAAGTTGCTACTGGTCAGTGGCCCATCTGTCTCCAGAGAAAAACGATCTCCTGATGAACATATACTGTAGTACACTGTAGCTGACCACATTATTGATATATATCTTAAAAGACTAAGTCAATGCATACAAGGACTAAGTCAATTAAGCTGTACTGGACCATTAGGACAATTAAACTAGTTTAAACATACAAGACTAAAAAAAATTAAGTTTCTACACAACTGCATCTAAGGATGTAAGAAAATGTTTTATGATTGCTCAACTATTCACTAGTCCATAATCATTTCCAGTGTTTCTGAGCACCCACAACTGGTTGAGCTTGATGCAGCTCTCCTCACCATACTATCTGAGTGCTTTAAAGACAATGGGATATATTGGAAGTTGAGAACCTCAGAAAAAGGAGGCCATTCAGGTGCCTAAGTACAAATCTGAATGCCCAACAACAGGCACCAAAGTTGATAATATCATCTTCACTCATCTAATGCATACAGCAAAGTTGCCTTTCCTAACTACTGCTCAATGAGATATGTTTGTCCTTATATACAAATGCCCAACTGCCATATTGGTCGTGTTGTGACTGCCATTTTGGGTCGACCTCTTTAGATGTCAGTTGGCATCAACAACTAATTTCCCCTCTTTGGAAAGATTGAACTTTGCTTGCTTCTTCTTCTGCACAAAAGCACCAAGAGTCAATGTGATGGCTTCAAATTGCCCTCGCTGTTCTGGATAACCATGATTGCAATAAATGCTGAGACTTCCTATTCCTGATGTTCTTACATGATTTGGGATGGAATCTCTCTCTCTGTCTTTCCCCCCATGGGGCTTCATCCTGCAAGGTGCTGATTACCCCCAATGCCAATTAAGTTAAACAGAAGTGGAGGACACACATGTATTGTTTATGAGTGACATTCAGTTACAAAAATGTAAGTGCTTGCTGTAAATTTGAATTAATGTAACAAGAGGATACTCAGCCCCTGGGAGGATTTAGCCCTAAATGGAGTGGGAAGGTTGCTAGGCTGCTCCCTTTCTGTAACATTCCCATACGCTTTCTCCAAGATCCAGAATTAGATGCCTAAAAGGAACTAAATTGATATCCTAGCTCACCTATCCAGCCTTATTCCTCCAGTCACATGTGTGAAAATCCACATCATTGACTCCATGACCTATATTTCACCATGACAGTAAACAAAGCAACAGTCGGCAAGACAACAAAGTTGACACTCAGTTACCACCAGGTGGAATCTTAACATGTGTTCATATTTACATGAATAAAAAAGATGGCTATCAAGCTATTACAAAAATTAATTGTGATTAATCACATAATTAAAAAATCAATTGCGATTAATCACACTATTAAACAATAATAGAATATCATTTATTTAACTATTTTTGGATGTTTTCTACATTTTCAGATATATGGATTTCAATTAAAACACAGAATACAAAGTGTTCACTTTATATTTATATATGTGCATTGTAAAAAAACAAAATAGTATTTTTCAATTCTCCTAATACAAGTACTGTAGTGCAACCTCTTTATTGTGAAAGTTGAACTTTCAAATGTAGAATTATGTAGAAAAAAACCCGCATTTAAAAAAAATGTAAAATTTTAGCACCTACAAGTACACTCAGTCCTACTTCTTGTTCAACCAATCGCTCAGACAAACAAGGTTGGTTACATTTGCAGAAGATAATGCCGCCTGCTTCTTGTTTACAATGTCACCTGAAAGTGAGAACAGGCGTTCGCATGGCACTGTTTTAGCCGGCTTCACAATATGTGTATATGCCAGATGTGCTAAAGATTCATATGTCCCTTCATGCTTCAACCACTATACCAGAGGACATGTATCCATGCTGATGATGGGTTCTACTCGATAACAATCCAAACCAGTGCAGACCAATGCATGTTCATTTTCATTATTCTAGTCAGATGCCATCAGCAGAAGGTTGGTTTTCTTTTTTGGTGGTTCGGATTTTGTAGTATCCACATTGGAGTGTTGCTTTTTTAAGACATCTGAAAGCATGTGCCACACCTCATCCCTCTCAAATTTTGGAAGGCACTTCAGTTTCTTAAACCTTGAGTCAAGTGCTGTAGCTATCTTTAGAAATCTCACATTGGTACCTTCTTTGCGTTTTGTTAAATCTGCAGTGAAAGTGTTCTTAAAATGAACATGTGCTGGGTCATCATCCGAGACGGCTATAACAAGAAATATATGGCAGAATGCAGGTAAAACAGAGCAGGAGACATACAATTCTCCCCCAAGGAGTTCAGTCACAAATTTAATTAACACATTTTTTTTAACAAGCATCATCAGCTTGGAAGCATGTCCTCTGGAATGGTGGCTGAAGCATGAAGGGACATATGAATGTTTAGCATATCTGACATGTAAATACCTTGCAACACCGGCTACAAAAGTGCCTTGTGAATGCCGGTTCTCACTTTCCAGTGACATTGTAAATAAAAAGAGGGCGACATTATCTCCTGTAAATGTAAACAAACTTGTTTGTCTTAGCGATTGGCTGAACAAGAAGTAGGACTGAGTGGACTTGTAGGGTCTGAAGTAAAACTTCAGACCCTACATTGTTTTTGAGTGCAGTTATGTAACAAAAAAATCTATATTTGTAAGTTGCACTTTCACAACAAAGAGATTGCACTACAGTTCTTGTATGAGGTGAATTGAAATACTTTCTTTTGTTTATCATTTTTACAGTGCAAATATTTATAATAAAAAATAGTATACACTTCGATTTCAATTGCAACACAGAATACAATACATATGATAATGTAGAAAAACTTCCAAAATAGTTAATACATTTCAATTGGTATTCTATTGTTTAGCAGCGCAATTAAAACTACAATTAATTGTGATTAATTTTTTTAATCGTGCTAAAAAATTTTTTAGTTAATTGCGTGAGTTAACTGCGATTAATTGACAGCCCTAATAAAAATGCAATAACCTGCTGCTCTACAAAGCAGCCTTCCTTCCTCCTGGAACCCAACAGGTCAAGCATAGGCTAGATGCCAGCTCGCTATCAACACATAGTTATTAGTTTAAGATGCTGCAGCAGTGGAACACAAAACATCTGATACTCTGATGCTGAATCTTGGTGCCTCTTGACAGGCCAAAAAAAAAGTGAATGACAGAAAATGATCTGGAATTTTAACAATGCATCAAGCAAAGAAAAAGAAGTCATTCTTCAGCTCTAGTTTAGATTGCATATTATTTGATACTGGCAAAAAGCCAAGCACAAATTATATAAATTCTGCTACCGCAGCCAAACATGGTACACAAATTCTGCAGAAAGATCTGACCTACTGAAATGACAAGCTGCTAAATGGAAAAAGCTAAAAACAAAACCTGTAAAAAAACAAGGAGTTCTATGTTTTCCCCTGACCATGAAGGAAAAAAAAGTACAAGTAAATGAATTTATGCATAGCAGGTCAGTCATAACGTAGGGCCCAATACTCTAATACCTGTGTAGGAAGAGTAGAAAATCTGCAAGTTTGCATTCATGGAGTTTCCTTGTGAGTGTCTTCCTTTGGAAAAGGGTATGTGATCTACCTCCCACCCACTGCTGTGGAAAAGACCAGGGGTTCCATGCTCAGAGCTATCAGAGACACCAGTTCCTCATTTACAGCTCCCTTGCCTGGGAGTGTCACTCGGGCACTGAAATCCAGGACAGAGCTATGCCCCCACCCTTCAAAAATCTACGCTTCGGCAGCTTTGCCTTGCCATTTTCTGAGCTGCCCCATGCGCATGCCCAGCTCAGCAGATGAAGCCAAGTGGGCGGGGGAGGGGGAACCAGGGCTAGGAAGAGGGCGTGGCGTCGGGAAGAAGCTGAGCTAGCATTGTGTGGGCCCACCCAAATTTCCACTCCTACCTGTGCCACTGCCTGACTGTCAAGGGCTGGGCAAACAGCTTAATGTGGGAAACTTAAAATGTTACAAGTAGTGCCTTGACATAAGCTATCCACCTTCACCCTTTCTCAAAAACATCAAAATTGCTGTTTGAAGGTACTGCCTTGTATCACATGCTGTGCATATGTATTTTAGTTTGATTTGAAGGGAATATCCATGAGATGCTGCATACAATAGTTTCCATTCTCACTGATGTCTCTCTAATAACATTTAGAAATTCCTACTGCTGTAGCTGATTGGGGTGGGGAGAGGGGAGGAATACAGAATCAGTCTGGCTGCCCTATAAAATTGTAGTGATATTCTGAATATGGTCACCAAGGACGGTATATTCATTACGAAGTTTTCTGGAACACAAGTGTTTGCTCAAATACTAGCTAAACAAAATAAATTTGTATATCTCACCCTGAAAAAATCATCTTTTATAAATGCTTTTAGCCACTCAAGGATGGCTTTGGCCAAATGACTTGGCATTAGTGGAGCAACAATTGATAAGACAGTCATGATAATTACAAAATACTTATTGTGGCCTTGTGACAATTTGGGGAATCTGTCCATACAATTTAAGAATTCTGTGTGAGATTATGAACTCAACTCTCTCTATGTATCTTTACCACACTGCAAACTCCATTTTGAATGTGGGGGCTAGAAGCCTTCTCTCTTGTCTCTTTACTTCCATGTTGGCCTGAAATGGCAAGGAGTGGTGATACAGGGCTGACAACAGAGGGTCATTAAATCGGGATGGTCCTCTATTCAAATACCAACATCCTAGCCCACGGGTGGGCAAACTACAGCCCGCGGGCCGCATCCAACCCACCAGCCATTTTAATCTGACCCTCGAGCTCCCGCTGGGGAGCGGGGTCTGTGGCTTGCCCTGCTCCGGCGCTCCAGCTCGGGAGCAGGGTTGGGGGCTGCTCCGCGTGGCTCCCAGAAGCAGCAGCATGTCCCCACTCCAGCTCCTACATATAGGGGCAGCCAGGGGGCTCGGCACTGCACGCTGCCCCTGCCCCAAGCGCCGCCCCCGCAGCTCCCATTGGCTGGGAACTGCAGCCAATTGAGCTGCAGGGGCAGCGTCTGCAGACGGGGCAGCATGCAGTCCAGCCGCCTGGCCATGCCTCCGCATAGCAGCCAGAAGGGAGACATGCCGCTGCTTCTGGGAGTCACTTGAGGTAAGTGCTGCCTGAAGCCTGTACCCCTGAGCCACCCTCCCATGCCCCAAACCTCTGCCCCAGCCCTGATCCCCGTCCTGCCCTCCAAAACCCTCGTTCCCAGCCCGGAACATCCTCCTACACCCCAAACCTCTCATCCCCAGCCTCACCCCAAAGCCCGCATCCCCAGCCGGAACCCTCACCCCCTCCCACCTCCCCCAGGCCGTAGCCCCCTCCCGCACCCTGAACTCTTCAATTCTGGCCCCACCCCAGAGCCCACACCCCCTTCCACACCCCAACCACATTTTCGTGAGCATTCATGGCCCACCATACAATTTCCATACCCAGATGTGGCCCTCGGGCCAAAAAACTTGCCCACCCCTGACCTAGACAATAGACTGACTCCCACCTAGAAGAACTGGTTTGCCAGGGGAGAGGCCACCTGGCAACAAAGCCACCTGGCATCCTGACCTTGAGTCACCCTCAGAAGGCTATTCCAGGAGTCATCTGACAGAGGGACTGGAAGATTATGAAAGGGCAGGAGCTGATCTATTCAGTGTCTTCAGCCATTTTTGCCAGCCTAGCTTAACTCAGACTGGTCCCTCAAAGACTCCTCCAGGGAAGGGAGAGTTAGAAAATATTTCGGGAATCAGCAACTGGATCCCCTCACAGCAGTCTAGCAAGTGTCCAAGTGGGGGCAGCTCAGCTAGATCTGTGACAGGCCTCATGAGCCCTGATGTAGCCCTTTAATTCCTTTCTTTTTCCAGGGCACACTTTGGGGAAATGCTATTTTCCAAAAAGGAGAAGACACCTAATTTGCCTAATATACTATATGCATAATATGCATGCATACTTCATGTGCAATCTTCTGGAGATTGTGCTAGAAGGATTTGAAGAAAATTAGGGCAATCCCTACCAATGACTCCAGACCCAATGAAGGGATCAGCTAACAGCTACTTTATCTTCCAAGGGCAGAGGCAACGTGTGGGGGGACATGCAGGGTCCTGTCCCCCATTCCTAGATTTGCTACTTGTTTTTTACTGAGTATGCTCACATGGACTGAGCATGCTCAGTAACACTGCTGAAGCCGACTACCCTCACTCTGCCCTCCCACTAATGCCTAGCACATGTCATCTCTGTCTGAGTGGACAAGCCATTGGATGAGACTTTGCGTAACTGAGGTTTGAACAAAAATACGGAAATGAAATACTAATATCTTTCAGCGATGAACTGTCTTTTAAGGAATTGTTCAGGAACACTGCTGTGCTAGTCATTAGGTGGGAACACATGATGTGCTGGCCAATTTTTAAGAAGTCTGAAAAGACAATCAGCTATAGTAAATATAGGAATTTTTAAGAGACATTAGAAAATATACTTTATGGGATGGAATAAAAGTTTGGTGACTGAACTGCAGTTTCTTAAAACCCACATAGGGAGAGTGAAGTTCTGTCTTCCAATAGACCAGTTTCATGGGCATAATTATCCACTTTATAATGGAAAGAAAATAAGCAACATGAGTATCTGTCTTTTGATAACAAGATTTGTTGCACAAGTAAATGGCTAACTGCAGTAATATAAAATATAGAACGAATTGTGCTGAAGTTGTACCAAATGGGAAAGGAAGATAAATGTTCACAGTAGCCAACTTAATCACAACTTCCTTAGTTTTAAGTAACTTTGGAATTATACTTTAAGTTTCTGGTATTCACCTGTAATGGCAAACAAAAGAAACATCATTCCTTTCCTAGCAATGAATCTCTCTTGCTTATCTCTGCAGCATTGGTGTAGCAAATCCAAAGTACTTGGATAAAAGTAACTGGAACAAGATCACCTGAATAGGTAATGGACTACACAAATATACAGATGCCTAAAAGAAAAAGGAAAGCCACATTCTCATGAAGTTATAAAACAGTCCAGGGGCACAACACATGGGACACCATGCACTGTCACATTCTGTTAAGCTTCATTGAAACTATTCCATTATTGTACATCAGCATATAGCTCAAATATTTAAAAGATGTTGAAAAAAGCTTAAAATGACAGGCTTTGGTCATGAATTATAGCTTAACGGTATAAATCACCTGAGTAGCCATGCCTGGTGTGATAAAACATACAAATTCTCTTGGCTTTAGACCAGCTCCCCACCCAAGCGGGCAATTTAGAATTCCAGCTGATAGCTTCTGAGTTAATCAAGTACAGCAGATTAGTCCACTGATAATTGATCAGTACAACAGTAAAAAGCATTTTTAAGTGAGCTCATTATCCCATGATTCTCACTGTTGTGTTTTTGGTTATTTAGTGGGATAGTTGCATTACGTTTCCTTTTTTAAAGATCATGTTTCAGTCTAATTATGCTGCAAATTAGTTAGCTGTATTACAGTCCAAATTACAGACTGTATGCTTTCCTGCTTAAAGTGACACAGTAGACAGATTGCTTGAAATTTACCACCAGGTAGTAAATATTGCTAATTTACCATTAATCACTAGCAAATACTAAATACCACATTACATATCAATATCTTCCAGTCCTATACCCACATCATGCTGATAGCATCGCATGCAATGGTCATGGCATTACAATGTGATACTATTACAGAGAGGAAGGTCTTGAAGTGAATGCATTCACAAAGCACTCTAGAGAACTGTGTTCATTTTCTGGTTCTGCTACAGCCTCCTTGTATGACTTTGGGCGAGTCACAATCTCAGGGGCACTGAAGCACAGTCTGTCTAATTAGGACAGTAATACTTCCTTTGTCTGTCTTGTCTAGATAGTAAGAGACAGTATCTGCCTCCAAATACCTTATAACGTATGTACAGTGCTTAACAAAATGGGACCTTGATCTCAACTGCAACCTACTGAAGGAAGAAAAAAGAACAAATTACTTTCATTACTTTCATTTTTAAAAAGATGGAATATCAATGGAATACCAATATTAGCATGACATGGGAATGGTGATTACTAAGAATAAAGAACAGGAGTACTTGTGGCACCTTAGAGACTAACAAATTTATTTGAGCATAAGCTTTCGTGGGCTACATCCCACTTCTTCGGATGCATAGAATGGAACATATGTTGAGGAGACAACCCCCCAACCTGAAGCAAATACTCACCAGCAACCATACATCACTGAACAAAAACACTAACCCAGGAACCTATCCTTGCAACAAAGCCCGATGCCAACTCTGTCCACATATCTATTCAAGTGACATCATCATAGGACCTAATCACATCAGCCATGCCATCAGGGGCTCGTTCACCTGCACATCTACCAATGTGATATATGCCATCATGTGCCAGCAATGCCCCTCTGCCATGTACATTGGTCAAACCGGACAGTCTCTACGCAAAACAATTAATGGACACAAATCTGACATCAAGAATCATAATACTCAAAAACCAGTGGGAGAACACTTTAACCTGTCTGGTCATTCAATGACAGACCTGCGGGTGCCTATTTTACAACAGAAAAGCTTCAAAAACAGACTCCAAGGAGAAACTGCTGAACTCGAATTGATATGCAAATTAGACACAATCAATTTAGGTCTGAATAAAGACTGGGAATGGCTAAGCCATTATAAACATTGAATCTATCTCCCCATGTAAGTATTCTCACACTTCTTATCAACTTGTCTATACTGGGCTATCTTGATTATCACTTCAGAAGTTTTTTTTCTCTTACTTAATTGGCCTCTCAGAGTTGGTAAGACAACTCCCACCTGTTCATGCTCTCTGTATGTGCGTGTATATATATCTCCTCAATATATGTTCCATTCTATGCATCTGAAGAAGTGGGATGTAGCCCACGAAAGCTTATGCTCAAATACATTTGTTAGTCTCTAAGGTGCTACAAGTACTCCTGTTCTTTTTGCGGATACAGACTAACACAGCTGCTACTCTGAAACCTGTCGTTATACTAAGAATAAGATTAACATGAGTAGGTATGTTCCCTAATAAAATTCTAGCTCTACATATACAAACACCTGACAGTTAAATTCAAGGAAATTATTCCCCAAAAAATTCTACTGTCAGCAACAGCTAGAATAGCAGAATGTGCAAAGATATTTTCACAACATCCTCAATAGTGAATTACAGCCTTCTGTCTGACCCTCAGGATGGACAATAAATATATACTGAAATCATGGAGAAAGACCCAAACCCTAGTTAACTCTTTGCAGTTAAAACTACTTCACCTATCATAACAGCTCTTACAGTTCAGCTTTATGGCACATAAAAATGGAGCTATTTTCACTAAAACAATGCGTAAAGACCAGTTATGAGACAAAAATTGAAGCTTTGAATGACATACGTATTCAACCCTTTAGCTTCCAACAAAACTGAATGCCAACTTTCAATCAGGCATTTAATAAATAGATACTTAAGCAAAATGTATTATATGGATCAAGTCTAAGTATTAGGTTTCAGAGGAGGCTTTTTAGGGTGAGATTTTTAAAAGCACTTATTGACACTATTCCCTATAGCTGGTCAGAAAATGGAATTTTTACTCCATAGAAAATTCTGACATTTTGACATTTGTTTTTGTTTTGAATTAGAATGAAATGCTGAAATTACCTGTGAAATGAAAATACTGAAAAATGTAGATACAAAACTAATAATGTTGAATGTTAAAAAAATGTTGAAAAAATTCATTTTGATAATTGCAAAACATCATACAATATAAAAAGTTAAATAGACTATATACATTTAATATAATAAAATATTTTATTTAACATAAAAGTCTAAATGAAATGAATCAAAATGATAGTCTAAATGAAATGTTTTTACCTTATCTAAATGTTTTGACACTATCAAATGAAACGAGAAATTTTCCTACAGAAAATGTTGTCAAGTATCAGGGGGTAGCCGTGTTAGTCTGTATCTACAAAAACAACAAAGAGTCTGGTGGCACCTTAAAGACTAACAGATTTATTTGGGCATAAGCTTTCGTGAGTACAACCTATCCTGGAAAATGATCCCTCACTCTCACAGACCTTGGGAGGCAGGCCAGTCCTTGCTTACAGACAACCCCCCAACCTGAAGCAAATACTCACCAGCAACTACACACCACACCACAGAAACACCAACCCAGGAACCTATCCCTGTAGCAAACCTCGTTGCCTACTCTGTCCCCATATCTACTCTGGCAACAGCATCAGAGGACCCAACCACATCAGCCACACCATCAGGGGCTCATTCACCTGCACATCCACTAATGTCATATATGCCATCATGTGCCAGCAATGCCCCTCTGCCATGTACATTGGCCAAACCGGACAGTCCCTCCGCAAAAGAATAAATGGACACAAATCGGACATCAGGAATGGTAACATACACAAGCCAGTAAGTGAACACTTCAATCTCCCTGGTCATTCTATCACAGATTTAAAAGTCACTGTCATTGAACAAAAAAACTTCAGAAACAGACTTCAAAGAGAAACAGCAGAACTAAAATTAATTTGCAAATTCAACACCATTAATCTGGGCTTGAATAGGGATTGGGAGTGGCTGGCTCACTACAGAAGCAGCTTTTCCTCTCCTGGAATTGACACCTCCTCATCTATTATTGGGAGTGGACTACATCCACCCTGATTGAATTGGCCTTGTCAACACTGGTTCGCCACTTGTGAAGTAACTCCCTGCTCTCCATGTGTCTGTATATAATGCCTGCATCTGTAGCTTTCACTCTATGCATCCGAAGAAGTGAGGTTTTTACTCACGAAAGCTTATGCCCAAATAAATCTGTTAGTCTTTAAGGTGCCACCAGACTCTTTGTTGTTTTCCTACAGAAAATGCAGTCAAAATCAACATGTTCCCACAAAAAGTTTCCATTTTGATTAAACGGTATTTTTCCATGGGAAACTCTTAAAAAAAAAAATTCACTCAGCTCTACTGCTCTCATTGAAGTTAACAATTCTCATTAAGAAAAGCTTTCCATTATAGCATTAACATATTTTCTCACTGGTTTTATAGTAGCATGGCTTTCAGTATAAAGTGAAAGGAGTACACTTAATAATTCATCCCAAGTTAAAGCTCTTAACCAAAGCTGTGTCTTCCCAGTGTGAGAGAGATAAGTGGAGCAAAGAATAGCACCAAGCAGACAACTGAATGTTCGAATCAGATGCAGGTTAAAAAAAAAAAAAGTTTCAGGTAGACCCAAAATTTACACAATTTTGAGCAAGTTGTAATGTTAGGAAAAGTTTTGTTTTAGTTTTGAGGATTTTAGCACATTTTTAAACATTTTTAAAAATAAAATTAAGAGAAAATCCAAAATAAAATATATTTCCAAAACAAAAATTCAAAATGTTTCATTTTGGAAATGCCAAAATACGCCATTTTGACATTTCCAGAAAAAAAAATCTACCAAAACAATTTGCTGAAATCTACCCAAAGTCACATTTTGTTTGTGGGGGAGTGGTTTAACACACAATAATCTGCACAGCTCTACTAGGGAACCTCCTTTCTCCCTTTGATTAGCGAGCTTATATCCATAACCTCCACATCTTTTCCCCACAAGGCAATTCACCACTTTTTTGCATATATCAGGATTGCCAAATAGCAAGCAACAATGCTTGTGAATTTTTATTAAGCTGACCAAAGCTCCTATGCTTGGAGCCATCCCAAGTTTGTTTTTTGTTTTGTTTTGGGGGCAGAAGGGGGGTTGTTGGTTGTTTGGGATTTTTTGGTCCACCTCAGGATCTTATAATGGCCACAGTCTATTTTCAGCTTTTGCCTGGTTACAAACATAGGGCTTGATCCAAGCTCAGTTAGTGGGACTTAAATAGACTTTGGATCAGGCCCTCAATACTCCTTTCCCTGGATTCTAAAACAGCAAGTTCTTTGAGGAAGGGACCATGTACCCCTATTTGTTTGTATAGTGCCTTATGCAAGGGGACTCTGGTTCCTGACTGAGGCATTTGGGCACTACCATAGTATATACAAAATGAAGAAACACCAGGAGTATTAGAAGCACTTCTTACTCCCACCTGTATAGTACGAATTCGATTTTCACACAACTCCTAGGCTCAAAATAATATCACAGTGCTTAGTCTTTAGAAGAACAAAACAATCAACATTAAAGGAACATTTGCAGTCCAAAGCTGCATCATGTCCCGGGGAAGAAGATTTTGCCAAGCAAGGACAATGCTGAAAATAGGTTTTCCTAATAAGTCAAGTAGAATAGACATGTATGCAATACTTGGATATCGTTTGAACTAAATGACTTTTACAAGATTAATACATTGAGATTTAATACATATGTGGAAAAATGAGATTTTTAAAGGAATTAAAGCTAGAGAACCAAGCACGAATGAAAATAAATGAATTCCATAATGTACCCTGATTGGGAATATTTAAATTTGTTCTTAAACGCAATTGAAAATAAGAATGGAAGGTGTAGAAATAATGTCCCTGTCAGTTTCTTTACAGTCAGGTGCATCATTTTCTTTATCGTTCACACAAGAGCAATCACCATCAAACACCTCTAACCCCGCCATTGCTCATTCTGTCAAAATCTAACATATTGGTAATGCTTCTGCAGTCTGCTATTAACATGGAGCTTTTTCAGCATACGGACACTAGCATTAAATCTTGAAGAGGACACTACAACTTTTGAGATGCATTTACAATGTTAAAGTAAACAACGTCAATAGAGTCTATACATGCACCGATACCCCCATGTTATGATAAATACATAGCTAAAATGGTAATAACCAGAGAAAGCTGACTGTTTCTAATGGAAACAATGTTTCTAATGGAAATTAATAAAACCAGTAAATGAAATAGGCTTTAATCGAGAATAAATGCAAGTGTTTTCCTATACTGAGGAAGTGAGGAAATACAGGTTCACTGACAGTTTTTCTGTATAATAGAGAAGCTACTGATATTCCAGGACATAGTATAAACCATGCAGAGAGGACTTTAAAGTATTCTCTTGATTTTAGAGAAGAGTGGATTATAACAACTTTCCTGATCTTCAAAACTACCTCTAGTACAACAGAAGTCCCTGAACAACAAGTAGAAAAAGATATGAAAGGATATATCGTTCTCCAACAAACAAAAAAATTATGAAAAAAAGTTTGTGGAAATAAGAAAAAGAAGTCTACCTAAATGTAGGCTACTCCAAAGTTATTCATTTTAGATATCCTTAATTAATATAGGATTATGTATGTGATTAGGTGTTAAGCAGTCTAGGAGTAATGAAAGAACACTTGCAAGGCCAAATGCTGTGGAGCTGAAGGTGACCTATCTTATTATAGATGCAAAGGACAAACCCAAAAGGAAATAGCCCGGGGCACAAAAGTGACATTTCCTTCCATGTTATTTTAAATATTTTACATGTATCATCTGATTTGAATCACTCACTCCAACTTTCCCCAATGGGAAGGATTATTTAGACTGAAAAAAACTAACCTCAGTGCTATGTATGGGCATTGGATCAGACTCCAACTAACCCTTTACCAAATGCAGTACTGGAAGAAAAGGGTTTAGAACCAAGCAAATCAACCAAAAGTAAAGCATAGTTATCAGACTCAATATTCATACCAGTGCAACAAGTTTGTGTGAATTTGCCCCTGACAAAATCTAAAAAGGTATTCAAAAGATAAGAAATGTGCTATATAGACTGAAGTGGTTTTTAAGCCCAAAAAGTATCTGAATAGATTTTAATGTGTCATTTATGTACAGTATCTGGATTCCTTATTATAAGGTTTTATTAGTTGTGATAATGCTCACCATGCACACCTAATATGCTGTAGTAAATTAAAAACAATATTTAAATTTGCTAACTTACAGGTATACCTGCAAAATACTGCATGCTGACTATTGATCACTTCAAGACACTAGACATTTACAATTCAATATGAAATCCAGGAGGGACACACCATAATATTATAACAAATTTGTGACCACCTAGGACTGCATGGTTGTCACTATAATCCATACCTGGGCCACTGAGAAATTAATAGTAATAACAGGGATGGAAATCAAATCCTCCTGCTCCAAAATCACATTCCCCCTTAGCATACAGCTGTTCAGCTGGGTGAGTAATGGAAACAATTATATATCCAATATTTTATATAAAACGTGCCATCACATTTGAGTATGTTATTTTAAAAAATAAATTATTAAACCAGGTCTAGTTAGCAAAACAGGGAGTAAAGTACACAACTAAACCATTATGTTTCTATCCAGCAGAAGACATTAGTACACACTGGCTAATTCATTGCTATATGTTTGACTAAATCATTCACTGAAGTATTCCCATTTACCAGATGATGATATAATAGATTCTTGGTTTAAGTATTAGGAAACATGGTGTTGACTTTCCTCACCTCTGTCAAAAATAACAATACATTCTCAGACAGTCATCTAAGACTACATGAGTTAGAAGAGACATCAATTTAAATACAGCTTGCATCATCTGGGTAACATAGTGCTCTCCACACAAACAAAAAGTTACCTCAGGGAAGTCCCAACAGTTATACAGATAGTTACCACTGGTACATTTCTGAAGATAGAAATCATGCATTAAATTCTGAGTTGCCTCACAGAGGTCAATTGCCTAAACACATTACTATCAAATATCATAGAAACTGAGAATTTAGAGATGGAAGAGAACTATTAGGTCATCTGCTGCTTTGCATGAGTGAAAAGGCAGCAGGAAGCGCTAGTGGGGGGGTTGTGTCAAACGGGAGAAGATCCATATTTGATTCTACTGAGGCTGACCTTGGGAGCATCAGGGACATCAGGGAAGCCCCAGAATACTGTTTTAATGGCACAGCATATTCCATCTTCATTGTCTATTTTCCCAAAATTCCCTCACATAAACCTCATGGCAAACCCTCAGAAAATATATACCAAGTGAAAATAAATGGGATATCTGTCACATTTCTAGTCTTATGTGCTTTGTTTATCTTATTTTTAAGTGGCTCATGCAAAGAGACATCCACCATTTCCCTGGGGAGAGTATTTCATTCTAATAGACATCACTTCTGGGAAATGTTACTTACTACTGCGTTCAGCAGAAACTTTCATTAGATCAATTCAGCCCACTATTCTTAGGCCTACCCACAAAACAATTCCTAACTGTCTTTGTTTGAATTCCTCCAAATATTTGTAGATAGCTGTTACTCATTAGTCATTGTTTGTCCAAGCTGGACATATTTCAGGCTAGACTGTAACTGAATTCCCTACAACATGACATTTCTAGTATTGAGGTGCTCAGAAATCTACATAGTTTCCTAAGTGTGGTCTCACCAATGCCATGTAAAGTGGAACTAGCACCCCTTTGTTTGGACTTACTTTGTTATTTGTGCTCCAGGTATGTCATATATTTATAATGAAGCAGAAGAACCTCCCCTTCATAGCCTCCTATGAAATCCACATTCATTTTAAAATCTGCAATTTGATACCCAATAGGCTTAAAGTAAAGTGATTTCATGCCATAAGGTTTCATATTTCATGAGTCCAAAACCCTCTTCTCTACACCATTTGCACATCCACAGAGGAGTAGATGAGGCATTTCTAGCACAAATAACAAATATCCAAAACACAAGACCTGATAGTAATGGGGGATTTTAAGTACCCAGAAATCTATTTGAAAAGTAATACGGCAAAACACAAAATTTCCAATACGTTCTTGGATTGTATTGGGGATAACTTTTTGTTTCCGCAAGTGGAGGGAGTAACCAGGAGGACTTGATTCTGACCAACAGGGAATAATTGGTTGTGAATCTGAAAGTGAAAGGGCACTTTGGAGAAAGTGATCAGGGAATTTAGATTTCATTATTCTAGTGAAAGGAAGGAGTGAGAGCAGCAGAATAAGAACAATGGACTTCAAAAAAACAGACTGTAACAACCTCAGAGAACAGGTAGGCAGAACAGATTTTCTGGGAAGAAAATCTAAGGGAGAAAGAGGTTCAGGAGAGCAACAAAAATGATCAAAGGTTTAGAAAACCTGACCTCTAAGGAAGGATTTAAAAAATTATGCATTTTTAATCTGGAGAAAAGACTGAGGAGGGGACCTGATAACAGTCTTCAAATATGTTAAAGGCTATTATAAAGAGGATGGAGATCAATCATTCTTCACGTCCACTGAAGGTGCGACAAGAAGTAACAGGCTTAATTTGCAGCAAGGAGAATTAGGTTAGATATTAAGAAAAACTTTCTAACTACAAGGGTATCTAAACTCTGGAACAGGCTTCCAATGGAGGGTGTGCAATCTCCATCATGGGGAGGCTTTTAATAACAGGTTGGAGAAACATCTGTCAGGGATGGTCTAGGTTTACTTGGTCCTGCCTACGCGCACAGGGATGGACATAATGACTTCTCGATGTCCCTTTCAGTCCTATGTTTCTACAATTCTATGATCCTCCAATATTCGATATCCAATATTTTCTTTCTTTACTAACCCTTGGTAGCAGAAGGATCTCAGAAAATATCATCTATATCAATCTTACCTTCAGTTTTCTTCTGAGATCACTGAAGTCGCCTCTAATTCTTACTGTAACTGATTCCCATACAAATAATAATGAGCCTTCTTTCTCCATATTTTTCACTCTTCTTGCAATATCTCTGCCCAGGCACCTAGATATAAGGTCCCATGGAAAGAATTGCAACCTACTCTGCTGTTCTCTAAGATGGAGAGAGCCTAGGCCATGTTATTCACTTCCGAGTTGAGCTGGTGGGAAAACTTATTTTCTCTGCATTCCATCACACTTTAAAATTAAAAAAAAAAAATTGAACCACTCTAAAACAAGATAATTTTTTTGTGAAAATTTGTCATTTTCTTTTCTGGAAAACACCTAAATTTCAAATTTTTCAACAAACTGTACTTTTAGGTGACTAATTAAGATCATGACCTCCTACTCTCCCTCTCTCTGGTGGCTCCTTTTCAAAGTCACTGTTTAGGCCCCCATGTGCCCTCAGACTCTTCTCAGTTTGGTTATCCAATAATGCATGTCATGGATGGAATATATTTTGCTGGTACCTAGGATGAATATCCTCATATGAGTTTTCCCTTCTTCCAGATGAATTCATCTTCACATATAGACATACAAACCAGAATCTCTACCTTTCACCTCAATCCATCTTGTGGCCCCCTTCATGATCTTACTCAATTTCCCACGTGTTCTCGGATGATTTTGATGCCCCCCACCTTTCCCTCAGTGGGAACTAGCTTGCTTTCCATGCCTATGTATGGGCCTACTCTCCTTCAGACAGAAACAGGAATGTTGACATATATAGAAAGTTCCTTCATCTATAGTTCCTATTTACAGAACACAGTCCTTCCATATAGCAATAGAATGTGTCCTGTTAGTCTCCTCTTCCCTCTCAAACTAATTAGGTCTCTTCAATAGCTATTCAACATTCCAATGGATGATGGGGCTGTTTTTTTAGTGGTCTCCTTCTCTTTTCAGAGCCTATCAGTGTTTTGAAAATCTCTTCCTCCCCACTCCCAAGAGCTTCAACAGGAAAGTTTGCAGCTTGCTAGATTTCATGGGCCAAGGTTATAACAACAATCTCAGCTCGTTTCCCACATTTACATTCACTAGTAAATCCTCATTTGCCTTCAAAACAAAGCATGTTCAAGAGTTCTAAGAAGACTCTGCACCCAAACGAGCTATTAATTCACTGTTCTAAGTGCAGATTCTGCACTTGCTTCCCTAAAGCTCTTAATACAAATAAAATCAATCTCATCTTCCTGCTTGCTAACTTTAATTATTGTTTTCAGCTGTCACTTCCATTGGTCATTCAGCCTCTATGAATTCCCACTCAAACTTCCTTATTAGGATTATATTTCTTTCCTTGCAGAGTTGGCATTTCACAATAGCCCTTCTTCTCCAGGGTCAAGGTGACTATGGTCTATAAGGGATAAATCTTTAAAATTTCCCAATGAAGGATGAACAGTGGAAATAATATCTAACAAAGTTTTAAAAAAATGAAGCACTTGTCTCCAGAGAACACATTCTGAGAATCAAATCAAGGAGGCTATATTGCTAAAATTATATCAAAGTTCAGGGTTATAATTATTAGGAGTATAATAAACGGCTGTCTTCATGCCAGATAGCTCCCAATAACTATTATGAATCTACCATTATTTTCATTTTATGCTTCATAGAGGAGAAGGCAGAGAGACCTGTCATGCCCTGTTCTATCTCAGCTTGCTATGTTTGAGCTCAAACAGGTGTTTCTCCAATAGAAATGCTTCATCAATTCCCACTCCCCATACACTCCATTAATGATAGCATCTTTTACCATTTAACTGAAGTCTAAATTCCCCTCGCATTCCAGGAGGTCAAATTAAAGTCAGTCATTTATACAAATCATACAGAAAGCAGAGAGAGTCAACTGAATTTTAATGAAAATGAAAGGCTGTGTAGGCAGGAAGAGCTGAGGCGTTCCCACTCGCCTGTTTTTCTGAACACAGAAGTCAGTACAATATGTACCCTTCCTTCAAAAGAAAGAAAAACAGAAGCAGAAAATAAAAAATAATTCAAAACAGTCCCCCCAAAAAGGCAGAGACAAGAGAAACATACCCTATCTACTCAAACCCAAAGTTATTCATTAAATATTATACAGGGTTATTTAAATATATCATTCATATTGTGCTGTATATTTAAAGCCCTGAAGAAATATTGACTAATATTCACTATTTCTGTGAGGCAGGCAAGAATCAGTTGCATTTTATGGGTGGATTAACAAGCACACAGAAGGTAAAGATTTACCTAGGGTAACACAGGGAGTCAGAGTGAGGAACAGAATTCAGAAATTCCTGAGTCTAAGCCCCATGCTCAGTTCAGTTAGACCACACAGCCTCTACACAATATTCCAGAGCACACAATACTTAGTGTAAATAATACCAAAACTCCATACATGCCTACCCTAGCACCCACTTATGTAAAGAGTTAACAAATCAACGTGATGGTTGTGATTTTATATATGATGCACATTCCTGCATTCTGAGGCTGCACAGGGGCCTACTTGGTTCCTGGTGTAAAACAGAGCAGCCTAGGGCACCTCTAATTTACCCACATCTTGAGCAGCTCCCCAGGGGCTGGTGCAGAGTACAGCAGTTCCACTTGCTACTGGTGTACCCTTCTGTGCTGGGCACTTTCAATTGTGGCATCCCAGCCATCAAGAGAAGCAGTTATGGTTTTCAGACTACTGCCTCATTATGAGTCTCACTGTCCTTCCCTCCCCCATATGCTGCTATAGCAACATAAAAGGGGAATAATCTTAGTAAAGTAGCAAAAGCTATATCTCTGTAGATGTTTGATATTCATCTAAATTCTTTGGGGGCAGAGACTGTATCTATATAAAGGTAGGTACAGAACCTTACACAATCCAGCATGGGACCTCTTGGCCGTAACACTATGCAAATAATATTCTTCTTCTTCTTTATGACAGGAAGATTTGAATTCCATTATATATTTTCCATATAATTATTTTAGATGCTGCCCTTGCTCAGTAGTTCCCACCTTTTACCACACAAGCTAAAGGCAGAAGTAAATTCAAGAGGTCTTAGTTTCTTAATGCAAATGAAATTGACTTGGTGTGTCCTAGTCTGTGGGAAGCTTGCTTCTGATAATGAGCATAGAGAGGTTGGAGGGTTGTTTGAATGCCAGGAGAAGGGGTTCAGAGAAGATTTCTTTCAGGATGTGTTCCCTATCAAATATTGGTTGTAATTGTTTGATGATATCCCATATTGGCTCCACTGTGCGATGGGAGGTGACAACTAGAGGTGTGAGGTTGAAGGGGGTCTTATTTCTGCACTGAAGCAGGAATTTGCGTGGCCCATTTCATGATATGATCTACTTCTCTGGTGGAGTGTCCTTGTTTACATTCATAACTTTGTTAGATATTAAAAATCATAGACTGAATAGGGACACTGGATTTATGGTTTATTACAACAATCTATAACTCACTTAACACCCCCACACACACCTCCCCCACTTCCCCTTCCCGCATGGCTGGAGAGGTGTTAACAGGCCTCTTAACCTTGAATGGTGCCCTGAAATATGTGTTAACTACTTATGCTAAACAATCTTTTCCACCTAGTATTTAGCTGTGACACTGAGTACATTTCCCAAACCTGATGAAGAGCTCTTTGAGTAGCTCAAAAGCTTTCTCACCAACAGAAGTTGGTCCAATAAAAGATATTACCTCACCCATCTTGTCTCTGTAATATGGAAAATATATACATTTTAAAAAAATCTATGCCAGTGGTTCTCATCCAGGAGTCCGGGACCCTCTTGGGAGCCACGAGCAGGTTTAAGGGGGTCCACCAAGTTGCGGCAGCATTAGATTTTCTGGGGCCTACGGCAGAAAGCCGAAGCCCCACCGCATGGGGCTGAAGCCCATGGCTTCAAGCCCTGCCATGCAGGGCCGAAGCTGATGCCTGAGCAACTTAGCTTCACAGGGCCTCCTGTGGTGTGGGATCCTGGGCAGTTGCCCTACTTACTACCCACTAACACTGGTCCTGGCTTTTATACGCAGAAAAACAGTTGTGGCACAAGTGGGTCATGGAGATTTTATAGCATGTTGGGGGGTGTGCAGAAGGAAAAAGGTTGAGAACCCTTGATCTATGCAACTGTTAGTGCACATTTTGGCAGCTCTTGCAATATTTGACATAGTCCAATTTCTCATGGGTTTTAGAAACATCTTCCTTAACCCATCACCTGCCCGTGAAAAGTCAGTCAGAACTGCTGCAGGGCATCACTAAGAGCCAAAATCATGTTCTCTATTCCAATTCTGCCTGAGCTGTGGTTTCATAGCTTGCAAATTCCAGAGATTGGTCAGAATTACTGGATTTACCTCCAAGAACTTTTGTAATCCCAGAAATTAAATGGGCAATGACAACAATATTATTAGCCACTAAACTAGCATATGGAACTGTTGGCATAGCCATTTGAGGCTCAACCTATTCAGCTTTCATTGTATTATTTGTAGTACCATCAGTTCCTGACCCTACGTATCTATAAAACTGTTCTCTGCTGGGGTAAATCTAATCTGTTAAATGTGACTGAGTGATTAGGATGCTGTTTTGAGCAAGATGCAGGTGACCTCACTAATATCTGTTAAACTAGGAAATACCATGTGAACAGATTTTAATTTGTCTTTGCAATACAGTAATAAATTGCACATAGCATACTGCCATGTCTCAGAATGCACGTCAAAATACAAATAGTTTTTTGTTTACAATGGTTCACCACCAGGTAACAATGTCATCAGAGTGTGAATATTGGGGGGTCATTGGACAAAGAAACTGGAGATGATTGGTCGGGGTGAAGTGAGCTTTTCATTTCCTGAAAGAATGACAAGTGTTTCTTTCCTTTCTTCATTGCCTTCTTCTTTTTTTAATTGCATAGTTCTGCAGCCCCATCTACTTGAACTGTAGTGTTGGCAGCAGTTTAAAGATTCTCAGCATCAACTAATCTTGCTGCTGCAAAACATTTTTGGTGCTTCAATTGCTCATGAAAAGAGGTTTGATGGTACAGTAGTCACTAGCAGTCAGTAATAGTTACCAAATTATGGTGCCTGAAATACCACAGGTTTCAGAGTGGTAGCCGTGTTAGTCTGTATCAGCAAAAACAACAAGGAGTCCTTGTGGCACCTTAGAGACTAACAAATTTATTTGGGCATAAGCTTTTGTGAGCTAAAACTCACTTCATCAGATGCATGGAGTGAAAAATACAGTACGCAGTATAAATATTACAGCACATGAAAAGATGGGAGTTGCCTCACCAAGTGGGGAGTCAGTGCTAATGAGGCCAATTCAATTAAGGTGGAAGTGGCCTATTCTCAACAGTTGACAAGAAGGGGTGAATATCAAGAGAGGGAAAATTACTTTTGTAGTGCTAACGAGGCCAATGCAATCAAGGTGGATGTTGCCCATTTCCATCAGTTGACAAGACGGTGTGAGTATCAGCAGAGGGAAAATTACTTTTTGTGGTGACCTACCCACTCCCAGTCTTTATTCAGGCCTAATTTGATGGTGTCCAGTTTGCAAATTAATTCCAGTTCTGCAGTTTCTCATTGAAGTCTGTTTTTGAAGTTTTTTTTGTTGAAGAATTGCCACTTTTAAGTCTGTTATAGAGTGTCCAGGGAAATTGAAGTGTTCTCCAACTGGTTTTTGAATGTTACAATTCTAGATGTCTGATTTCTGTCCATTTATTCTTTTGCGTAGAGACTGTCCGGTTTGGCCAATGTACATGGCAGAGGGGCATTGCTGGTACATGTTGGCATATATCAGATTGGTAGATATGCAGGTGAACGAGCCCCTGATGGTGTAGCTGATGTGGTTAGGTCTTATGATGGTGTCCCTTGAATAGCTATGCGGACAAAATTGGCAACGGGGTTTGTTGCTGGGATTGGTTCCTGAGTAAGTGTTTTTGCTGTGTAGTTGCTGGTATTTGCTTCAGGATGGGGGGCTGTCTGTAAGCGAGGACTATTATGAATAGGTTGGAATATGAATGAAAGGCTGCTAGGCAACTCTCTGAAACCACATTCTACAGGCTATTACCCTCTGATCCCACTGAGGGTTACCAAAAGAAACTACACCATCTGCTCAAGAAACTCCCTGAAGACGCACAGGAACAAATCTACACAGACAGACCCCTAGAGCCCCTACCAGGGGTATTCTATCTGCTACCCAAGATCCATAAACCTGGGAATCCTGGACGCCCCATCATCTCAGGCATTGGCACCCTGACAGCAAGATTGTGGACTCTCTCCTCAGGCCGTACGCTACCAGCACTCCCAGCTATCTTTGAGACACCACTGACTTCCTGAGGAAACTACAATCCATTGGTGATCTTCCGGAAAACACCATCCTAGTCACTATGGATGTAGAAGCCCCCTACACCAACATTCCATACAAAGATGGACTACAAGCCGTCAGGAACAGTATCCCCGATAATGTCACGGCAAACCTGGTAGCTGAACTTTGTACTCACCCACAACTATTTCAGATTTGGAGACAATTTATACCTTCAAGTCAGTGCCACTACAATGGGTACCCGCATGGCCACACAGTATGCCAACATTTTTATGGCTGACTTAGAACAACGCCTCCTCAGCTCTTGTCCCCTAGCACTCCTACTCTACTTGTGCTACATTGATGACATCTTCATCATCTGGACTCATGGGAAGGAGGCCCTTGAGGAATTCCACCAGGATTTCAACAATTTCCATCCCACCATCAACCTCAGCCTGGATCAGTCCACACAAGAGATCCACTTTTTGGACACTATAGTGCAAATAAGCGATAGTCACATAAACACCACTCTATACTGGACCACTATACTTACCTGCATGCCTCCAGCTTTCATCCAGACCACATCACATGATCCATTGTCTACAGCCAAGCTCTAAGATACAACCGCATTTGCTCCAATCCCTCAGACAGAGACAAATGCCTACAGGATCCCTATCAAACATTCTTAAAACTACAATACCCACCTGGTGAAGTGAAGAAACAGATTGACAGAGCCAGAAGAGTACCCAAAAGTCATCTACTACAGGCTAGGCCCAACAAAGAAAGTAACAGAATGCCACTAGCCGTCACCTATAGCCCCCAACTAAAACCTCTCCAGCATATCATCAAGGATCTACAACCTATCCTGAAGGACAATCCCTCACTCTCATAGACCTTGGGAGACAGGCCAGTCCTCGCTTACAGACAGCCCCCCCAATCTGAAGCAAATACTCACCAGCAACTACATACCACACAACAAAAACACTAACCCAGGAACCAATCCCTGCAACAAACCCCGTTGCCAACTCTGTGCTCGTATCTATTCAAGGGACACCATCATAGGACTTAACCACATCAACCACACCATCAGGGGCTTGTTCACCTGCACATCTACCAATCTGATATATGCCATCATGTGCTAGCAATGCCCCTCTGCCATATACATTGGCCAAAAATACAGGGGCTGTATTTTTCACTCCATGCATCTGATGAAGTGGGTTTTAGCTGACGAAAGCTTATGCCCAAATAAATTTGTTAGTCTCTAAGGTGCCACAAGGACTCCTCGTGGTTGTTTTTTTAAATACCACAGTTATTTCCCTACAGTTAGAGACAGTTGACTTCCTTTGTGACTACTGTAATTGTCTAAACTAAACTATATTAGGAAAAATATCATACATAGTGCATTTTATACTTTACTGATCTGCATTTCTGCTTACTGGTGAAGTTTAATGACACTGAAATATAATGTGGGGTAAAGGGGTTGTTATAAGAAAGAAAAGAAAAAATCTTAAAAAGGGACTCTGAATTCTCACCAGGAAAAAAGCCTTTGGATACACATTGATGCCAGATGAAGAGAGCAATCAACCACATTGCTTTCGTTCACTGTGTTACATTTCACAACTGTGTTGAATAACTCATGTTGTCATGAAGAAGAAGAAGAAGAAGAAGAAGAAGAAGAAGGCCAAACATCAGTCCTGGATTTTTTTTCAAATCTAGAACTAGGAGATTCATATCATTTTGGCAATATGTCTTATATGACCCATACCGATGTCATCATACTGCATCAGACATGAAGATCGTGACGTAGTTAAAAAATATTTAAAATTGTAAGTGCACACTAAGGGAAGACAATATGCTGTTGAATGTAATCCAGTTACTAAAAATAAATACCATTAGAATTGTTTCAAAAGGAGCCAATATTAAAGAAGTCATTTTGGAACAAATGAAACCATAAGTAAACAAGCTTTTAAAATAATTTGATGGATGAGATTATCAAAATTTTAAAATAGATTGCTTTTCTGACTACTACACTTGCTTTCATTGACATAAGAAACGGGAATAATTAATGGATTTGGTTGCTTCTCTCCAGGGATGAAGATAATTGATCTGTGGAAGGGAAAAAAAAAAGGCCTTCATCTAGCATAGATACAGTATACAGTACAGCCGATGGAAAAAATCTGAGAGATCATTTTGCTGGCATGTCTCCAGAACTGCTTATCAGCTCCCACTGCTGAATTTTAAACTAACTGAAAGCTGGTGTTTGAAATACTGAGGATGATCATATTCCCTTTGTTATATGAACTAAGATGAATTTATCTTTCTGTTGAGTATGATGACTGTAAGGTGAATACCCACTCAGAAGAAATAAAAAGGTTAGAATTTCCTTGTCTGGCAAGTTCTGTTCTTTTAGCCATCCGGACTCAAGGAAATTGTTTTGTTTATAGATGTATGTAGTTATAATAATAATAAACACAAAATCATTAGCCTGAGAATACATGAATTGCAGGCATATCAAAAGTGCAGCTGCTAAGATTTTGCAGCTATTTACCTCAAATGTTCTCTAATAGAATAGTTCTTGGGTATAAAAACACCTGTTTGGCAGTGTAAAATAGGTTCAACTCATTTAATGACTAATAAATACACTTTTGTGATTAGTTAATGAGATTATTAAAATCTGTGTCACCAAAGCTTTAAACCGAAACTGTAAAAATACAGAATTGAGCTAAGATTTTAAAATGGGTGCCAAACGTTAAGTCCAAATTCGGGCACCTAAATAGGTATTCTGATTCTCAAAGGTGCTGAACACTCAGTAGCCCCTCCCTAGACAATGCATCCACAAATCATTGTATATGAAGATATTATGAATTCTGTTTGTATTTTCTTTTCAGTATTACAGTGTAGTGTAATGTGAATCTACTTTCTTTTCCATGGGGACAGGACATTTTTATGCACACACACACACACACACACACAATTTAAAAAGTTAGGACTTACAAAGAACACTATGTTAAATAATCAACTGACCATAATGAAGAAAAGGGATGAGATTTCATATCTCATTCATTGAAAACTGTCACATATTTCTTAACTGGCAGCTGTAGATTGACTTCTCAGTAGAATTAAAAATGTGAAACTGCAGAATGTTACTTTTAAGGACTTTATCATTTCTCTTTTCTCATGTGCCTGATGTGAATTATCCCTTACTTCCTGCTGACCACATGAGACTAAGGTGATAGAGGGTTGTATGGTTAGAATAAAAAAAAACAAAAAACAATGGGAGGGGGATACAACATGAGATGATGGAGATTAGCTGAAACCAAATGCCTCTAAAGTTAATCTTATCTCCCAGGACAAGATAGTTCAGACTATACCTACTCAAGGCTAGAACCTTAGCCAAACTAGATTGAGAGTTTATGTTCAAGCCTATGGGTGGAGTGCAAAACTGTGCCAAGAGTGGGTGAGCTCCTGAAAGAGTGGGTGACTCTGACATGCCTCTTCACAGCTCTTGCTGTGAACAGGGTGGGTACAGCAAAAGGTATGCTGCATCAACCTAAATGCACCATAAATTGTTGATCCTCTCACCCACAGAATCGATCTCAGGGTAGGTTCTGCCTTACATCCCTTTGGTGCATAGAATTGCTTCCCAATCCACACCTTAATATGTAGTACAGACATGATTTTCACCAGTGCAATGTGATCTGAACTGCTGGAACCTAACTCACTTTCAAGTGGGGTTAAGCTACACTGAAAAAATTTAGCTGTACTGGTGAAAATAGTAACTACATTAACGTTTTTCACCAATTACACCAGCTACATCAGTAGCTAACAATCCAATGTATAGACAAGGCCCCAGGCTCAATACATCCACACTCAAAACTACAGAAACTTACCAACTACAGCTGTAAAAAGCGACAAAGTGTCCTGTGGCACCTTATAGACTAACAGAAGTATTGGAGCATAAGCTTTTGTGGGTGAATACCCACTTCGTCAGATGCATGTGTCTGATGAAGTGGGTATTCACCCACGAAAGCTTATGCTCCAATACTTCTGTTAGTCTATAAGGTGCCACAGGATACTTTGTCGCTTTTTACAGATCCAGACTAACATGGCTACCCCTCGGATACTCAACTACAGCTGATTACTAGTCAGCCAAACTGCTATTCCAAGAATGCAAACTAAAATTGAATACAGACTGAAAAATAAAGATGTGCTTAACTGATAAACATTTTGACACCTGAAGGGATACAATCAACTCCAATCCCACCATTCCCCAAAAAAGAGGTATGTTCTGTGAGCATTGCTATTCAGCCTTCATCTGCACTGCACCTTTTCTTCTGTTGAATATAGGCTTACTACACTATTTAAAAAATCCCATTCCATGAGTTTTAATGATTTTACTGGCTATTGGTGAGTGTTTTAATTCATGATAATATATAATAGACCTGAGGGTAAAGTCCAGTGCATATTCAAACATTTCTTATCAAGTTATGTAAATATTAAATTCAAATAGCTATGTTAAAATACTAACTATAATTGTTGCATTAACTGCACAGAAATCAAGACATCTAACATTACAGTTTTCAATTTCTCATGTACATTTACATTCTTTGGCATTACCTCTCACGTTAATACAATACAGTTAAATTTTACCCTCCAGGGAAATACCCTCAAGGAGTATAAGTTGGCCTGGAAACCCCATGAAGTTGACTTGCCATAGCTGAGTTCCTCTGCTGTGGGATGAATGGATTGGGCTACCGAGAAGGCATGGTAAGCCCTCCAGCCCTATGGGGCTTTACAGGAAAGTCCTTCATTTTCAATATGTGCAATAAAATTCTTCAAATCTAACCATAGGCAAAATGTGACCAAATAAAAATCCATTCACGTAAAAAGTTGTAAAATCAAAGACCTAGCTATATAAATAAGTCAATGAAATTATGAAAATACTGAGTATTCAAATGTAATTGCTTGAGATATCAGATTCTTCTGCATTTTGGTAAGTTTCTTGGCTGAACACGTTGCCATTTTCCCAGTAATAAGATGATTATAGTATCCTCTAATTTTTATTCATTTCCCTTTTTCAGTCTTCTTGTCAGCCTTTTTAGTGCAATTTACTTGGCAAATATTGAAAAAGATACTTAAATTATCATGTAGCTTTGTAAAATATAAAATCATTAATGCTAAATCAATGTAAAGAAACTGTTAGCCTGAGATATATTACCACATCTGGAAACAATTGGTTATACAGTAATGCCTTTGGCTTATGTCTAACAGATATTCTAGTGCCAACAAAATCTCTTGTTGAATCTTCATTGTCCTTACTTTCCAGTGTATCTATCTAGTCCTGCAGTTACTATGAGAGGTTTGAGATGGGCAAAATGACAGAACATTTTTCCATCCTTAATCTTTGACTTTTTTCATTAAAATATAATGAATCGTTTTGATCACCTAGAAGTAATTACTACAGGAAAACTACAAAATGATTAATCAGTATGAAATGTTCCTGTTATGAACTACATCCAGACTATTTTTCAAAGGAGTTCTTCCTTTTATAACGTAACTTGACTCAAAGAAACCAATATATTTTGTAATTTTTGGCATTCTTACACTGGATGTGAGTTTAAACATCACCCCATCTGAAGCTGAAGAATCTATTTCAGTCAGAATTAGTGATGTATTTCATTTTTATATTATGAAAAAAAACCTCAACATTGGAAAATAAAATGAACAAAAATGAGCATTTATAATGCCACAATATAAAATGACATTTATCAGAAAATCTTAAACTGTTGGCCCATTGTTCTAGAATTCCACTATGAATTATTATGAACTCCTGAAGAGAGTTTATAAGCATTAAACCCCTTCCCCCACCCACATTCTCCAAAAACCCTGTTGATATGTTAGAGGTGAATTCTGCATTATGTTTAGCAAAGTAGAGAGTTCTGGGAGTGTTCATTGGAACAGGGGCTAAGCACTGCAGAGGGACATTCAGAGGACTCGTGGATTGGTGAGTGCTTATCACTAACCTAGGTAGAGAGAAGCCCTTCAGAGGCCTGGCAGGCAGTGCTTGCACTGCCAGAGTGTGGTGGTTTCAGTGAGCTGATCCACAACAGGCACAGACAAGACTTCCTCATGGTAAGGGCAGGTGGTGGTGAGGTGCCTCACAACCTGGGGTACCATTGGAAGTGTCACAGCTGGTCACTCTGGCCATGATCCAGCAAAGCACTTAAGTATGTGTGTCACTTCAATGAGACTATTCACGTGCTTAAAGGTAAGCATGTGCCTAAGCGCTTTGTTGGACTGTGGTTTATATAATGAAATAATACTGCATTGGATAAACTAATTTTTAAAAATTTCTTTAACATGTTTGGGAGGCAGGGTGTAGCATGCGTGTTTTGGTTTGGTTTTTTGTTTTACAAAAAATGTAATTTGGTTTTGCTGGATGTATGCTATGCATGGGGACTTCAGTAGGACTGAGCGTGGGGATTTGAATGTGGCCAACTAGCAAATGTCTTGTTTTCTACCTAGCAAATGTCCAAGTTGAAAGCCTTTGCCAGCACAAGAAAAATCTATGGTTATGTATGGCCTGTGACTGGCACTAATTCAGTTGAACTATATAAGGCCACAGTAATTTCAATAAAATGTTATTCACCAGTGTAAGAGAAATGCTACTGATATCTTCAACTATTATGGGCACTGGTACCCTTGGTAGCAGTTTCAATCTCTGCATAGAGTCCAAGGACTGAACCTGCATTGAGACTTCACTACCATTTCATATCCCAGTTAAAACTAAAGTCCACTGATGCAACAAGGTGAGGAAATTTGCCCTGCTTCTGACCATACTGTATTTATTCTGTAGGTATCTGGAAGATTTTGACCACCAAGGATAAAAATCTCTAACCTTTCACAAACAATAAATTAAATGGAGAGGTATTAGAGCAGATGCTTTTATGTGCATAATTGGACATTAGTGCATATAGAATAAAAGAAAAATCTGTAAGGCCAAAGCTCCATTTGTTCACAATTTCTTTACAGGCAGTTTCATACGCATGTATGTGTTAAAAGTAAAATATTGACTATACTACGTGTTTGGGAGATTGGCTTGGAGTCATCTGTTCTAATATATTGTATTTAAAAACAACTTCTTAAATTGAATGATTCCTACTAAAATCATAGGGTATGAGTCGATTTTTTTTTATAGGAAAGAATTTATAAAAGGCAGTCTTGCCAGTCCTCATGGTTTAACTATTTTATTGCTTTTTAATAATAATATTACAGTCCACACAGATATCTACATCACCTTTACAAAAAGAACACTGGTTCCATATATTTAAGTTTACAGAATAGTCTGTAATTGTTAATGTTAATCAAGTCTTCTGTCTTAAACCATTAATGTTCCCTCAGAACATCAATTAAGAAAAACAACTAGGATATAGTAATTCTTCTTGAGATTCATGGGTAAATATTTCTAATGATCAGTTCATTATTTTGGGGGAGAGGGGTAATAGTAAAGAACTGAATGTATGAGAATTGTTGCCAAGGTATCTTTTAGTAGTTCAGTCTTAGAGTTATGCCTTCTGCCTTTTAACCAAGTGTTATTAAGTAAGCAATATTTCTGAGGATGTGCTGTCCGGAAGGTTTCATAGCTTGTCATTAAAGTGTTATGTAAGTAATAGTTGGGGTCAGCAGACAAAGCAGAGGTAGTATTGTTAACTTAGATGAATGAACATAGTAACAAAGATAAAAATTTCACTGTATTTTGTATGAAATATACTTTGGAGAGAAAGGAGATGTCATATTATATATATATATAATATATACATGACAAGATTGGAATAAGTTTAATTTTCAAGAATGACAGGCACAGTCCACAGGAGATCAGCAGTGGCACACAATAGACCATCAACAAACACAGTATGAACTGTGTATACAAGAATATTCCAGCTAACCAAAATCAATTCTGTTTTTGCTTTAGCTTCAGATATATTTTGGCATTTTTTCTCCTTACAGAAAATGTTTCATATTCCATACTGCTTCATAATAAAGACCTAAATTGCAGACACACAAAATGAAAACAACAAATCAGAACAAACAACTGTGATTAACCTTTTCAAATGTTATGTTGGCATAAAAGTGTTCAGCACTCACAATACAGCCTTTTTTCCCCTGCAACATAAATAGGGTTCTGAGGAGTGGAGGCACAATGCAGACAATCCAGTACATTTTCTCTCATAGCGATTCAAATCCATTCTAGGAACAAAAATTCCTTTCTGCATTCACCACTGGAGAGGTGTAATATGAAGTCCTCAGTATAATGTATACCCAGATACTGGGGTGATGGTGGTGATTACTTCACCTGGATCCAATCAAGGTCAAATATGTTTTCAGCTTACATATTCAAACAGTTTACCTATGTACCCTGCTGAGTTCTCCTCTCCATGAATATTTTATCCATGTGGGGAGTTTCAAGGGATTTAAAAAAAAAAAGATGCCTGTAGCATTAGGTTTTGTTGTTCTTAAGGTGGGATGGTCCAATATGGAAGTAACCGTGAAAAATGGGATGGGAGGATATTTCAATTATATATAACATCTAATTAAGTTAATAGTTTGTGAAGGGCTAGCAGGGAAGGGGAACCAGCTCCACTCTGATGAAAATCTATTTAACACTCCAGTGGGCAGAAACTGAGGCATTCAGGTCTTGATTTTATTTTGTGCTTCCCTTCTATTAGAGCTTACTGGAGTGTGCAAGAACTCCTTTTGCTTTCCCTCCATAACTTATACGTGGAAGGAGCTAGAGGATTTTACTGATTATGTCCAGTCAAACACGTTCTCCTACTTTCTTCTCTCCTTTTTACTGTGCTTTCTCTAGGTCTATTTTTTCTCTAAAGTTGCTTAACATAGTATTCTCTCCCCTATCCTTGTGTTGTGGTCCCTTATTTTCTTCTATCATTCTGTCATCCTCTTTCCTTTATAATATCCTCTCTCTCATCCTTCATAATTTTCTCCCTTTATCCACTACCACATATGCCCCACCTCAAGCTTTTCCTGTTCACTCTGGGTATGCTGTTTTCCTGTCCCCACCAGAAAAGGACAGGAGAATCCAAAGTAGCGAGGATCTGGATGTCTCAGAGGGTAGCTGCATCCTGCTCAAAGCAAGCCAAAGGGGAAGTTTCTTAATGTGCAGAAATGAACTAGTTGGTAGGATTTCTCTCAGCATTTCAAGTTTCTGAGCTTGATGCCCTCCTTCACATGAATCTCTGGGATCCCACTTTGCTGCTCTGATGAATGCGGAGAGCCACATACACACGTGAGCAGTAGCATTAGAAAATACTCTAACTTGCTCAACAGCCTGGGCCCCCTGCCACTTCATACTTGTTCCGCCTCACAGCAGCCTTGAATGCATGCAGCACCAAACATCCTTGCTGCAACTGCCTTCAAGAGTGGCCATCCAGCATGGATATGCCATGTAACTCAGATGTGTTCTTGACGTGTAAAATAATTGACCATCTAGTGCTCCAGCACAGACAGATTTTTTAACCTATCTTATTCTCAGATGCCATGCTGGAGTTGGCCCCCAGCACTTCCTGAATACAATAAAACTAACATGGTTTGAATAAGTAGGAAGCCATGGTTCACTAACATTTACTTTACCTGTCAACCTTAGAAGTACTATTCCCAGGGACACTGTCCAAGCTGGGAAATTATCATTCAGAATGAACAACAGCTCCAAAACATACCCAGCTCCTCTTCAATTTATCAACATTTTTAATATGCACATATTTCCAAAAGAAAAAAAAGCCCAGTATTCAAATATTCTAGCTAAAATATACGTAGTATCAAAGACATTTATTTTTATGTAAAGTACTTCCTTCCTGTCATCCCTTAAAGTACTTATTTCAGTAATTCTAGGACAAAGAGGAATAAATAAGTATTCCAGCTGAAGGGATATATTGAGATTAGGCAGAATTCTTCTTCATCAGGCAAAAATGTACAAATTAAAATGAATGTCCACATTTGCAGAAAGAAATCTGAAAGCTGCATCAGCTCTTTGAAAGATGTCTTTGCTGTAATGTCTCAAGTGAAGGCCAGGCAGCTCCTTCCTATGAAAACGTTACTGCCTTCCATCAAGGCTAAAGCCTCTTCATGGATAAAATGTGTCCTAACACTCTTTAGACATTACGCCCTCCACTGTTCACTGGGCTGCTGCAGTTTAAGCTCTTTCCTTCCACTCCTTTCCCTTCATGTTTAAGGAAGAATGTGGAAGGGTCTAACTTTAAGGTTTTTAAATTTAGATTTGCTGTATCTTTTCCTGTAAATTTTCTGGAGGCTTTTATAGGCTCAGTGGTTTTCCACAGGGGATTTTGAAAGGGCATTTGCCTGCCTCTGAAAAACAATGCTTCTCTATTGAACTCTGAGCTCCTTCACAGAAGCTTTTATCCAGCACAGAAAGTATCTATGTCCTCCACAAGAGCTTTCAAGGAGAAAGAGCTAAAGGTTGCAGCTCACCACCAGGGAGTGTTTGTTTGAAATCAATGCAAAATCTGATCTAGACAGTGAGAGCACATAGAGCATTCCCCACAAAGTCTTCTTATGATGGGGCCACACCCAATCATAGACCTTATACACTTCCTGAGCCAAAACTACTCCAGGTTAATGCTGCTGCTCACCATCCCCAAAGCCCTAAGAAGGTAGGACTATTGCCTTGTCCTGTCCCCACCTCACTCACCAAAGGCAATGGCCCTGCATGGGTGAGCACAGGACACCTGGCTCTCTTTCAAAGGGTGGCAGAGATCCATCACCAGAATGCCCTGCCTTCAGCAGCCACAGCAAGAAGTCTGCCTAAATAAGCCTGAAATTCTCCAGATTCATGCTGGGGCTGCGCCTCTCACTTTCCACAACGTGAGCCATGCATTGCATGCATTCTGGCTTTCTGGGTGCATAGTAACGGAGAAAGGTGTAACAGCATGCTCTAGTGCAGCAGTTTTCAACCGGTGGTCCTTAACTCCTAGGGGTCTGCAGACTATGCCTAAGGCGTCCTTGAAAGGTTATCGTTACTATAGAACAGTGGTTTTTAACCTGTGGTCTGCAGACCCCTGGGGGACCACAGACTATGACTAAGGTTTCCAAAGGGGTCCACACCTCCATTCAAAAATGTTTAGGGGTCCACAAATGAAAAAAGGTTGAAAACCACTATGCTAGTGCAGTTTATGTTCCATCATTTAAATCAGAGTCCCGAGCTTCCTCTGACTCATTTTTGGTCTATTTTCTTCACAAACAGCAACATTGCCTCTGCACATAAGGGTTCCTGAGATTATTTACATATAGTTACATCCCACTTGGGGAGGACATTGCTGAAAAGTTCCTATGCAGAGTGATCCCAATGTAACTGGCTTGAAACGTATCCCACATTGCGCAAATTTGTGGCCTTTTCTTTGAGTCATTGTTTCTATACTCATCTTAAAAAGACATGATCATAATATATTAAGATCAGGAGCAGATTATGGAAGAATTTTTAGGATCCAGGAAAAGAGGTCAGAATGGAGCCTAGATGCAGCATTTGATAATATAAGAGCTGACTGCTGCCCATCAGCCAGATGCTGGGATAATCATGAAGTATAGGGATGTTGGGAAGAAGAATTAAGATTCCAGGTCAGGAGAGAGACAAGACTATATGGGGGCAGGAATCTCTTTTTCTGAGGGGGTTGGAAAGGGGATGTCTAAGATAGGAAGAATTATCTGCCTGAGGGGTCCCCAATGTTTTCCAGATTCTAGCCCCAGTTAGCCTTACTCTGCCTTGGAAGAATTTTTCCAGACACAGAAGCTGACTCCTACTGATATAAAGAGAAAACTGAGGATCCATTTCACAGCAGCATAAAAGGGCACCACAGTTCTATCAACTGATTAGCAGGTGCTCTTTGCCAGACAAGATGAGATTACGAGTGGATCAATGTTAATATGAGCACTCACTCCTACACAGTCTCCACTTTGTGTATGGTTTAGCATATGCACCTGATCAGCTCCAAACCAGAATTTATTTTTTAAATAAATGTGCTTATGAGAGAAAAGTCTTAATTAGAAGAGGCTTCAGTCTAGAATTTGACCTGGTCCTTAATATATCAAATGTGGTACAGACCTAGAGAGGTAAATAGCAGATATCAAAGAAGAAGATGAAGCTAAAATAGAAGCAGTTAAGCTCCTAAAAAAGAAAGCTGATCCTACTGCTTCAGTGGAACAATGCAATGAAGGATGCAATTCCAGATGGAAATTTGCCAATCTGTGACTGGGATTCTAGTTCTGTACTCCAAGGTGGACAGAGATGTTTTCTTTCAGTTCAGGATACCATTGCCACTGGCCGAATACTGTTACCAAAAGAAAATACAAGGTATATCCAAACCCTTGCTTCACCCTCCTGAAAGAAAAAGATGTAAAGCAGCACATTAAACAAATTAGCACAAAAAAATTGAAGGTAGCACAAAAGAGGAAAGAAGGAATTTTAGAAAATCATTTAAATATTGCAAAAATTTGAGGAATATTCAATGTTCTCCAATGAAACAATTGGAATTTAGGCAAAACAGAAAATACACTAACAATATAATCTCTCCATAGCAAAACTTTTGTTTTACTAACAGCACTTTGACCTAAGACACTTTTAGGTCATGGTTGTATATTTTACCTGTTTTGTATATATTATATTTTAAGAGTTTTGTATAGTAGAGTTCAGCTTTGTTCCAATCTAACTTTCCCAGACTACAAATCATCACAATCAAAATACACCTCGCTTATTTTAAACATCCACTGTCCATTTCCATCAAGAACTTGTGAATATTTATCTCCTTTAAAACACCAACAGATATGGACTCTGAGTTTAAAAATAATGCTAATGTCTCCTGGTATCTGTTAGAGCTGCATAAATAATATCCACACACAGCGGTATTTACCATAAAGTTATCCATAAGGCAATGCTAATCTTATTTAAGAAGTATTAATGTCTTCAAAATTCTTCTAGGGGAAAAAAGGGAATAAAATATTTACAAGATATCTTTTCACCCCTGTGAATTTTTAATTACTGAAGAATAACCCAGGCCTCAAAGTATTGTGTGATAAATGATCGCTTACTACTACAAAGCCTCTCAAGTATCACATCTGTTAAAATTTCATGGAGTCACAGCTTTAATGACGTCTGAAAACTCTATATTTAAACAACATTGAACTTAGCTGGACCAAAAAGGATGATATCAGTTTGAAATGCTTCAGCCATAGAGGTTGATTCACCAATACTTCAATATTCATATAATGATCGCTTAAGTTAAGGACCTAATTCAGAAATGAGACTGATACAAGAATTACTGTAGATACTTTAACTGGTGATGTAACACTGAATTTAAGGGGGGAAATTTTTTGTCCAGCATCACTTGGCCCAAGCAAAACCTTAGAGTCACAGAATGCAGCCATTGTTCCTACTGGGAAAAGTTTGATGAAAGTATTGTTCATCTTCATGGACATAGACTCCTTTGAAAATACAGCATTTTTAATGAGTTGTTCTTGATACTAATGAAATAAAGGACCTTTTCATGCATCAATTGGAATGCAGCACCATGGATGCCAGCATTCAAACAGGCATATAATAATGGAGAAGAAAGCATAATAAATTGCATGATATGCTTTCAACATAACACCAAATTTTGGAAAGAGACATTCTATACTTTGTGATCACGTGCCCTCTTGGAAGCATCATTAAATGATCACTGCCAGCATGCTATTTACCAATACCATGGTAGAGACTTTTTGTTAACTTCAAAGGTCTTTAGATCAAACCACAAACAACTTTCATTTTATGTTTATAGATACTTTATATTATAGTGCAATACAGGAAAAAGCTGTCTGAGATATGGCACCATTTTAATTTTCCTCCTGCTCCAAAGTGACTATGCTTCATTGCCTCATATTATATTCTGAGACGGTGACAGATCAAGCCAATAACCCATCACCCCATCAGAACAAAATGAACTTTCTCTAGCCTCAAGTGAGGGAAAGCAAACGTCTGTCAGAAAACAAAAATCTTCAAAGAGCAAGTTAACTGCCAGCAAAGGCAGCGGCTGTGATGCCATTTTAATAATTACTAAATATTATTTTTCAAATAAATATAAATTTGCTATAAACACAAATTTTAGTACCTAAAAAGAAAGTGAACAAATATCTTTAAATCCACCTATCAAAAAAAGTTGCTCTGGTAGAAAAAATATTTTTAAATCATTATTCAAAATGTAGCTGGTAACTTTTGTAAGAGAGAAATCAGGTTCTATATACTAATATTTTAAAATGTTTTGAGGGTGTGCATTTCCCCAAGAGTTATATTTCATAATTGTACTTTGGATTATTTGCCCTTGGAATACAACTAACCTACAGAATGGCAAAAGAAACCAAAACATGTAATTTGGTAGAGAACTGATGGCTTTGAACCAAAATACAAAGCATTTCAGCTCCATTAACTGTACTTATTTATCACAGCCCTTGTTGCAAGTAAATGTCATGGTTAATATTACTTTTTGAAAAGCTCTTTGAGTAATTGATGAATCAAAACAAAATAAAAATTAATAAAACGGCAAACATTTATCAGTGATTCATCATAGCATGACATGCAACGGATACATTTTTCATAACAAAGCAGTTTTGACGTCCCTAACCAGGGACTCCCTCCATTCTTTCAGAATAATGGAATGCATAATTTGTATTACAAAAATAAAGCCAGAAATCCACTTAGATAACAGAAAATTAAAATAGGCCAAATAGTATGCTGTCATTTAACTGCATCAACAAAATGCTTTGTGGACAAGCAATGTATTTCAAATTAAGGCCCCAGTCCTGCAAATACTTTGCACTTCCTTAACTTTAAGCACTTCAGCAGTTCCATTATGAGCCTTTGTGGCTGTGTTCAAACAATGAGAATCTGATTTAAATACCCAAAAGCTAGTATATGCTGAGTCAAGGCACAGATATATACCAAAGTATATACTACATATATTTGTATACATAGTATACACACACACACACACACACACACACACACACACACACACATAAATATATACTGCAGGTTAGGAAGTCATGCTAAACTCTCTCCTTTTATGGCTGATCTAGGTACTATGGCAACACTAACCAGCCCCTCCTCCCCCCAAAATCAATTTAAACGTTTAGTATTTGTCACTCTTAAAATCCATTAGTGGTTGTTTTCGGTATGTGTGTGTTTGTTTTTACTGTCCCTTTGCTTTGAAATAAATATATCTCATTTATGAGACCTATTGTTTTACTATTCACTTCAATCCTAGTGAAAGTGTGAGACCCACTTCTAGTCAGTGAATATTAAGGAATTTCTGAATCTCTGTTTGTGAAGCATTAATGTAATAGATGGTGGAAAGTAGCCATTGCAGTGTATCAAACTCCACTATAATGTAACTGATTTTCAGTGTATATAACCGGATGCATTTTAACTGATTCTTCAGCATGCACATTAGTGAATGGACAGACCATGACTATCATGAAGTTATGGCCCAGATTCTCAGCTGTGGCCAAATGGCACACCGATTAATTTAAAGATGTACAAACTGGCTTTTAAACATCACTGCACTCCCCCTCTCTGGGCTGGTTGTGTAATGGGCCAGTCCCCTGGCACAATTTAGAGTAGCCTGAGGGCTATTCTAACTTTTTGCTGGTTGCCAGTGGCCCCAATAAGCCTTGTTTACATCCTGTTTCCCTTGACTGTGCCCTATACATTAGCTTCAAGGAGGGAGATTGGAATAGGAACTGTTACCTTAGCTCTGTGCCACTGAAGGATCCTCCTTACACTGGCACCATTCTCCTGAGTCTGCCTTCGTCAGCTTTAGGGATTCTTTGTGCCAGCGGCATAGCACAAATCAGTCATAATGCAGGGAAGAAACAGTGCCTATGTATCACTAAACTGGTGATATAATAGCTCCTTTGTACCCTTTATTATGCAGCGTGTCAAAAATTAGCTGGGGACTTTATCTTGTGATTCAGTGTTTTCCTTGGTAGGCTGTGTTGACTATTTGTTTTTAATACTGAGTACGAGAACATCTGACCCTCAATCTGGTTGTCATACCAGACCCAAAATTTGGATAGACAGTTAGTTTCAGTTCAGAATAGGAAAATCCACCAGTTTAATAAAACAAATTAAATGGGTAATAACCCCCCAAACCTGAGGTAAAAATTTACCTCCTGGCTGAAGTCCAGCAGCAGTAAATTTGCTGTCTTCCATCATGTATTAGGTATGAGAAAAATATAGTTTAAGAAAAATCCCTCCCTTTAATTTTAACCCAGAATTGTTTTAAAATATCTCTTTCCCCCGAATTTCATTCCTTGCACATCCAATTTAACTGTGCTACACAACCACTGAAACGAATCAGTTCAGTCACAAAGCAGTCAGTATTATTAAACACTGGCTAACTTGAGTACAGACTAGGAAATGCTTTGCTAGCAAACAAAACAAAACTGTAACTGTAATGTCCAAACTCTGGCCTGGGGCCAAATGTGGCCCTCAAGTGTGACTGGGTTATAGATTTTCTTATTACTTGATTTTGAATTTAGAATGTGTTCCCTGAGCTGTATTTAACAGAAAAGCTTGAATCAGCTCCTGCACTACAGAAGAAATCACTGGTTCACCTACAGTCCAAGAAGCAGCTCTGGTGAGAGCTGGGAACGCTTTGTCCCTATCCTGCTGGCCTCTTGCTGCATCACAGGGAAAGGAGAAGGTAGCTCTGGCTGCTCCTATTCCTGCTTCCCTACCAAACTGTGAGAGGCCAAGGGAGAGCAACATAGGAACACAACTGGCTCTGTGAGAGCCTAAAAAAGAATGGGTCCTCTCCCCCACACAGTCATCAAGAGCATCCCAGGATAGTAGAAGAGGGAAACTGAGAATCAACAACCATTTTTGCCTCCCTTGTTCTTGGCCGCAGCCTGGATTGGAGAAGTCTGGAAGCTGTTCTAACTTGCTCTAGTTGGCTGTGCTCCCCAAGGGACTATACAGCATCTGAGGAAAGCTATAAAACTTCCTTAGATGAGGGGTAGCATTTTCAAAAAGTGCCTAAGTGACTGAGGAGTCTAAGTCCCATTGATTAGACTTAGGCTTCTATGTGCCTAAATCTCTTTTAAAAATGGGACTTAAGCCAGTTCTCAAATGTATGTAGGCCTAAGTATACAGACAGGTGTCTGTTTTCAAAAGTGCAAACTCCCATTTAAAATCAATTGGATTTGCCTGTCTCTTTAGGCACATGAAAACCTTTGAAAATCTGACCTTTAGGCATTTTTTAAAATGTTTATCTCCATTCACTAATGAACCCCTACGGGCCATTTCTTTCCACATTATTCTACTGTTGGGACTCTCTAACAATACACACACCCCCACACTTTAGCTCCAACTTGAGCAAGCCCACAATTAGCTGCTTTATAACACAACCAACTCAGGCTTCTCTTTGCCTACAGGAACAGTGAGTATTAACATATTTCATGGTATGACTTGGTTATCAAGTTGCTCTATTTCCTTCTCCATTACTGGGGTTCTTTTAGAAGCAGCCTTGTGTGTGCCACCTACTCCTTTTGATTTGTCTTTTCCCCCCGCTTCAGGTCTTGGCTATTGTCCTCCATAACAAATAGTTTTATTCACAGAACTTGAAACCTGTGTCTTCAACTTACAAGTTCTAGCTGTATGAGTTGAAATTTTCCTCCAGCCAAGTCATTGAGCTTTCCAATCTCTTACTTCTGGTCATCAAGTCTCTTTTTATTTACTTTCTGTACCACTTAGAACCTGAGCAAGGGTTCCTTGCTGATGGTAGGTGTGGCCTCAGTGCACACGTCATATACTGATTTTGCTACATTTCAATGGTTAAATTTAATGGCTTTTTTTCTTTAAAAAACAAAACAGTTTGTATTGCTTTTCAGCCTTTGATTTTTCTCACACTTTTTCCCCTAGCACTTGGTTAGCTTTTTCTGCTAACAGCTCAGTAAACTCTGACTGCATGCCCTTCCTTGCGATTCCTCTTCAGGAAGACAGGTGACATTCCACTACATGTCTACCATAATGGATCTTTGAGCTTGCAGAGTGAAGCTAGACACCGGCATTTAGAAAAAACTAGCTCACCAGCACAAGCCAATTCTGAGTATTTTTAAAAGGTTGGAAGTGAATCTTTTCAATAAAAATGCATCCAAGATAAATGATTGAGAAATATCCACCCCATTTTAGGACTGTACCTTCAATCTAAGTAACAACGTGTGCATTGTTGTTATGTGATTTCAGCTAAAGCTCCCCGAGGCTGGTCTGTGTTTTAAATGTTTGTACAGTACCAAGCACATTGATAGTTGTCAAATAACAAATTATATAGATCACTGGAAGTGTACAATCTTCTCCCTTTCCCTTTTGATAACTATGTTTAAATTATTCATCTCTTTAGCAACAGGAACCAAGAATTTAGAAGTAGCATGTAGCAAATCTGGTATGTTGGAAGCAGAATGTGAATGATTAAATTTGTAATTACCTTTTTCAGTTGTGGCCCTGCAAATTCTTATCCTTCAGGTTGTTTGCTCATTGCTTCTTCCCTGTAGTTAGAGTAAACGGGGATGTTCTAAACTAGAGTTGTCAATTTTGGTTGGACGTATTCCTGGAGGTTTAATCACATGACATAATCTTTACTTAAAGATTAATCTTTAATTGTTGGAGACTCCAGGAGAATCCTGGAGGGCTGGCAACCCTAGTTACAGCACCTCAGCTCTTGCATGTAGTAATTCCAGTATTGATGTGCTCAGCCCCATCTTGAAGTCTCTGGTTCATTTAACAGAATGGAGAAGGACGAGGTGAGAGAAGAGAAACAAAGGGGAAGAACTAATTTGTTTCTTTTTTTTTCTTTTTTTAAAGGTCTTTCTTAAAAGACTAATCAAAAAATGTTCAAAGAATTGCTCCATATAAATAAAAATGCTGTTTAATTAGAGAGTCAAGGGTCATGGGAAATCTGCCTCAATTATATAAAATATGACGACTTCCCAGATTAATTTTGGTACCAGAATTCCATAATGCTCAGCTGTAAGAAAGTTAGATATGCACCTGGAAACACCTGCAAGTCTGCCCTACAAAGATTATCTAAACTTTAATTTTTAATTGTGTTTTTAGTTGTGTTTTAACACATATTAACATGCATTAACTAAGACAATTGTAAATGCTAGTGTAGACAGGACACAAATGTTTGTTCCTGGTGGTTAAATACAACTAGCAGCAAGCGTGTGCAGTGTTTACATCAAAATTTACAATTATGTTAAAAGATTACTAAAAATGCAAGTGTAGACATCCCCTCACAGGCAGCAGTGTGAATCTCACCTAACGAGTAGGACACAACCTCTGAAATTTGTTTGGTGGACGAGCCTCATTCTGCATGTATGTTTTTACTTTTTTTGGATTGTTATACAAAGTGCTACTAGTCTATGAATTGGAAGTGACAATGTGAAATGCAGTATAATCTGAATTTCCATGCACCCAAGCGCAATGCTTGAGAGGGCTGGTAAGTAGCTGCCCTAATCAAATTTCACTGAAAGACTTTTGCACTTTGCCCCATCCCCAAGTCACTTATTGACCCAGTAGGCTTCATGCTGCTTGAAATACTCTCACATATGTAGTTGCTTAGTATGCTGCTGTGCTTTCATAAGACTTTCTTTTCCTAGGTTTGAAGACAAAGACCATTTTTAACTTAATTTACAGTACTATTAATAACGAAGCAAGGAGGTGTCAAAAGATATATTATGAACTAGTGCTTGGTGAACCTTAGACAATTCAGAGTTTTAATTTGGGTAAGCATCAAAAGTTCAGATGTGTATCTGGACTATTTGTAGTTCACAGGGCTGCACAATTAGTCATAAAATCATGTAAATGTTTGAGATATTTCTGGTACTTCTGATTTATGGCTCCAATAGTAAACCCAAAAAACAGGCTCTTTTTTGAGGTATTTTCAGATGTCTTGTAGTACCACCCAAACCAGAAAGGGCTGTGATGTTTCAGAAGGAAAGCTGTGGGGATACCAGGTAATTTTGATGAATTTTTGAAAGTGTTGGCTCAAATAAACATGGAGCAAATTTTCAGGTCTCTTTATTTTAGCCAAACCTTGCCAAGTCCTTATTTTTAAACTGAAAATTTGTTCTCTCACTCGCTCACACAAACAGAGAGAGAGACAGAGACACAGAGAGGACTCACTCAAACATTCAGAGCCTGATTTTGAAAAATTCATGGTCGATAGTGTGCCTAAACTGGCATGCATGGTTATCACGAATGCATGCACAAATGGATATTTGTTAATGCAAATAGCCAATTAGATATGAAACTGGTCATTTACATGCAGATATCCAACGTGCCTGCATAATCTTGATACTCCCTTGACCATTCTTCTGAATCCTGGATACAGCAGATGTGCTACTGCTATTAAAACATTAGATGAGTGATTCAATGGTCAGGCCCCAGCGCATCTTTCCCTCTGTAGCTCCTGAATACAAATTGCAGGCCAGGTGCCCTGCCTGAAAGGCATGCAAATGCCCTCCAACAGCCAACCGGCTGTGTTTAGAAAGCAGTTGCCATAGCTGTGAAGAAATGCACCAGATCTACTAGGAAGCCTGCTTCTGTCCTGCATAATTCAGCAACTGTGACGCAATGGAGAGCTCTCTGATTAGTGAAGTTAAACAGGGCAGCGCTGGTGCCTCCTAAACTAACTTCATAAAAGTCTGTTTAATAAAGTTAACTGGTGCCACAATAAAATCTTTCTAAACTTTTATAATGCATTTATCCTCATAATATCTGAGCAGCTTACAGAACAATCATCTCATTGAGCAGTAAGATAGCTTTAGTTCTTTCTTCTCACGATGGAGCGGGGGAGATGTGTATGCTTTTGTTTTTTCTCGTTTGGAATAGCTGTACCCAGAGCCGGCACCAGGCACCAGCTTGGCAAGCTGATGCTTGGGGCGGCCACTACGGACAGGGGCGGCAGGTCCAGCTATTCGGCGGCAATTCGGCGGATGGTCCCTCACTCCCGCTGGGAGCGAAGGACCTTCCGCCGAATTGCCACCGCAGATCGCGATCGCGGCTTTTTTTTTTTTTTTTTTTTTTTTGGTGGCTGCTTGGGGCGGCCAAAACCCTGGAGCCGGTCCTGGCTGTACCAGAGATGAATCTTCACAACTGGTCCACACAGTCAGTAGCACACCACCTCTCTCTTGTGTAGACAAGGCCACAGATAGCTGTTTCCCACAAGTAGCCTGGGACGAGCCCAGTGACAACTTGGAACTCAGAGACCAGAACCTTGAAAATCATGTTATAGTGTGGTGCATGCAGCTCGTATGCACAGCAGAGCAAATCCATGTCCCAGGTCGTAACCAGGGCATGCAGGGCCTCTGGATTTTAATGCAAAATCATTAATAATCTTTGCATTGTATTTAGCAATCCATTTCATGCTGATGCAAACAGGGGCTGCGAGCTTTGCGAACAGGGGCTGCTAGGGAGTTTCGCAAGGGAGTTCTCCAGGTGAAGGAGGAGCAAATACAGCAACCTTGGGGTAAGTGGCTGTCTGTAGTGTGTGTTTGTGTTTGGGGGTTACTTGCTGGGTGCTGAGCTTGTGTTTGTCTGTTTGTTTGGTTGTTTGAAGGACCGTGTGCTGTGGCTGGCAGTTGGAAGCTGTCAGGTTTGAAAATTAGAAGCCTCTGTTAATTGGCTGAGTCTTAGTCAGTGGGCAGGGCTATCAAGAAGACCAGGGCTTTATAAAGCAGTGCGCAAGCGACCAGGGAGCTTTGCGAATAGGGGCTGCTAACAGGGAGTTCCTCAAGGGAGTTTGGAAGGGTAGTGGGAAGGGGGCAAGGTTCACTTGCTGTTCTTTAAAACCTGTAAACTAAACTATATTCAAAACTTCTTGATTTAAACAAAACCCTTTCATTAACTAGGTAGCTGCAGGAGACAATGCAGACAGAAGTCCAGCAGCAGAGTGGGGGCTATCCAGTTTATTGTGCTGAGTGCAGCATGTGATGTCCAGGAGAACTGTATGGTGACTTGCCTGCCTGGTGCGAAGGTTGTGGATCTCTCGAGGCATCTGGAAAGTCTTATGTGTATTGCTGGGGAGGAGCCGGTGGTCGTGGTAGGTATCAATGACATAGGGAAGGGCAGGAGAGACGTCCTGGAGGCCAAATTTAGGCTGCTAGGGAAGAGACTGAAATCCAGGACCTCTATGGTGGCATTCTCAGAAATGCTCCCAGTTCCACGCACAGGACCAGGTAGGCAGGCAGAGCTTCAGAGTCTCAATGTGTGGATGAGATGATGGTGTAGAGAGGAGGGGTTTAGATTCATTAGGAACTGGGGAAACTTTTGGGATGGGAGGAGCCTATACAGGAGAGATGGGCTCCACCTAAACCAAAGTGGAACCAGATTGCTGGCACTTAACATTTAAAAGGTTGCAGACCAGTTTTTAAACTAAGAGATGGGGGAAAGCCGACTGCTGCAGAGGAGCACGTGGATCGGACAGAGACTTCTCTTAGAGGAGAGTCTATTGATAGAGATTCTCTAGCTCAGGGGTCAGCAACCTACGGCACGCGTGCCAAACACGGCACGCGAGCCGATTTTGAGTGGCACACTGCTGCCCACTGAGAGAAGGAGTGGCGGAGGGGCCAGAATGCACCAAGCTGGGGGAAGAACGGGGAGGAGGAAAACTTGGCTGCCGCAGGACCAAGCTTCTGCCTCCTGCCCCTGCAGGGGAGAGTGGTGGGGGGGGTCCCGGCCCCCCACCCCACTCAGCCCCCCCACCCACCGCTCTCCCCTGCGGGGGCAGGAGGCAGAAGCTTGGTCCTGCGGCAGCCAAGCTCTCCCCCCGGTTTCTTCCCACAATGTGGTACATTCCGGCCCCTCCTCCTCCCCCCTCTCCCTGCCAGCGAGGGGGAGGGGGAGCGGAGCAGAGCCGAGCGCAGCGTGCTCGCTGCTCCCTAGAGCAGGCAGAGAGAGGTAGGGATGGGCCTCGGGGAAGGGGATAGAACAGGGCATATCCCTCCCAGCCCCCTGCCCTGAGCCGCTCAGGGCAGGGGGCTGGGAGCACCTCCATGAGCCGAGCACCCCAGCCTTCTGCCCAGCACCCCCCCACACACACCCCCGCCCTCTACCCTGCACCTCCTCCCAACACCCAGCCCTCTGCCCTGCACCTCCACACACCCCCAGCCCTCTGCTCTGATCCTCCCCACACACACCCAGCCTTCTGCCCTGAACCCCCACACACCCCCAGCCCTCTGCCCTGACCTCCCCGCAACACCCAGCCTTCTGCCCTGCACCTCCACACACCCCCAGCCCTCTGCCCTGACCTCCCCCCAACACCCAGCCTTCTGCCCTGCACCTCCACACATGCTCCAGCCCTCTGCCCTGACCTCGAGGCGCCCCCAACACCCAGCCTTCTGCCCTGAACCTCCACACACCTCCAGCCCTCTGCCTTGACCTCAAGTCGCCCCCAACACCCAGCCTTCTGCCTTGCACCTCCACACACACCCCAGCCCTCTGCCCTGACCTCGAGTCGCCCTGCTCAGCCCACTGCAGGCCTAGGTGACCAGAACCCCAGGCTGGAAGCGGCTGGCAGCATAAGATCAGCATTTTAATTTAATTTTAAAGGAAGCTTCTTAAACATTTTGAAAACCTTGTTTACTTTACATACAACAATAGTTTAGTTATATAATATAGACTTATAGAGAGAGACCTTCTAAAAAACGTTAACATGTATTACCGGCACGCAAAACCTTAAATTAAAGTGAATAAATGAAGACTCGGCACACCACTTCTGAAAGGTTGCCTACCTCTGCTCTAGGTTATAGTCAGGAGCAGAGGACCGAAGAGGATAATGTAAGGGCCAGATCAGACAAGAAACATTCACATAAAGAATCGGACACATCAGAAAAGGGCAGACAAATAAACAGTGATAAGTTTTTAAAGTGCTTGTACACAAATGCTAGAAGTCTAAATAATAAAATGGGTGAACTGGAGTGCCTCGTGATAAAGGAGGATATTGATATAATAGGCATCACAGAAACCTGGTGGACTGAGGACAATCAATGGGACACAATCATTCCGGGGTACAAAATATATCGGAAAGACAGAACAGGTTGTGCAGGGGGATCAGGGGTGGGAGTGGCACTATATGTGAAAGAAAATGTAGAATCAAATGAAGTAAAAATCTTAAGTGAATCCACATATTCCATAGGATCTCTATGGATAGTAATGTCATGCTCTAATAAGAATATAACATTAGGGATCTATTATTGACCACCTGACCAGGACAGTGATAGTGATGACGAAATGCTAAGGGAAATTAGAGAGGCTATCAAAATTAAGAACTCAATAATAGTGGGTGATTTCAATTATCCCCATATTGACTGGGAACATGTCACCTCAGGACGAAATGCAGAGACAAAATTTCTCGATACTTTAAATGACTGCTTTTTGGAGCAGCTGGTACTGGAACCCACAAGGGGAGAGGCAACTCTCAATTTAGTCCTGAGTGGAGTGCAGGAGCTGATCCAAGAGGTAACTATATCAGGACCGCTTGGAAATAGTGACCATAACATTTAACATCCCTGTGGTGGGAAGAACATCTCAACAGCCCAACACTGTGGCATTTAATTTCAAAAAGGGGAACTATGCAAAAATGAAGGGGTTAGTTAAACAGAAATTAAAAGGTACAGTGACTAAAGTGAAATCCCTGCAAGCTGCATATACGCTTTTTAAAGACACCATAATAGAGGCCCAACTTAAATGTATACCCCAAATTAAGAAACACAGTAAAAGAACTAAAAAAGAGCCACCGTGGCTTAACAACCATGTAAAAGAAGCAGTTGGAGATAAAAAGGCATCTTTTAAAAAATGGAAGTCAAATCCTAGTGAGGTAAATAGAAAGGAGCATAAACACTGCCAAATTAAGTGTAAAAATGTAATAAGAAAAGCCAAAGAGGAGTTTGAAGAACGGCTAGCCAAAAACTCAAAAGGTAATAAAAAAAATGTTTTTTAAGTTTATCAGAAGCAGGAAGCCTGCTAAACAACCAGTGGGGCCCCTGGATGATCGAGATACAAAAGGAGTGCTTAAAGACAATAAAGTCATTGCGGAGAAACTAAATGGATTTTTTACTTCAGTCTTCATGGCTGAGGATGTTAGGGAGATTCCCAAACCTGAGCCGGCTTTTGTAGGTGACAAATCTGAGGAACTGTCACAGATTGAAGTGTCACTAGAGGAGGTTTTGGAATTAATTGATAAACTTAACATTAACAAGTCACCGGGACCAGATGGCATTCACCCAAGAGTTCTGAAAGAACTCAAATGTGAAGTTGCAGAACTATTAACTAAGGTTTGTAACCTGTCCTTTAAATAGGCTTCTGTACCCAATGACTGGAAGATAGCTAATGTAACATCAATATTTAAAAAGGGCTCTAGAAGTGATCCCGGCAATTACAGACCAGTAAGTCTAAAGTCAGTACCGGGTAAATTAGTCGAAACAATAGTAAAGAATAAAATTGTCAGACACATAGAAGAACATAAATTGTTATGCAAAAGTCAACATGGTTTCTGTAAAGGGAAATCGTGTCTTACTAATCTATTAGAGTTCTTTGAAGGGGTCAACAAACATGTGGACAAGGGGGATCCAGTGGACATAGTGTACTTAGATTTCCAGAAAGCCTTTGACAAGGTCCCTCACCAAAGGCTCTTATGTAAATTAAGTTGTCATGAGATAAAAGGGAAGGTCCTTTCATGGATTGAGAACTGGCTAAAAGACAGGGAACAAAGGGTAGGAATAAATGGTAAATTCTCAGAATGGAGAGGGGTAACTAGTGGTGTTCCCCAAGGGTCAGTCCTAGGACCAATCCTATTCAACTTATTCATAAATGATCTGGAGAAAGGGGTAAAAAGTGAGGTGGCAAAGTTTGCAGATGATACTAAACTGCTCAAGATAGTTAAGACCAAAGCAGATTGTGAAGAACTTCAAAAAGGTCTCACAAAACTAAGTGATTGGGCAACAAAATGGCAAATGAAATGTAATGTGGATAAATGTAAAGTAATGCACGCTGGAAAAAATAACCCCAACTATACATACAATTTAGCTACAACGAATCAGGAAAAAGATCTTGGAGTCATCGTGGACAGTTCTCTGAAGATGTCAACGCAGTGTGCGGAGGCAGTCAAAAAAGCCAACAGGATGTTAGGAATCATTAAAAAGGGGATAGAGAATAAGATGGAGAATATATTATTGCCCTTATATAAATGGATAGTACACACACATCTTGAATACAGCATACAGATGTGGTCTCCTCATCTCAAAAAAGATATACCGTCACTAGAAAACGTTCAGAGAAGGGCAACTAAAATGATTAGGGGTTTGGAACGGGTCCCATATGAGGAGAGATTAAAGAGGCTAGGACTTTTCAGCTTGGAAAAGAGGAGACTAAGGGGGGATATGATAGAGTATATAAAATCATGAGTGATGTGGAGAAAGTAGATAAGGAAAAGTTATTTACTTATTCCCATAATACAAGAACTAGGGGCCACCAAATGAAATTAATGGGCAGCAGGTTTAAAACAAATAAAAGGAAGTTCTTCTTCACACAGCGCACAGTCAACTTGTGGAAGTCCTTGCCTGAGGAGGTTGTGAAGGCTAGGACTATAACAGCGTTTAAAAGAGAACTGGATAAATTAATGGAGGTTAAGTCCATTAATGGCTATTAGCCAGGATGGGTAAGGAATGGTGTCCCTAGCCTCTGTTTGTCAGAGGGTGGAGATGGATGGCAGGAGAGAGATCACTTGATCATTACCTGTTAGGTTCACTCCCTCTGGGGCACCTGGCATTGGCCACTGTCGATAGACAGGATACTGGGCTAGATGGACCTTTGGTCTGACCCAGTATGGCCGTTCTTATGTTCTTATGTAATTCACATCACAGCTTAGACAGGCTCTATGTAGTAACACTGTCCCGGACAAACTGTACTCTGTAGACTGCAAGCTAGAATGCTATAATGTCTGAGAAACCTCAGGAAGGAAGGTGCTTATTACACCTTACTACACTATCGTTTATACAGGTCTACATCATCTGTCTACGCTTTATAATATCCTCTTCCTTTATAATATCCTGATGTTCTCTCTACACTTGCCTAGGGTAGTACTATAACTAGTACTAGTGACTTTATTTAATAGAATTTGTATATACCCAGTACTACGTACAATTATTATTTGCATTTAGGGTCTCAAATACAGGTATGTATTATATTTAAATTTCATAAAACACTCATCAATTGCCTAAAACAGAAATATTAATTAATGGAGATATCCCATCTCCTAGAACTGGAAGGAACCTTGAAAGGACATTGAGTCGAGCCCCCTGCCTTCACTAGAAGGACCAAGTACTGATTTTGCCCCAGATCCCTAAGTGGCCCCCTCAAGGATTGAACTCACAATCCTGGGTTTAGCAGGCCAATGCACAAACCACTGAGCTATCCCTCCCCCCAATTAGCCAATGTTTTTCTTCAAAATGAAAGGAATGGGCTTAATCTTATTATTTGCTCTTCCAGTCTGGATGACATCATTTCCATTTGCATCTGCCAACTGCTATAAATACTGTTGCCCCTTTTGACCTGAGCAGTTAGTCAGTGTTCGGGGTCTTGTAGGTTGTTTCCATTAGGAGGAGAAATTGATGGAATACAGTATTTCTTTGATGCAATCCTGTTTATTTACAAAGAGTGACATAAAGTCCCGTTTCTCTGCATACAGTAGGAATCAAACAAGGAGACAGGTTCTTTGCTCACACTACCACGCCTTGTTCAGCCAGAACTCTACCCTAAGAGAGCTCTCTCTAGGCTCTTTTTCCAAGGCTTGTTCTGACTGTCTCTTTGGCTTTCTGCTGCTGCTTTGTCAGCGTCTCTAGTGTTTCTGCTTTTTTCTTCACAGGTGCACAGCTCCACCAAAAACAATAGCCAGCTTGCCTGCATTTGCATTCAGCCCACAGTGAAACCTCTCCGTCCACATAACTCAGATGCCCGACTGGAATTGCATGTGGCCTGTGTTTTGCATGGTGGCTCCTATTGCTTCAGTTACCTTATTCCATTAAAAACGCTTAATTGTTTCTTACACTTATTCTGAATGTTATGCCCATCAGCTTCAAGGCTATTTCACCCAATCCCCAGCATAACAGTATATTCCAACCAGTTTTAAATTCTTTATACATTATCACTGAGTTGCATCACTGAGTTGTACTTTTATAGTTCTTGGAAGATAGGACAAGCTTAGTGACCACTTCTCTGACTTCTAAGGTAAGATGACAGAACAGCAGTTACACTTTGCAGTTTCTGATTCCCTTTACATCTTGAGAAACTCCAGCCTAAAGTCAGATCTCAACTGCAACTACATTAGAACATAAGCTAAGGTTATAGCATTCTATTTTAAGCTTGTTGATGGTAATTTTACATTTAAAAATGATGCTCATAAAATATACATGACTTTTTGGATTCCTTCCCTTCTTTACATTGGATGTTCTATTCATGAATAGAGTAGGACTCACAAAGGAACTGCATACTTCTAAGCATATTCGAAGGTGAGTGTGGCCTGAGCACAACCCCACATGAATTCTGTCAAAGCACCTCAGTGCTGACCAATAGTTTCATTTGCTGACTCATTTCAAGCAATGGGATTGAAGTATGCAAATGAACCGGAGGAAGTGATTGATGACTGGCTGAGTTATCTCTGATGTCACAATGCTCCTCTGCCTGCAGCACCAAATGGGCACCCTGTGAAAATTAGGCTTTTCCAGTATTCTGATTTTCCTACTGCCACCATAATCAATAAGGTTCTGCCCACTGATGCCTAGAATATTCCCTAAAATCTTGGTATTGATTGGACATGCTCTTCAAGAATTATTGCTTTACAGAAAGACAGACAAATAGAGAAATACCATCACGTTAAGTATTAGGCCTAATTTGCTTGACCAACCATTTAAGCACTGGTTCAGCAAAGCACATAAGCATGCACCACTGAAATCCATCCTCATCCAATAAATCACTTTAAGCACATGCTTAAATCCCTCCCACTGGAAGTTAACCACATATAGCAAGTGCTTTGCTGCAAAGGTCTGGACTTAAGTACATGCTTATATGCAGTGCTGAATGGGGGATTTAAAGATTACCAGAGAATAATAAAGTTCTTTTTTTCCCCTCTCATTAAACTCTGCAGTAGCTTCTCTTATACGAGCATCACAGAGTCACTGATTCCCTGTAAATCATTAGAATCAAATGCTGATCAAACAATACTTACTTTTTTGACAAAGTATTAAGGAAGGGGCAGGTAGATACTGTGGTGCAGTACATTACAGGCCCAACAACAGACACATATTATTGTGAATAGAGGGGATATATTTAGGACATAATAATTAGGCCCTATAAGCATAAATAATGATGTGCAGGACTGTGAGGAAGGCAGCTTGTGTAACAGCTTAAAATTTAGAGCTACATTAGCTGATCTGGGAAAACATTTGTCCCACAATAAGGCAAGCATGACCAGCTAAATTTTCCTTTTTTATAAAATGGCTTGATATGTGTAGAAAGCCTTTAGAAGAAAGAAGCGTGTTTTCTTGGAGTATTCTAAAAATATGAATTCCTAAAGAGGAGCTCATTTGCATGACAAATTCTCTGTGCATTTTCAGAAGCATCTTTAAAAAAAAAAAAACCTCACAGTTGAAGGAATTATTCTGCAAGCTGAGTTTCCACTAAACTTTGCACTTGCGATAGTTTCTTTTCATTTTCATCAGCATGTAATTTGAATACAAGATAAGGATCACAGTTTTTCCCAAGTGTGAATTTGTTGCTCACATATTAATGCAAACAGAAATGCCACTGAGTTGAGTCGTAGACCTCAATTTGATTGGCCAATGAGCTCAAAGCAGCAGATTACAAAGCAGCATAACATAAGAACATAATGAATGCATTACCTTTGCATCTCTCCATCCCTTTTCAGTTGCCTCACATAAGGATTTAGAATTTTAAGGCAGAATTAAGAGAATTTAAAAAAAGCTTCATGTACACCTGTATGGAAAAAAACTTAGAGCTTTAAGCTGTCCCAATAAATGATTTATAAGCCACCAAGATGCTCAGAATCAGTAAGAAACAGCATGAAAATCTTAGTATTAAAAGCACTTCCAATGCCTGCATTGCAATCGATAAAGCCAATTGTCCTTGCCCCAAAAGGAATCTGTTACATTCTTTCATTTCCAAAGATTTAGGGACAGATTGCCCGGCCGTGAGGGGGGAAAAAAAACCATCAGGGGGCCCAAGAATCTACATGAGGTTATCCCTGATGGAGTCTTTTGTGAAGTATCACATCAAATCAGAAGGGCTTGGCAGTTCCACAAGTAGCTTCAGAAGGGCTTGGCAGTTCCATAGAGGCTGAAACCATCCTTCTGCACCTTGGCAACACAGTTCTGTGAGCAATATTGATTGAGCCCCCTGGAGGGAGCTCACTATTTAACTGTGGACAGGACTGTCCAGGTATTCAAGCAACATTGCCTTCCAATGGGATTTCCACATGGAAATCTCCAGGCTAAGCAGAAGACACTAGCAAAGTAGAGCAGCTGGATTTTAGCCACTATTTCCTGGGATAGGATTACATTAGCCCAAAGGAGCATCTTGAGACAACAAGATGTTTAGTGTGAAATATCTGTCACTGTAGTTGGAGTAGCTCAGCAGAGGATTCTCTCTACCTCTTCCCAGCCAGCTTTCCTCCTTTTAAGAAGAAAACAGGTAATAATAAAGTAAAAGGGCAGGTGCGGGAAAACAGTAATTCTCTTTCCAATGCCTTCTCTGGATTCTCTACCCTGTTCCACCCAGTTTTTGCCTGTCTGTTCTAATTTCCCACTCTAATCTTAGCACATTTTTTGTTCCTCTCCTTCTGTCTCTCCTACTCTGCTGTCTGCCTGCAAGCTCTTCCATTTTTCTTACATAATACAGTGCAAATACTTTACAGCTAAAGGGGGATAGGGGATTTTTTTTTGTTGTTTTTTGGGGTTTTGTTACAGTTGCATACCTTACATAATTTTGGTCAAATTCTCCTCACATTTATATCCATACATCTTAGCTGCACCGATACAAATTAAATATGAACAAGGCTCATTTCTTTTCAAATGAATTTATGTAAATGGTGTGTCTAGAATACATAAAGAATGCTTACTGATCTGGAATGATTTCATTGGCATGAGTCTGGAACGGACACATTACTGATGAGTATCATTGAGGCATGTGTGTATATATTTGGCCAATAAATATATAAATAGCTCTGTAGTTTTATGCCTCTTAAACTAAGCCCTTGTCTACACTTAAAATTTAGATCAGCTACGTTGCTCAGGGGTTTGAAAAATTCACACCCCCAAGTGTCACAGTTAAGCCAGCCTAACCCTGATGTAGATGCGGTTAGGTCGACAAAAGAACTCTTCCATCTCCCTAGATACTGCCGCTCAAGGAGGTTGATTATCTACATGGATAGAAAAACCCCTTCCATCGATGTAGGGAGTGTCAGCATGACAGTGCTACAGCTGGCGTGTAGCGTAGACATGCCATAAGTGTGGGTAATAGAACTACCACAGCTGAAATGTTACAAAGACTGATACTGTAATACTCGCAAACACAAGAATTTCAAAAGTGAGCAGGGACTTTGGGTGCCCAACTTGAGATACTTCAAAAGAGGCCTGATTACAGGAAGTGCTGAGCACCCACCCTCTGAAAATAAAGTCACTTGCAGTGCCTCAAGCTGGGCACCCAAAATTGAGGCACGCAAACTCTCTAATCTATTTTTTAAATGTTGGCCACAAGGTTTGTCTCAGAGGTTTTTCAGCTCAATCTACAGGTTTATAAGTGATTTCCCATTCCCCCCACCTCCACTGTCATGGTATTTACCATAACAGTATGGTAAACCATGGAACTAGGTCATACAAATTATTCATATTCATAATATACATTGCCAGCAAACACCATCCTGTGCTTGTGACCTCAGAAGTTGATGACCATGGAACTGAGTCTGATGTTTCGAGCACAGGACTGCGGTATTAATTACAAAGCCAGGAGCAGCAGGTTGAGTAGAAAGCTTAAACATCTTAATTCCAAGCAAGAAAACATATTTTAAAATATTTTACTTTTTAATCAAGTGTTTTAATATATTCATTTTTAATGTTTGCTGCAGTGTAATAATTTAATTATTAATAATTATAATAATTAATAATTCAGAGAATTAAATTGTCACCTGTATTTCAATATTAGTTTTGTATTTCAAAAATATAAATAATTACAAATTTTACGATAAGTGGATTGTTGGTGTAAACCTAAATATCATAATAAACAGCAGAGAATGCTACAGTGTAACCCAGAAATTAGAATAATTTAAAATATTGGAACCAAGTTTGATGTCATTTCATACATTTTTAAAGTTCTAAGTGCTAATTGCTTGATGGTGGCTTTACCATAAAGGTGCTTTAAAAGCATGTTGGCAGTATTGTTGTAGTCATGTTGGTCACAGTGAGGATATGGGAGAGACAAGCTATCAAATTTTGCAGTTTAAAATGGAAACTTCACAACTCGAATAAGGAAGCCAGACTAAACAGTGACATCTATTTCCTTAGCAAATGCAAGAAACTACACATCATCCCAAGAGGATTTGCCATCTATAACCCTCTAGCCACTACATACAACTCCAAATATGCTGAACAGCTCTGACGAACCATATCCTCCACTTTACATAATCCAAAAGGGACCATCTTAAACAAAAAATCATCATATGCTCCCACACACTGGAAGAAAAAAAATCAGAAAACCTACCTAGAGATTACAGGGCAAATCCAAAGCAACTATCAAAAAAACCTGATGACAACCATCCAACATAAAAACAAAAAGTGGAACCAACTACAACAATCCACAATCAAGAGAACACCACCTCCGGGAGAAACCAAGGCATCACAGCCCACCACATGGACACTACATGACACTCTAACATTATCAATCTATCAAGACTACCCCTAACTGGAACTGATCTGTACTCTCCAAGGGACAGAATTTCTGCCCCACAACAGAACCAGATAATATAATAATGTTGAGAGAAGTATTTTTCCGCAGACTCCGCCTCAAGGAATTATTTCACAACAAGCCCAAGAGACAACTCTCTGACACCACCTACTACAAGGAACTCAAAGATGACCCCTCACCACAATTCACACAGGAATTTAAAGATAGCATCAAATCCTTCCCCAAAGTTCTCCAAGAAAAACTCTACAACCTGATCCTCCATGGACCTATCCCAGGAATCTTCTACACACTTCCCAAACAAGGGAATCAAGGCAGACCCATCATATCTGGCTACAGAAGGAATATCAGGACTCATAGAAACCATTCTTCCACAACACTACCAACTTCCTCCAAAAACTCTGCAACATTAACAACCTCCCTCAGAACCCCATCCTTACCACATCACTGCCTACATCAAATACATACAAGATAACGTACAACACTCAGAAATTCACCCAAACCACTTCAAACTCACCCATTTCATCCTCACCCACAACAAATTCACATTTAACAACAAACATTTTCTCTAAACTATTGGAACAACCACAGCTAGTAGGATGGGTCCACAATATGCCAACCTCTTCATGGACCACCTCGAGGAAGAATTTCTGTACAAAACCATCATGAAACCAATGAGATATCTGAGGTACATCAATGATATTTTCATCCTCTGGACAGATCTAAACTCCCTCATAGATTTCCACAACACTTTCAAAAACCACCATTCATCCATCCAAACGCTCTCTAGAACACCCCCACAGCAGCCACACAAAAATCTTGGAAGAACCTGATTCAATACAGGGAAAAAACCCTATTCACCCCACATGCCTAATTGTCACTTCCCACCCCACAATGGAACCTACACAGGGCATCATCAAATAATTACAACCCTTATTTGATAGGAACCACACCCTGAAAGAAATCTTTCCTGAACCCCCACTTCTGGCTTTCAAATAACTCCCCAACCTCTCCAAGCTCATCAACAGAAGAAAGCTCCCCACAGACCAGGACACGCCAACTCAAAGTGGCACCAGACCCAGCTAGAACAAGAGATGCAAAACCTGCAAACTTATCTCCACTTCTACAACAATCAATACCACCCACAGTACACCTTTCAAGATTCATGGATCCTACACAACTTTATCACAATGTGTGATGTACCTCATCCAGTGCACGAAATGCCCCCAATAATAACTCTGTGGGTGAAACCAGATAAACACTATGCTCTCAAATGAACTCAGACAGAAAAAGGATAAATCTGATAGTTCAATACTTGTCCTCAAGAGGAACCTGCACAACACCTTCAAAAGGCAAGCTTGGGAACTTAAATTCATAACTCTTCTAAACACACAGGCTTTGTCTACACTGCACTTTCGTCGCCTCCAAACGACAAAAGTTTTACCAACAAAAAGCGCCAGTGTGAACAGTGCTCTCCAGCTGACAAAGCTACCGCCTCTTGTTGGGGGTGGATTTTTTTTTGTCGGTGGGAAAGCTCTCTCCTGCCAACAAAGAGCAGCTACTCTGTGCACCTTTTAGCAGCACGGCTGTAGCAGCACATCTGTGTCACTAAAAGGTACGTAGTGCAGATGTAGCCAAAAAAACATGGACTTAACAGGGACACTGGTTTTATGGCTCTTGACAACAATTTGTAATATACTACATTGCCTGCTACCCTCAATTGCCCACTTCAAACCTTTATGCATAACAATCTAACCCCCAATTGCCCACTTTATTTCAAGTGATCACCTCCAACAGGCTTTACCCTTCTGCTTAACAATCTTTCCCAACTTGCATTTAGCTCAGACACTGTGCTTATTTTCCCAGAAAAAAGAGTTCTATGTAGCTCAAAAGCCTGTACCTTCCTCAAACAGAAGTTGGTCCAATAAAAGATATTACCTCACCTACCTTGTCTCTTTAAAAGCATGGCATTGAAAAAATACAAAAAGGGGTTCTATAATGCTATTATAAATTATAATTAGACTTAATGTAATTAACTGCACCCACTTGCAGCTTTATGCCAAATTCACACAGTTTGTAGAAGTCTTGCATGTTTATTAAATAACTTGAATAGATTCAGACAGATGATGAAGCAACTTGAGAGGTCCTTCCATAAGGTGCTTATACATGGTGTCTGCTTAGTGGCAACGCACAGCAGTGCAAATTTTGTTTTTAAAGTGGTGCAACATTCCAATTACTGCATTCTTAAAAAAAAAAAGCAGCTATTCACTCAGCTCTAAGTGCTTTGACTACATGCCATGAAAACAGGGTATCAGAGAACCTAGAGATTATGAACACAAAACACTATTAAGATGGTGCCAAAAAGATTTAAGGGGACGAGGGGTTATCTTAAAATTTCTTGTTTGATTTCTGCTTCTTTTTAAAGTTGTTCTCTGAAGAGCAATGTCTCTTGCCCCAGACACATTGTTGTATTGTTAAGGCAGAAATTCCATCCCTGAATACTGGTTCAATATTGATTTTGGATTTTTAAAAAAAAAGAGATTTAAGTGCAAATGATAGCATGCAACATTTTAATTTAATTCAGAACTAGTGAGTGAACTTGCAAAAAATAATGATAAAATATCTATGTATAAATTTCTTATATTCAGTTCACCAATATTTAATATTTCTGTATTATCACTACACCCCAGTTTCAATTAGACACTCAATACAAATGCAAAACAGAAAGAGAGAATAGCTGAACATGTAGGTTCACTTTAAACCCAAGTATGTGAAATTAATATTATCAGATGGGGCATTCTGGGTCAAAGCTGCCTGAGAAAGGTGAAAGATCTTTATAAAGCAGCACAGGGACTGCAGCAGCATTTCTCAAACCTGACGTGGGACAAAAGGACAGTCATTCACTGCCCTGATGATGTTAATGGAGGACTTGGGCATGGAGCAGCAGACTTAGGAGCCAACCACTGCAAAGATTCTATACAGGCTGACTGGCCCCAAGGACTTTTCGGGGAAGAGGCTATTGTAATAAACTCCTATCCCCCGAGGAGACCTTCAGGTAAACAATGAAAAACAGTTTCATGGGGGGGAAAACAGTTTTCCCAGTTTAATTTAGGTTTTCTAGGCCATACAAACAAAGAACTTACAGCAATCTTCATAGAGAACCAAACCCCAGGTAACTCCAAACTGGCAATTTTTTTACAATCTTAACCTTATTCTCTGCTATATAAAAGAAACTGACTGGGAAATAGTCACAAGAATTTTATTCAGTTAATTAGCTCTCTTCAAAAGATAAGATTCAGTCTGCATTGATCTCCTGCACCCCCTGGTGGCAAACTCAAAGAACAGCAAAACCAATTCAGTGGAATTGACCAGATCCAAGCTATAGGTCCATTGGTACATGCTCTCTCATGACCTCAGTCGCTCACTCACTGTAGCCCTCCTTCACTTAACTTTAGCAACCCCAGACAATTCCCTATGTTTTATTTCCTCCTTCAGAAAGCAGCTCCCACTTACAATCAGTCATCTGAAGAGGCCACCTTAATTCCTTAATACATCCCAGAACATGTTGCATTGCCCAGAGTTGAAAGCCCTTCCCTGGTTGCAACTGACATCTCACAAGGAGAAATGTCATCTCAAAAGGAGTTAGTCAGAGGCCACTTAGCGCTGCATAGGTCAAAAGGAAAACCATGAAAATGAATCAGAGGCCAGTGCAGATCAGGAGACGCAGTGCTCCCTGTGAGTAGCACCGCCACTGCATTCTGAACTAGATGAAGTTTCTCAATGGTCTTCAGATGCAGGACCTTGTACAGCACACTGCAGAAATTGAGTCTCAAGGAGACAGACATGGATAACAGTGGTGAGACCCACATCTGAAAGATAGGACTGTACCACCTTCTTGCCAAGAGTAGATTGAAGAACATTCTCTTTATAACCGCTACTACTGGGGGAAGCAGCCAAGGATCCAAAGAGACCCCCAAGCTGTGAACATGAGTAACAAAAGCAGGCTAGTTCCCTTCAGCCAAAAGCACCAATATCATCTTTGCCATTCCCTTCAGCTGTTCCCCAGAATCTAACAAACTGTGTTATCCATATTGAGTTGGAGCCCGCTAAGCTCCTATTTGGATATCTATCTCAGACACTGGAAAAGCTGATCAACTAAACTGTCTTCAGAGCCATCCCTTGAGTAGGGTGAATCAGGACAACTGCTCTAGGCCCTGCACTTTGGGGGGCCCTACGGACCAGTGCGATTGGCCGGTGTGGTTGGTACCAGAAGAGATTAATCTATCACTTAATCCCAGGTCACGCACCCCCCTAGGGACAGTCCTGACTGTCTAGGTTCAGTAAAAGAGAGAGGTGTGGAGGTGTATGTTATCTTCATACTGAAGGCTTCCCAGCCTATAACACCATACCACCATCTCTTATAACCACATATATCTGTTCAACAAGAAGGCTGACAATGGAACCCCACAGATGACAGCCCTCAGGGCACGACAGCAATACCACCCTCTCGGTCCACTCCAAAATTAAAGAGCAAAGTCACATTAGAGAAGTTCCTTGATCACTGCTATGATCTGCAGTATGTCAAACCACATCTCCATGGTCAATGATATCAAAGATTCCTGGCAGAAGGGGGAGACTTAGCATGGACACTTTACCTTCATAAATCCACCAAAAATTACTGAACATAATGGGATTCAAAGAACTTTTCATTCTAATTTTGACAGGAGAGATTATACCATCTCAAACAGATCTTTTGGGTCCAGGTAAAGATACCTGCACTGTAAATACCGTGCACACAAAGGGATATGGTCAAGCATTTTTTTTACCCAAATGAATGCCCTTTTCTACTATTCCAAGAAAGGAAGTTGAAAGACCATAAAATAAACTGCCCATTGTCAGTATCTAATGTAGAACTGCCCAGCCTCTCTATAGAGCAGGTTTGAAAAAACAGGGGTTTGGTACTGTGAGAAAGACTTCTTTGCTGAGAAAAATAAAAGACTTGCAATTCTAGAAAGATAACAAGTGTCTGGCAGGAAAATGACAACTATGGAGCTCAGACAAGAACTTGTCAAGCTTGTGAAAGCACTTAGCTGATGTTGGAAAGACTACAGAGAAGACAAATACGGGACAGGAAAATTCAAGCGCACCCTGCCCAACGATTAAGTGTTATAATGAACTGAACTGACTCATTCTCTTAATGACAAGTGAAGGTTGGAAGAGAAATGCCAAGACTGGGATGTCACTGACAAGAAGGATTTGAACTATAGTTTAGCAATAGAGGTCAAATCTTTGTAAAATACAATAACATGAAACACAGGTTATATTAATTAGCTTTGCTTTGGATCACTATGGTTTAGAAATGCAGAGAAAGGTTGAGTTTGCAAATTAACACAACCCAGTGGTTACCCTCAGAGTAGGGTTACCATATTTCAATACTGCAAAAAGAGGACACTCCACTGGGCCCTGGCCCCGCCCCAACCCCACCCCTTCCCCGCCCCAACCCCACCCCTTCCCCAAAGTCCCCGCCCCAACTCCACCCTCTCCCCTGAGCACCCCGCATTCCCCCTCCTCCCTCCCGCCCCCCGGCTGCTGCTGTGCTGGGGAAGTTGCTTCGGCCCCCCGCTGCAGTGGAAAGCGGCGGGAGCCGGGAAAGTTGGAGCCCGGGGAGGAGGCGGTCCCCTTACCATGCCTCCCTATTTTCCCGGACATGTCTGGCTTTTTGGAAATTCCTCCCAGACGGGGATTTGAGGACCAAAAAGCCGGACATGTCCGGAAAAATCTGGATATATGGTAACCCTACCCAAGAGCTGCCTCCTGCCCGCCTGCCGGACCCCCCCAGGCCTTACCCCAGAGCTGCCTCCCACCAACCTGACCCCCCAGGCCTCACCCCAGAGCCACCTCCTGCCCGCCTGCCGGACCCCCCAGGCCTCACCCCAGAGCCACCCGCTCTCCACAGGGCCCATCCTCAGCCTTCTCCTGCCTCAGTGCCACCTCTCCTGACAGCCTGCCCTCCGCAGCCCCCCCGCTCTCCAAAGCCCCTGCCTCAGAGCCCCCTCCCAAAGCCCCCACCTTCCATAGTGCCTTCCACGGCACCCCCACCTCAGTCCTCCCCTTCACCTCCCTCCATAACCCCTACCCTTCATTTCCCCACCTCCTCCCATAGCCTACCCCCTCCACAGCCCCCCACTCTCCACAGCCCCTGCCTCAGAGCCCCCCACCCCCTCCCATAGTCCCCTACCCTCAGAATCCCCCCCACCTCAGAGTTCCCCACCCTTCACCTCCCTCAGGGGAGCCTCCACCCCGCTCCCAGCCAGACCTGGCAAGGCTGCGGCAGCTCAGGCTCCCGGGAGCCACCGCGCACCGAGAAACTTTCTCTGTGCCGGAACCCGCACCCGGGCAGCGGCTCCGCCGGGGGGAGGTAGCCCTGGCTGCACAGACTGCTGTCGGGGGGGCTCCTTGCACGGCCAGGACGGAGGGGTTAGACTGAGGCTCTGCCAGAGCCGCGGGGGATGCTTGAAGGAGGAAGAAGCTGCCGCGGGTCCCCTGCACCAGCAGCTGGCTGCAGAGATGCCACCGCTCCTAGCCGTGGGGCGCAGGGTTGCAGCAACACAGGGGGGTTGCAATCCGCAGGCTGAGCGAGCTGACACCCCAAGAGGAGGGGGGCAGTGGGTAGGGTTATCATACGTCCGTATTTTCCGGACGTTTTTATATATTTAAAAAATCCTCCTGGACGGCAATTAACAACTAAAAAGCTGTACATGTCCGGGGAAATACGGACGTATGGTAACCCTACCTCAGAGGAAATATGTTGCATAAAGTATGCCGAAAGAGGGAAAGTGCACGTTAATATTACTAGTAGGAATAGGCCAGCAGAAAGACTGTTTTCTGCTGTAGAGAATGAGTAATGTGGACAATTTGAGATGCTACATGGCCTAGAGAAATATGGGTGGTTTAACAGCAAGGAAGCAGAGTGTGACTACTTAATGGCCCAGGACTCCTGCCTTAGAACAAGTGATTGGTCCAAGTTCCCAGACACCATAGAGAATGACAGCTGGACAGATATGGTTTCCATTTGAAATTTGGAAGCATAGGGTGCTTCTCAGCCTTGACTATATAAACATTTTAGTTGACTGTCAATTCTGTGCATGTATGTAAGCAATTTATGTGATATATGCTGTAATACCAGCCACTTCTACTCTGATTCTAATCTCTGTGTACAGTCACCACCAATAAATATTTTATACTAACATCCACATGAAATGGAAGTATGCCTCCCGCACTGGCAATGAACTCCATAACGACATTGTTCACACCATATTTTTTCTTGCTTAGAAGGAATTAATAATGCTGGATGGTTAGAGCTAAAGTTAAAATATACAATTCTTAATATACTTTGTTTTGTCATAGGTTCAGTGTGGGATGGGGTATTGGTCACTAGTATAAATGCAATTGTATAAACATAACTGCCAATGTTGCCAATATGAATTATTCCAATAGAGTTAAATAATATTTATATTCAAACCACATGTAAGCTCTCCCTCATCTTCAGACTACTTTGGTATTTGCTGAAGAAGCAGTTGATTCAGTTTCTTGGTCCATCGCAACCCTTGGCATCATAACTGACTTCTTGAATAACTTTCTAAAACAGGCAGAGGACAGTAACAAAAACTGTTGTAAAACCCCAAGCTGTAGTTTAATCTGCAAAACATCTACTTTATCAAAAAGCTAACAACAAAAATCACAAAATGTTCTATCAAGCCATGCATACAATGAGTCTGGTCCCAATGATTTGGAAACCCCTATTATGTACAAGCAATGCTCTGATAAACTTTTCAACTATAGCTCAGTTACCATTTCTCTTGTTTTTGCCCAGTATTCAAAGAGAAGCACAGGTGAAACACAATCAAACAAAATATGGCCATCATACAGAGAATTTAAAAAGGATATTGAGAGAGAGATTTTCAAAGGCACTCCTATTGACTTTCATTGGCACCTTCCTGCCCTTTAGTGCCTTTGAAATTCTCCCCCTTAATCCTTTCTGTGCTATTGTATCTGTAAGTAAAAATCAGAATGTGTTCTGCAGATTGTGTTCTTTGATAATTTAATTGTGCTGGGGAGTACCTTTTTTTTTTTTAAACAAAACCCAGAAGATCTGCTGTGCTTTGTTCCAGCAAATATATGTATAGTAATTTCAAGTTTTGCACACATTTTAGAACCCAGGGCAGTTCAGCATATACAAAGTTTGATTTAAAACATGTAATCAAGAAAATAAGGGAATATAATGCAACTCCTTTCTGAAGCAAAGATTTGCCACTGTGTCATTGCATCTTGTAGCCAGCATCATAGTTTCTTGGTATAGAATTCAAGGTACTTTCAAAATGACTCAGTGAATCATCTTTCTCACAACTGGACATCAGAAAGCATTAAAAAAAGCATGTTAAATTAGCATGCTATTTTTTAAGCACACTGCATTTTCTGACTAGCTAACAAAATAATCCATGACACTGTATGGAACAAAATAAAGCATTTGTGAAGATCATCACTCTCATCCAATATACAAGTGATTTAAAAAATCACAACCTCTTCAAACACAATAAGGGTCTCTAACATTGAAGTCAATTTTTCTCTAAGAACTACTTAACTATAAATAGAGATTCACTAAAACTGGAAGGACAGTCTGCACATGCTGCATGAATACATTGGAAAACCTCAGCCCTATAGTGAAATCTAGAAGTAGAGACAAGGGGGTATTTCATCAGACAGGTTCATCTGTATGCCTCTTCTGGTTCCACCGCATTTTCACTTTACTTACTGCAAAACTATGACTTCTGTTGATACAAAAATGCTGACAATATTTTTAAATTAATGTTACAAAAACTGGGCCAAATGTAACCTGAGTGCAATGCTATTGATTTCAGTGAAATTCCACCGATTTATTCTAAGTGTGAATTTTACTCTCCAGGTGCAATATGTAAGCAAAACATGAGGTGCCATAGAAGGGTTTTTAATAGCATTTTTGTTTAACTGAATCGCAGTACTCAACTGCAAAACATGATAAATATCACTGTTCACTTTCTAAATACCATCCCAGTTCCCTATCTAAATGTTACGAGGAGTCCTTGTGGTACCTTAGAGACTAACAAATTTATTTGCCTCTAAGGTGCCACCAGGACTCCTCGTTTTTTTTGCTGATACAGACTAACACGGCTACCACTGAAACCTATCTAAATGTTGTGATAGTTCTTTAATCACAATTCTGATGGCTGTGCAGATTCCACAAAATGGCTGCAAGAATCCCAGATTAAAATATTTAGTGAATGTCACATCAGTCCAAAAGCAAAAGCTACACAGACATTTATTACAAAAAAATTAACCAGTAATATGGAAAATTTTAGCATGGCATTCTCCTATTCTACACATGCCAAGTAAAGGCATCTGTGCCTTCCAGCCCCAAACCCAACTGAAATCTTCAACCTGAAGCAAGAGAAAGGAGAAAAATAATGTATAGCTTACCACTATCTAGCCAAAATGAGAAGGCTAAACCTTATTTCACACAATAATTCCCAGTATTAATCTTGTCCACTAGCATTCTACATGGGCAACTAATTATCTTACTAAAATCCACTGATTGAAAATATATTGACTATACTATGTGAGCAGTCTGAAACTTCAGCATAAACCAGAAGAGAAAGACAATGAAGGTACCATGAAATAAATCATAAGAAAAGACAGATCTGTTCATAAACAGAAGAGACTAAACTAGAAATAACTAAATAAATAAAATGGAGATTTGTGGCAATTCCACTGAGTCAACTCTTCCTGCTGTTGTTTTTCTACTTCTCTTCTACACAGAATGAAGCATCTGTACAGTCTTCCTTCCTGCCATTCATAGCCATGAACAAGACTCTCACACTTCTTGTGCAGGGTATATTTTTTGAATATGTCACTGCAGAAGTTTTGTGAGCTCTTTTTAAACAAGCCCAACACCACTTGAAGATTCTAATTTCTTTTCTCCATGAGTAATATGAAGCTAAAAACAGGAAGACAAATCTTGCACCCACCCTTAGTTAATAAATGTAGAAACTGACATTATTTTATGGTGTTTTGATTATAGTTCCTCTTTTTAACATCCCCTCTATTTCTAAGTGATAGGCTCAGCTTAGACTATAGGAAATGGGAAAAAGAAGGTAAGGCCAAGAGTCCTCAAGACCAAAAAACACAGACAGGTTAATCAGAACTTCTGCTTATCAGCCATAACAAGGGCAGGTGACTCAGTTGTTCCTAACTAGTGAAAAGGAGAAAAGAGTAAATATTGATAGGTGTTTTTTTTTAAATAAAAGCTATGTCACTCATATTAAATCCAGGTTAATTTATTAGCCTCAAAGCCAACTGCACTTATTTGAAATGATGAACGAAGTAGAATCAGTGCAAATAAACCATTCTTGGCTTTAGAAGCAAGTCATGTCTATCCAGAAAGGAAAATATGCAAGGTTGATTCATGAAGTGATTTATAGCGGCAAACATCACCTTAGTCAAATAACTATTTTATAGTACAATACTGATTTTTCTAAACCTAACCTGAGTGTCTGAATGATCTTACTAATGAGATTTTTTACCTGCTCTCTCACTGCACCTACTCAATCTATTAATAAATAAGAACCAAAATCATCCCTCCTAAAAAATAATCACAGTGAAAAACATCTTTGAACATAAATTATGCTAGCAAAAGAAATTTTACTGCACTGAAAAAACTTACCATGAGTTAGTAAGTGCTTTTCCCTTCAAACTCATAAGCAATGTACTGATGGGATACATTGGGAAGAAACATTGATACTCAGCAATTATTTCAATAAATAAAGCTACTTAGCATGGATCTGAGGTGTGCCTGGGTTTCAGGAGAGAGCGATGACCATGAACTTGAATAGCCTTTAGCAACAGACTTATAGAACAGCAGGGAGATATGTCTGAGAAGCCATTACTTTCCATCCACCCATCAGACAAGTACCACAATGGTGGCCATAAAACACAGGAAGGAGAGTTTAGAGAGTATGAAGAAAGATGAGAAAAATGTAATGACTTGTAGGATGGGGCTTATTCAACTTAAAACTGAAGATGGTACAGTGTGATGGCTAAAAATATAGACCTTCAGAGTACTTTTTCCTCATCATAAATGGATGTCTATTCAATCAGATCACAATACTAAATGCAACACAAAATGAATATTTACTGGAGACCTATTAGCCAGAGAACAAAACATACTATTTGGAGGCTGATATGATAGTTGACTGAGGGTTGGGGGGGCACCAAAAAAGGTCCAGGGGCAACACCCCATGTTGGGAAGTCCAGCATGCACTGCCTCCTGCTGGGAAAATAAAAGGGTGCTGAGATTCTAACCAGCTTGCTGCCCTTGGGCCCTGCACCTTCTTTTATATCACTCTGGGTAGTAGGCATCTAATATAACCTCTCTTCACAGCTGTTGGGGAAAAGCTGCTTCTCCAACAACCCTCACCATAGGCCTCCTGGCTGCTGTATGGGGACTAGGCCTTTTTTGTTTGTTTTATTGTTTCCTTTTTAAAATATCATGTGTAATAATGCTGGAAATGGATTGTCTGTCTCTAACCTTCTCTCTATCTCTATCTTAAATTTTGTTTGGAAATTGCCTTAGTTTGACAACTTTTTTAATGTTAGCTTATAAAAATCATTTTTTCTGTGGAGTTGGTACAGTCTCAACAGACAGTGAGCCAGAGCAGTTCCTGGAAACAGAGAGCCTGGGATGCTTATATGCTATAAAGGAGGCCACATATTTAGATCTCTGTTCCAAATTACAGTTATTACATCTACATCAATGTTACTAAAATATGTCTAAAAAACATAATAAAAAGTTTCTTGTGGAGCTTGCAAGTCCCATATTGCAGTGCAAGTGAATTCACTCATCAAAGCCTTCCTCCGACCCCCCGACACCATTGCTTCTCTTTTTAGACGTTTAAAAATATATCACATGTAGATATACAGTAATTTAGGCATCTGATAAACACTTAACAGCAACTTTGAGGACTGCTGCTGCTTGTTGTCCAAAGAGTTTGAGAATTTCCTATTGAAATGTTCTAATCCATAAAAACCACTCAATCACTACATGAGAAGATATCGTCAAATAGATAGTCAAGAATCTGTCATATTATGAAGCCTCATGCACAGTGCTTCTGAGGCTGTTGCAATGACCTACTGACAAGTCTCTGAGCATTAGGTACAGTACTTACCATATCCAACCCTAGCGAAGTTATCAGTAGCAGTAAAGCATACTACTGAAGGAAAATAGCGAATTTAGTACCCATGAAAAGTGCTGGACTGAAGGCACCTGGAGACAAATTCTGTGTTTAAAAAAAAAAAAGAAATAATCCAAGCTGCAAAACACTTCCCCCTACAACATGCCTTAACCCAGTATTGGAGGGATTTATTCTACAGAGTAAGCAGCCCCATCACTTCCTTTTTCGCCCTTGTTTGTTGAGACTGCCATCAAGGGGACCAATTAGTGCACATTTTGATAGTGTTTCTGATGTAGACTTTTGTCCAGTTGGAAATGGACTGAGACACCAAACACATTTGAACCTAGAGTTGATGGGAAAGTTATCCTTTTGCCTCACTTGTCAGAGAAATGAGAGAACCTTAAGAACTAAGTTACTAGTAAGTGAATCAGCAGACATACAAGGGAGGAATTACCAAGGGCCAATTGTGTTCCACATTTTATGAAAACACATAAAGGGGGTTGGAATATCTATATGATTTGCAAAAGGTTTTACTTTATCTCTGGTTTGAGGAAGAATCAACAAGCAGAAGAGGTTAAAATACATAGACACTGTGATGGGGTGTTCACCCCACACCGGAGAGGAAGGGGTTAATGGATGTCGCATGGGCCAGCCATACCCTGTCCCAGAGAGCAGCAGTGGAGATGAATCCTCCAAGCAGCCTAGGGAGGCTGCGCAGGAAGCCTCCAATTGGAGGGAGGCTGCACAGAGCAGCCAATCAGGGACCAGCGGGCTCACATAAACGGGAGCTGCAAGGCAGAGCAGGGTCAGTGGCTGCTGGGCACTCAGGGAGTGAGGATTGTGACCCTGAGAGGCTGAGAGAATATAAAGTACCTTGGACAGAGCAGTTGCTATCAGGGACCAGGGAAGCAAGAGGGAGCTTCTAGCTGGCTGCTAGGACTAGCTGCTTCAAGGCTCTGAGAAGAGGGCAAAGAAGGTGTTGGGGCTGCATGGAAGTGAAACAGCAGAGATGGAAGTTAGAGGCGCAGCAGGAGGCTACTATCTACAGGGTCCCTGGGTTGGGACCTGAAGTAGTGGGCGGGTTCAAGTCCCTCCCACTCATCACTAGAGAAGTGGCTGGACTATAGAACTGAGAAATACTTGCCCTCTGGCGGGGGGAAACACGGATGGGCTGAGTCATGAAAAGGATGCTGTGGTTCCTGGACTGAGGTCATGTCTGCAAGCAGACATGAAGGCGAGAGAGATACCATTAGGAGAGGTAGACAAGACAAGGGCTGAGAGAGCTAATCCCTGAGACAGCCAGCAGGAGATGCTGCTCTGGTGAGTGAACTCCATCACAAACACCAAGAAACTAAATCTTCATAAATGAGAACTACACGTACAGAAAAGTGTAAGCATCTTTTTCCCAGTCATTAAAGTTGGCCTGTGGAAGCACTCTGTGATGCCATGCTGATTAAATTTAAATTTACTGTTTTAAGCTCACAATACCTCACTTATTTCTCCACTGGTCCTGCATTTCTCAGTTACTTCTGTTCCCAAGTAGGTAAAGAAGACCCATCTAGCACTGAGTTTCTTCCTTTCACAAAAGTCTGAGTCTAAGCTAAAACAGGACCACTTGTAACACACTGTACCATTCATCATGACTCAGAAAAAAACAGAACTTTTGTGTAGGTGGAAATGACACCAAAAGAAAAGCTAAGAAGCTGCCTGATTAATATAAGCATACAAATGAATCTCTTATTCTTCTTAGGTGACTACTCCAGCACCCTCTTTTTAAATGCGTCTTCACTAGGAGAAGCCTAAACATTTGCCCTCTATGACCTTACATTACCATTTCTGAAGTGCTAGCCTTGACATACCATTCACCCAATTTTACAGCCTGCTAACCTCATAATTTTCCTGAGAATGATGCATGGTTTAAGAGAATCACACGTGCAGTTCTTCCAGGAGTATTTCCCATATTTCCCCTTAGCAATAATTACATTTCATGCACCACAAAACTCTAAGGAAATTGAGCTCCTTAGCCATAAAAACTACTGTACTTTTTCTTCCCAAAGATTTGTCTCCAACAACAACCGAGCGTCACATGAGTGAAAGTCTGAATGATATTTCACTCATGTGATTCTGTTTCTATGCAGGCTAAACCTCTCTTTTCTGTTTTGCATGACTCCACAAGCTTTTTTGAGATTTAAGGACTAATCCTATTTCACCAAAACATATTTGTTTGCCTCAGATCCAGTTTCTTTCTCCCTCCTCATTGCCAGTGAGCGAGTTTGGATTCTTTTCAATCAGTATGCAGAGCAGTGCTGAGAAATACGTTTACATTTTTTAAAATACTGCAGTAGTAAATGTCTATTAAAAATCATTATGGTTTATCTGAGAATTTTAAGCCTTTAAGTCAGTCTTTTTAGCTGGCATGTTTTAGAAATGAATTCAATCAGTTTAATACATTCTGGGGTTAATTTTAATGCTTATGAAACTGAAAATCTAATAGCATTTGCTAGAGCTAACCATACTTTAGTTTGGGCAAGCACTGTGCTAATGTCCCTACATAGCTCTGCCAGCATGTTTTCATGCTGACCATCATATCCTTGTTATTCCACTAGAAGGATTGCCGAGTACACAGTTCTTGTGATGGAAACCATGGTCTCATTCATCTGGTTGGCTGACACCTTCTAACGGGGGAGTTAGTCACTCTTGTTAGTGTTTTGTCATGACATTTTATGGCGTTCCCCAAAGAGGGATAGGAGCTACTTTTTCCATGTCTTTGGAGGTACTGTATATGTGGTGCAACAATGACTGTGTTGTGGTTTCAGGGCAGGGCCGGCTCCAGTATTTCTGCCGCCCCAAGCAAAAAAAAAAAAAAGTTGCGATCGGCAGCAGCAGTTTCAGCAGCAGGTCCTTCGCTCCTAGAGGGAGTGAGGGACCTGCTGCCCCCGAATTGCCGCAGGTGCCGCCCCTCTCCCTTGGCCGCCCCAAGCACCTGCTTGTTAAGCTGGTGCCTGGAGCCGGCCCTGTTTCAGGGATTCCTGGAAAGTCATTTAAAATCCTTTTAAAAATAAGCATTAATCCCTTTTTCCTTTTGTAGATATTGGGAATAATAGAATTCCAGGGTTTTCTGCATGTCAATCAGGAAACGTCTGTCTCTGTATCCACATGGAGCTCACTGCAAGAACAGGGTCTCTCCGCATTGCTTACATGGATATACGCTGTGATACGGAGAGAGGATTGCAAAGCAGTTACACAGCAATTTAGCAGGCAGTGTTTGGCATCCTCATCAAAACCTCTGCAGAATCTAAATAAGTAATTTAATTTTCTTTTCATTTATATTTTGCAGGCTTTGAGCAGATCCAGGGATGAATCATTGTTACATTTCAGATTACATTATAGCAGTGTGACAATGAATGATCCAATTTCAATGATTTATGCAGGTGATTCTTCTTGAGAAGAAATGGAGAAAAAGAAGAAGTGCTGCAGTGAGCTTGCCTCATTTCCAGACATAAAAAATCTCATGGCAAAAATTTGAAAATGGAGAAGTCAAGTTGTGAGATTGGCATATGTTGAAGTTTATGGCCAGGCAATTTCTTTGAATCTTTGACATAAATTTGTCTGGCCTCAGAAAAGTCTCTATTTAGCAGCTTTGGCAGGCAGGGATGCAATAGTTACAGGAGATCAAAGCCGGAAGATTCTGTATTTAAACCAGAAGTGATTATTAACATCTATGCAGAAGTCATCTCAGCAGACTCCAAGAGATGTCACTGAGCTGCACAATCATTGGTGCACATAATGTACCACTGTAATAACAATGTTATTATTACTGCATCATTTCCCATCCTCCACGCAAAGATCTTCCCTCTTTGTAAGTCAGTTTCAATGACGGTTCATGAACTAGTTCCTATAGAAGTTAAATCACCTTAACTGACTGTGCTGGGCTAACATCCAGAACCTATAACAAGAAACTAAACAAACAAAATAAAAAGCTTTTAGACCTTGTATTGACAGGCGTACACTATTCTAATAATCATGGAGATGGTAGGAAATTCCTTTGATGAATGGCTAAATGTATTATTAGCAGAGACTCTTGGGAAAGGAGAATGGTTCCACTTAAGTCTATTATGAATTATGTATGTACGGATTTCTAGAAGAGCCTACAAATAAAGTGGTTTAGTCTTTTTGAAAGCGCTTAGGACTAGCATGTGACTAGCCCTAGAGCAGCTGAACAGTTGGGGCCTTTAAGCAGTCATGTAAGGACTTCCTGGTTTGCAGTTCCTGGCATTTAGGGGAACTCAGGGGCTGTGCCTGAGATGTTTCTCATCCAGCCATCTCAGAAGTAAATGGACAGGATTTATGTGGGGAGTAGGCAGATTAGAGTTTACTGGACATACAGGGGGAATATACTGAACCCTCAAATTATAACTCATCCCCCAACAGAACAGGGTGTTGAGGTGGGTAAAGAGAGTAGGTAAAGAGGATTGGTGATGAGATACCAGATGTCACTTTTAAAGTGCTGATTCAGAGTCTAGTTCAATAGGGATTGGAAGCTTACTTGTCACCAGTTCTTATAGGGCAGGTGTCCATTTCACAAGAAAAACCATGACATTTGCCACTAATGGGCAACCTTGCAGCATCCTCAGCTAACAGACCTACTATCTGCTCACTCTCAGAAGTGGTCCCATCCAAGTCCAGTGGGTAACTTTGCCATGTCTGTGCTGTACTGTACTCTGCAAATAGAAGACTTCAATTTCCCGTACTTTCAATCTGGCATCTTTCACAAGCACTAATATTTAAAAGAGCCACAGAGGAAAGACAATATAGACCCTTACAGGGAAAAGTGGAAACTTGGTTTCCCCATTTCTGTTTCATCAACAGGAAATTGCCTCTCCATCTAGTCTACAGAAAAACATAGACCATAAGAAGAGTTAAGAGGGAAACTGAGAATCACTGAAATCAGGACAAGTTCACTTCCTCTAAAACATCTTCATAGATCTTCATGTACAAAGCCTCATTCCTACTCCAACAATTAGCATTTGTACATTAACTTCTGCGTTTCTAGTCTGAAATTTTAAAAGTAATGAATATTTTAGTGCTGATAAATGGTTATACATCAATGGCCCTATATATATATATATATATATATATATATATATATATATATATATATATATATATTACTATAATAGAATATTTAATTATATTTAATTTGTGTTACAGTAGCACCTAGGCACTGTACAAGCTCAGTCTCTGTGGCCTATCTAATTCTTGGCATCTTTGCTGAGCCTGCCTGATCACCTTGCCAGTTAGTGATCACAATACTGGGTTTGGGGGGCTTTTTGTGTTCTAGATATCTGTCCACTGGGAAGACTTCTAAATTTATTTCAAAAGCCCACCAAACAACAATTAGATGGGGTTAATGTCAGTTCCTATCTGGGCTGGAGCAGCCTAAGTGAAATATTATATCATATTACCAGTCCCGTGGGCTATTTATTCATTTGCTTGTTTTTTATCCTTTTTGTGGATTTGCTACACAGAAGATAAAATAAAAACATCTCTCAATCCAGAGGCCAGTTATTAGTATCTTTTTTTTAACAGGTACTTTAGCCGAATATTTAAATTCCTCATTTTCTGCGAGGCTCTTTTGCAAAAACGATACTCTGCTCAACTTAAAGCTATATTTTTTAAATGAAAAATTTAAGTGCATGTAATGGTTTTTTTCTAACTGCTTATTCAAAAGGTTGTTGAGATGTATAAATAGCTAAAACATTTTTACAACACAATACCATTTTTAAGCATAACATCCCAAGCCTCTGTAAACAGGCCAGTTTACTATAAACAGTCTATGCTCTGAAAGGCAGCCTTTACACACTTGGTATTTTAAATCTGTTACTGTTAAATGAAGTAACCAACCATGGTGTTCTAATATATTCTGAGAACAAAATGGATTTTGGCAAAAAAAATGAAGGTTTTATAATTTAAAAAAAATCCTTAATACAACAGACTTGTATTACTTGATTCATATAAACTAGAAGACATTCTTGATCTCACCAGTTTTGCTAAGAAAAGAAATCTTTTGAGAGCACAAGGGACATCTGAAGAAACCAATACCAACACATGTGCATGCACATGCCCGCGTGCACACCCGCCCCAAATTTCTATACGCTTTATCCAGTTAAAAAATGTCAAGACTGGAATCAATTTGCTTCAGTAGTTGAAGAGAAGTCTAGTGAATTATCTAGCAATATATATGTAGATGTTCAGTATATTAATAAGATGCTGGGATGATTTACAAGACAGATTTCATGTGATTTTGCATAATACAAAATTTTTCTAATATTGAAGGAGGTGCTGTATATTTCTAACTCTTGCAGTATGTTGTGCTGTATTTATTTTCACTATTCTGTTACCAAATATAAACCCACATTTCCCAGAGAGAAAAAAAGTAAACTACATTTTTATCAGTAGCTAAAATCTAACTCCTGACCCTATGAACAGAAAATAGAACAGTCTTTCTCTATCACTGGGATATTGGGAAAACAATGCTCTTCGGATGGTAACTCACTGAGTCAATAAATTTAATTGCCGTGGGCAAAAAATAAAAATATAAACTTGGCCAAATCAGTTCAATTATATTCCAAAGAAGATTTTATAGAAGATCAGATAAGGAAGTCTGCTATAAAAAGACACCAAATTCAACTATTTAAATTTTCCCAACTGTTTTCTGAAGGAAATTAACAATTATGCGTAGACATATTATCCTATAAGTACAACTAGCTACTGTATTTTACAGGATATTTACATGTTTGATCAGTTTCAAAAATTCATATTCTCTGTTCAGATTAAATAATTATCCACCCCATACACAACACTTATAACAAAGTTTTGCATTTTTCCATTAGTCTATCTCTAAACAGTAAAGCTTTACAGATTATTGATCTGTGGATAGCAGTGTGACTAGAGTTGTGCTGAACAAGATTATTAAGGTTATAATTTTTTATTAAAGTTCATTGATAGATTTATATAGACATCTGTAAAGCTATGCTTATTTTTACTAGTTGCACTTTTGAACCAGTTAAAAAGAGTTACTCAGCAGAAAATGAACTTTTTATAATTCACACACACAACTGAGTCCCTCTGTTGACAATTCTTGTTTCCAGTTCCACGTAAATTGATAAGTGAGATGACTGTATAATGACAACTTGTGAATGTTTATAGTGTTTCTTTCAAAGCAGTTGAATAAAAGTTGGGGTTTTTTTGTTTCTCTATTTAAGGAAGGAGAATATAAACAACCACCTGCCTTTTTTGTAAACTTCTCTGTCTTGCACTTAAATAGTCCTGTGTAAGTTGTTCAATTGTTCAATTAGTTACTCAACTGCCTTATTTTTGTGCATCAGAACAATTAAAAAGTACAGTCTATTCTCCAGTGATAAGAACAACCTGATTTTTTGTTTTTATTTCACATAAATGCATTTTAATTTGTTAAAGGTAACATAAGTCTGGTCAACTACTGGAACACATTTTTTTCTGACAATGAATATATATTAGTGCAGTATTGAAAAAAGCATAGAATTGCTCTACTATAAAATTATGCTGAACACATTCTATAGAGTAAGCAAAGATCAATTGTCAATTCTGGCCTCATTACAAGTTTCATTTTTTATAAATAGCAGTAGGTTATAAATGCATTCAAAGTCTTAATTCCTTCTGTTTGCACCTTATTATTCTTGAATAAGTGTTATCTACACTTGTTTTATGCAGGACTACCAAAGGGCATGTCACTAGTTAAAAAAAATGCTACAAGAATAGTAGCACACTGATGTTTCTCAAACCCCATCTGAAATTGAAATTAGTTTTCTGACACAATCTGCTGGTGTCTCTGTTTAACAACATTATAACTCCTGGTAGACAGTGCTTCATTTACAGATTACTCTTTTCCACATAATGTATTTAGGTTTTAACTCTTTTGTGCATTACATTTATCTACATGCATTTTACATTATCTGAAATGGGATAACAACAAAGTAGGAGTTTTAACTAAACATTATCAATAATATATCATGCACTTTCTGTCCCTATTAGTTCATGGCTACTGCTGATGTACTTAGCATAAGCAAGCTATTAGACTTGCCAAAATGGCTCAAATGAAACAGAATTATAAAGTTATTAGAAAAGAAGATACAAGGCCAAATTCAGGCTCATTAATGGAATTTTGCAAAGTAAGCATACCTTCTGATATAGAAGCAATGTTATTAACTGCCTGTATTATGTCTGGCAGCAGCCTCACCAATAGATATTATCCCAAATAAGTTGTTCTTGATAGAAGCAGGAATAAGTTGAGTGGATGCTTCTAACGGGTGTGGCTAGTTAAGGAAGTTTAAGGGCAAAAATATACAAATGTTGACCCCCTTGTTCCTAGATCCTGCTTGCAGTTTTTCTCATAGACGTTCTGTGGAGCAGATCATCTACAGGTTTCAGGGAACAGAGTCAAAACTGAAGCGAAAACCACATTACTCTAGTTGTACGGCTTTTCTGCTGGGATTCTTGAGCACAGCAACCTGCAAAGATTCTGCATTACAAGTATTTTCCAAAATTTGTCAGGATTTAAAAGTTCAGCATGAAGATCTTTGAAAGCACTGAGTTCTTTAAACTCATCCTTGCTTCGATCATATAACAAACCGATAAAGAGTGGGTTTAATTAATTCCTGTACAGAGGGTTGTCTTAAAGCCTAACACTTTGAGTATACGCTCTAAGTATAAAAGAAGAGATAACAGATGGATGCAGACAGATGGGGGAGCACAAGGAAACAATGGGACAATATTAGCGGATAAGCATCATCACAGCACACCAGCAACCTAACCATTGTCAAGTTTTTTGTATGCATCATGGCAAAGGAAAATTTTGAGGAGGGATTTCAAGGTGAATAATAAGGTAGCTTTGTGGATGTTTACAGCGAGCACCTTCCAGAGCAAACACTTTTTTGGACCCTCTTAAATC